>NC_091777.1:23139239-23450000 GCF_029378745.1 Bos indicus | reverse complement strand
TTGGCTTCTTTTGTCTTGATGCTAAGAATCCCACTGCTGGGGCTTCCCTGGTGGTTCAGTGGTTAAGACTCTGTGCTTCCACTGCAGGAGGCATGGGTTCAATTCCTGGTTGGGGAACTAAGATCCCACATGATGCAGGGAGTGGTCAAAAAAATTTTTTTTAATTAAAAAAAATTCCACTGCCTGCCGCACTGGCTTATTTAGAGGATGCCTGCTCATCATGGGCACTGTCCGCTTGTTATTAACAGCATACCTATCAGCCGGGAAGCTGAGTATTTGTTGGCTGGGTGACTGGACACGCATGTTCTCTCCCTCTGAAGGAATTCTACACCAAAGTCAGGATGCAGCCAAACTTGCCCTTCTGGGACCCACTGGCTGTGTGTGCAGGAATGGATTTTTCTCAAGGATTTTAAGCAGATGAGATGATAGAGACTAAAGAGGCACCAGATCACTTCATTGAGACTCAGTTTCCTTTTCTTCTGCACCAAGTGTCGGAAGAATGTGTTTGTTGGGCTCTGAGAGAGAAGGGGGACAGTGGCATGATGATGTAGCCTAGACAGGGATAAGCTCACAGACACGTGTTTAGTTGCTAGGTCGTGTCTTGACTCTTGTGTGACCTCATGGACTGTAGCCCACCAGGCTCCTCTGACCATGGGATTTCCCAGGCAAGAATACTGGAGTGGAATGCCACTTCCTTTTCCAGGGGATCTTCCCAACCCAGGAATTGAACCTGCCTCTTTTGCATTGGCAGGTGGATTCTTTACCACTGAGCCCCTTGGGAAGCTCTCAGAGACACTTAGGATGACTTTTATTTTACTCACAGACTCTAGCTGAGGCTTCTCTTAATCAAACATGCCAAACTAACTTGGGGGGGCAGTGTTATTTTATAACATTTGCCTCAATTCTCTTCCATTTGGATAATTTCCGATTGAGCGGGAGAATGTTCTCAGTAAGGGGGATCTCGTCGGCCCTGTTGTTTCTGAAAAGGAATTTAATAGCAACAGCTAAGCTCTCAATTAGAGCCAAGTTATAAGGATTTGCCGCTAATCTGAAATGGAGGCCGAGCTCATTGGTAAAAACCTGCCTGGCCTTAGTGGATCTTGCATTTTGCATATTGCAAGGAAGCACCGCCTTCCAGGATTTAGATATTGGAAATGTCACGTGATTAGCTGAAGACAATCTTTTTTTTTCTTCCCCTGTCTATCTCTGGGGTTGTTTTTTCTCTGCCAAATCCTCAGAAGCACTGAACTCTGCACAGAGCTGGCAAATGGGGCTTCTGATTGATTGAAACGTACAGGACGTTGCCAGAGGGCCGCATAGTTAAAATAAAATATACATAGAGGGGACAAGAGACGGCGGCTAGCAGCCACTGTTAAGTTAAGCAGGGCTTGTCATATGGAATTTCAAAATCAGAGCTTCTTCGGATCATGTAATAATCTGTTGCTAAGTGTGGAATTGGAGGGCTTCTCCCCAGCCTTTGCCTGACTTCTCCAAAACCACCGTAAAGTTTCTAGAACGAACAAAGCTGTTCTGTGTGGTCACCTCATTCTGCCCTACATGCATTCTCTTTTGTTGGAGGCTGGCGGTTTAATTAGCACTGCTTTGAGTCAAGGGGTGCCTTCTTTACCTGAAGCAGGGCTTTTCCCTCAAACAACTGCCTCCTGATCTTTGCATGAAACCAGAGCTGGCTCTTGCCTTCCCGGAATTTTGCAAACCTGTCAGGGGCTCCCATCTGACTCCATTGCTCTTTATATGAAATTATGAGACATTATGAGATCCGAGCTGTTTTTTTTTTTTTTTTTTTTTTTCCTGCAGTGAGATAATTTCTGGAGGCAAGACACCTGGCTGGCCTCGAGTGGTGATTAATTTTATGTGTTTAGGGTGCAGTCATCAGTCAGAAAAGAGGTTGAGGGCTGGGATGATAGATGATGGGCAGGAAGGAGATGGCCCGTGGAACTGTTCTACACCATCGGTTCCTTTGATCGCTGGCAGAAGTTCAGAGATAACTTCTTTGCATCTGGCAAGAATAAACAAACCTACCATAGGCTTCGAAGAGCTCCCTTCTAGAAGGAGTTTGAGGACTACAGCATCTGAGCCGCTGAAGCTGAAACAGGTCTTTTCAGATGTCTCTTCAGAAATAACATGCATCAGTTTCTATTTTGCACTTAAAATATGTTTGTGTGTATGTGGTTTAGTGGATGCTGTGGTGTGCTGCCTAGGTGCTCCTTCAGAACTGAGACACTCGTTGCCCATCCTTCAGCCCCATCCCACCGGAGTGATGCTAGCTCAGAGCTGCTTCCCTCCTGGGAATTAGGGGATTAGAGAACTAGTTCAATCAGAATTGGGCTTCCCTGGTGGCTCAGCTGGTAAAAATCCACCTGCGATGTGGGAGACCTGGGTTTGATCCTTGGGTTGGGAAGATCCCCTGGGGAAGGGGACAGCTTCCCACTCCAGTATTCTGGCCTGGAGAATTCCATGGACTCATGGGGTCACAAAAAGTCAGACACGAGTGAGCGACCTTCACTTCACTTCAATTAAGATTGCACCTCCCTCTCAGGCAGTTCAGATCCAAGGCTGGGCAGTGTTGGGACATAAAAGTTCAGCTTCTTTGTCTCCATTTGAGACACCTCTGAAGGGTGATCCCAGTAACAGTGCTCCTCACAGTATCAGATGTGGTCTTTGCAACCGCCCAATGCCTCTCCTATCTCCTTGTTGCTGCTGCTGCTGCTAAGTCGCTTTAGTCGTGTCCGACTCTGCGACCCCATAGACGGCAACCCACCAGGCTCCCTCGTCCCTGGGATTCTCCAGGCAAGAACACTGGAGTGGGTTGCCATTTCCTTCTCCAATGCATGAAAGTGAAAAGTGAAAGTGAAGTCTCTCAGTCGTGTCTGACTCTTAGTGACCCCATGGACTGCAGCCCACCAGGCTCCTCTGTCCATGGGATTCTCCAGGCAAGAATACTGGAGTGGGGTGCCATTGCCTTCTCCGTCCTATCTCCTTACTACCTGACAAGTGCTGTTTCTGAGACTATGCCTTCCGTGCAAATCTCCATCTCTATTTCCAGAAATTTGACCTAAGACAATATTCATCTCTGAGAGAAAGCATATATCACTACAGTATAATGGCAGAGGAAATTTTGTTTCCCAAACTAATATTCGAATTAAAAAAAAAAAAACAGCCGATGTGAGATACCCAGTGGTGACTATAGAACATATATCAGTTTCTGCAGCTTTGATGACAAATCGGCCTCTGGTGAAAGCTTACCTCAGTGAGCAGGGACGTTCCTGAACAACTACTAATCAGGAAAATGATGTATGGATTACAGTAAACACTCCAAAAGCATTTTTGCTCAATCAAAGAGATTTAAGGAAAAGGATGCTTATACCAACCCAAAGAGAAAAAAAATACCCTTTTTGTACTTCAATTAGCAAACAATAATTTGGATAATTGGAAGCAAATGTTTCTTCTTTTATCACAGGAATTCCACAGTTCTTTGCCCAATGCTGTCCCCTGCAGGGTAGACGAAATCAAATCAGAAGACTCCGAAAGAACCATTCCTAGGCCAAGAAGCCCCACGATTGCAGCCGAGGGGGAGAAAGTCTGTGTCCCAGAGGCCAGCATTTCCCATTTAGGCCTTCTTCCAGGAAGATGCCACCATTTCCTGGAAGAGTATTTCATAGTCATTCTGCAAAGAATGATTCTCCAGAAATCATGCCTGAAGCATCCACCGCCAGCCTCATGGATTTCCTTGGTTAAATGTCAGAGTTGAGACAGTTTGCTTCTTGGACCCAGTGAAGGGCTAACGTTGTTTGGGGAAACCAGCCAACCCGAGCTAGAAGTCTGCAAAACCAATGCCTTCTCACCTGGGAGAGGACATTCTTTTTTTAAGCGGGAAGTAAGCAGCAAAGGAAGGAGGACATGGCAACCCATTTCAGTATTCTTGCCTGGAGAATCCCATGGTCAGAGGGGCCTACAGTCCATGGGGTCACACAGTTGCACAGAGTTGGACACGACTGAAGCGACTTAGCACAGTGCAGCACACGAGCAGCAAAGAACTTGAGGAAATGCTCTCAGCTCAGCTAAGTCTATGATGTTCTAGAAGGCAACTGCTTTCTGAGAGTAGGTTTGTCAGTGGGCAAATGAGGGACAAGAAAAGAAGAAGTCTCCCTGGGTCCTCCCAAGGTCAGAGCTGCAGCCTGGCCTTGCTCCCCCTCCCAGGGGACTTCTGCTCCTGCACTGGCTTCATTTTGTCACCACTGACTTCCCAGGAGCCCAAAAAGCACCCCTTGGGAAGGAACATGTCATCTCTGTTTGCACAGAATAGAGAGACTGATTTTATGAGTTTTTTTGTATCCTGGGTGCAAAAACTAAACCCCAAACCCTACATCTCTTTACCTCTTCACCCTTGCTCTTGGCTCAGTATCCTTCCAGGTCCAGCTGATCGTCTGTCCCATCTCTATACCCACAGGTGGTGATGGTGGAAATGGTAACAAAAATCCTTTCCCTTAAAATAGTTTGATGAGTCCTCACAACAATAGCACAAGGTGAGTGTTATGATTACCCATTTTACAGATGAGAAAACTGAGACTCAGTTAAATCCACTTGATCCTCACGGTGAGTGAGGGTAGTGTCAGGTCAAGGGCTTTCTAGAAGCAGACAGCTCACAGACCACCCCCCTTCCTCACTGGCAGAGTGAAGGGATGGGAGGAAAGAGGTGTGATTGACGAAACCCCACTAGGAAAGAAAGCCAGCGTAGAGTGGAAGGTGCTGATGTGAGTACTTCTTTTTTAAATAATGTAATTTATTTGTTGATTTTTGGCTGTGCTGGGTCTTTGTTGCTGCAAGGGCTTTTCTCTTGTGGCAAGTGGGAAAGAAAGTAAAAGTGTTAGTCACTCAGTCATGTCCAGCTCTTTGCCCACCAGGCTCCTCTGTCCATGGAATTCTCCAGGCAAAAATACTGGAGTGGGTTGTCATTCCCTTCTCCAGGGGCTCTTCCCGACCCAGGGATCAAACCTAGGGCTCCTGCGTTGCAGGCACGTTCTTTACCACCTGAGCAAGTGGGGTCTACGCTCTACTTGTATTACGTGGCGTCTTCTCTTGTTGCTGAGCACAGATTATAGGGCTCTCGGGCTTCAGTAGCCGAGGTGTGAGGGCTCAGCAGTTGTGGTTCCCAGGCTGTAGAGCACAGGCTCGATAGTTGTGGCACACGGGCTCAGCTGTTCTGTGGCATGTGGTATCCAGACCAGGGATCGAACCCATGTCTCCTGCATTGGCAGGTGAATTCTTTACCATTGAGCCACCAGGAAACTCCTGTGTAAGTACCTCTATCTTAGATCCTAGAAGCAGGAGGAAAGGCCTGTGAGGTCCATTCATTTATTCAATCTTTACATAGAAGTTACCCTGTAACAGTCGCTGGCTGGAGACACAAAGCTGGTTATGGCCCCAGTTTTAGAGGTGCTCACAGTGTGGTTGGGAGAGGGAGGTCTGCAGTCTTAGAGACCCTGCCTCCCTCCATGCACCCCCTTCCTCTGCTGCTCTGAAGGGTCCCTGGGCTGGCTGGGCCCCAGCTCTCAGAGAAACCATTTGGTTGTGGAGTGAACAGCTGGCGGCTGCCCTACATTTCCTACCAACGGAAACGTGTGCATCCATCTGTTTCCTCTCTAACGTCTCATCTTCAGTCATTTTCTGAGCCTCCTGTTTCTGAAGTTATGGAAATAAGCCTCATTCTTACCCTCAAAGCAGATCCCAGGCCTTTTGCTTTGGTTCCCCTCGGGTCTGTTTTAAGACCCAGGAGCCAGCCATTGTGTTTCTGGAAGAAAGATCATTTCACCCCCTCACGAGAGGATTGGCAGCTCTGGCCACCCCGTGTCATTGGTGTCACTGGACCCAGTGGGCTGGTACCATTTCCACTGATGTCACATTTCCACTGATGCTGGCCTATTCTGACTAACGTCTTCCCCAAGTCCCAGTGTTGTGCCAACTTGGCAAAGAGGAGGTGTGAGAAGGTCCACAGGGAGCTTATAGATTAGTCTGGAAGTTACAAGGCTTGGAAACACAGGACTCAAATGGAATTGTGGGGCGATGGGGATTGAGAAGGACCTCTTACCGTGCCCAAGGCCCATTAGCACACTTAGATGTTCTACCTTGTTGTTCTGTTGCTAAGTCGTGTCTGACTCGTTGTGACCCCATGGGCTGTAGCCCACCAGACTCCTCTGTCCATGGGGTTTTCCAGGCAAGGATACTGGAGTGGGTTGCTGTTTTCATCTCCAGGGGACCTTAGATGAAGTCTAAACATGGGAAATAAATCTCTGGCATCAGACAGCGCTCCCGCCTGTCTGCCTTCCCCTGCCAGGAAAGGCGGGGTGGTCTCTGTGGATGGCAGAAGCCTCAGGTGGGGACCCCCTGTCTGTCACCCTAACTCCTTCCCCAAGCAGAATGCCTCAGTTTCTCAGCATCTAAGACTCACCCCTTCCTGTAAGAACTCCAAGAATGATTGATTGAAAATTTAGTTGTCTTTATTTGTCTATTTGTCCTCAACTTAAGTGCCCTGGGGAGGTTACAGCTCAACTGCTGACAAGAGATGGGTACCCATCTCTTCCAAGTGGGAGCCATTGGACTTTACTGACTTCATTCCACAGAGCAGACTGCCTATGGGGCTCAGAGCTTTCAGGAGGAAAGCCAAAGGCCTTTTGCGCACTTAGATATAACATCCTGCTTGGTGCTCAGTCGCTCAGGTGTGTCCAATGCTGTGCCACCCTATGAACTATAGTCCACCAGGCTCCTCTGTCCATGGGATTCTCCAGGCAAGAATACTGGAGTGGGTTGCCATTTCCTCCTCCATGGGCCCTTCCTGACTCAGGGAGTAAACCCTCGTCTATATGTCCTGCACTGGCAGGCGGATTCTTTACTATGGAGACACCTGGGAAGCCCCAACACCCTGCTTTAAACAAATTTTATTTTTGCTGCCATGCTATGACATCATTTGAGCTGCAGTGTCCCTGTCCCATGAACAGCACCCACGATCATTAAGAACTTTCTGGAGTTAGATTGATGTTGAAAACATTGATCTCCTGCACTAGAAGTTTCCTACCTTCCATCTGTTAGATGCTTTGACCTTTCCTTAACACCATTAAGAGATAAAAAGTTAATCTACTGAGAAAAGATGCGTGACCTTTCAAAAGAGAATGGGTACCACTGTGCAGCCTTCCATGATTGAAGAATCTTACATTCAAGAGTTAGACTGTATGTGTATCTGAGCAAGATAATTGTGGAGAGTAATATCATGGCACAACCAGAAAGGTCTGTATCCTAGCTAAAGTAGCTAGGGATTCAGTTCAGTTCAGTTCAGTTCAGTCGCTCAGCTAGGGATTAGGTAAAATGAACTTCGAGGACTGGGGCCAAGTGACCTTGGCAGGCCACTGCTCATATTCGTGACCAATCAGCTTCAGTATTGAATACAGAATACTTTGGCCTGAAACATGATACTTGGTGGCAAGAAATTGTTGACTCTGGTAACTCTTAGTCAGTTGACTAGGTAACTAGGATCCAAAGGACCAGAGTCCTCTCCATTCAGTCATTCACTAATTTGACAATTATCTGTTGAGTGCCTGTTATGTACCAGGTACTTGTCTAAATATGGGCCACATAACAGTGAAAAAAGTCAAAAGCCCCTGCCTTTCAGGAGCTCATATGCTAGATAAGAAGACAGATAATAAATAAGACACAATTAAATATAAGCACTATATAAGTAAAATGCATGGTAAGTAAAATAATGATGAACTCTAGAGAAAAAATAATAGATGGGGCAGGGGGTAAAAAGTAGCTGAGTTGGTAGAAAGTTGAAATTTTATTTGGGAGACCAGAGAAGGCTCCTGGAAATGGTGTTTTTTTTGGGGGGGGGAGGTGTTTGGTTTGGTTTTTATTTTTCCTAGCATGTCTTTTAAGAAAAGCAGAAAAATAAAAACAATCCCCTCCCCCCCAAAATAAAAACCCCAAGCTCCTGGCCATGTCAGCCTATGGCTGATACGTATTAGCTAATCTCTTCTCCTCTTTGTAACTAGAGTCTTTATTATACAAATTCCTGTTTGAGATGAAGAAGCTAACCAAGTTCTCTAAGATCCAGGAAAATTTCTTTCTTTAGAGAGTGAATCAAACAAATGGAAGGAAGCAAATGGTGGAGGATTTTTTGATTCAGAACAACAATCGACTCAGATGAGTCACAAGTAGCTTGAATATACTTCAAAACAAATATATTTAAAAATAGCCAATAATCTTAGCATCCTACACTTCATACCAAAGGATAAACTGTTTAGAAATTTAGTGAAGACCTGAGAACTTCCCTGAGGATCCATTGTTAAGATATTGCCTTCCAATGCAAAGGATGTGGGTTCGATCCCTGGTTGGGGAGCTAAGATTCCACATGCCTCAGGTTTGAGCAAACTCCAGAAGATAGTGAAGACAGGGAGGCCTGGCATGCTGCAGTTCATGGGGTCAGAAAGAATCGGACATCAATGAACAGGAGTCTTAGGTTTCCCTGGAGATTCTTAGGGATGAGCAAGATCTCAAGTATTGGAATTCCAGATCTACCACTTGAGCTGTACCTTTTAATCTGCTTAGATGTTAGGTTTCCAGATATAACTTCATTTGCAAAAAAGAAAAGTTCTATTTCAAGGAAAACAAACAAACAAACACACTGACTTAGCCTTTCTCCCTTTATTTAGGTGGGGAGACTGAGAAGCAATGACTTGTCCTTAGTTCCTTGGTCACTCATGTCTGATTCTTTGTGACCCCATGGACTGTAACCCACCTGGCTCCTCTGCCCATGGGGATGCTCCAAGCTAGAATACTGGAGTGGTTTTTAACATGCCTTCCTCCAGGGGATCTTCTGAACCCAGGTCTCTCGAAATTGCAGGCAGATTCTTTACCATCTGAGCCACCAGGAAAGCCCAAGAATACTGGATTGGGTAGCCTATCCCTTCTTCAGGGGATCTTCCTGATCCAGGAATTGAACTTGGTTCTCCTGCATTGCTCAAGGTCAGATAGCCAGTTCTGGGACTAAAATCCTTATAGAAACAAATGACTTAATTAAAAAGTAGGCCAATAGACATCAACATGAGGTTCACTTGGAAAGCTGTTATCTGGAATGGTGGTGCTTTTTAACCAGGCTCATCTTCTGTCTCAGCCATCCTGGGGCTATGTGGCCATAGCAGGTGCCCAGTCAGACTTTCCACCACACCAAACAGTAGTCATCACACAAATTCTATGGGCAGTCACTTGGCACATAGTAGGTTCTCAATGAATACTTACTGAATCAAGATATAGAAATCACTCTTTTTCAACAACTCTCCTTCTCCGAGTTAAACATACTCCAGCAGCAACAAGACAAAAATACAGCCCCACAGCTCGGGCAATGGAGGGAGGAGGCGGTTGTGGGAAAAAGCCGGTTTCAGGTTCCAGCTGCCACTCGGAAGGGCAACATTGGCTGCCTTCGGTGCCAATCTCAGGAGTGAGAGCAGATGTGAAAATCAAACACAGGATTTCAGAAGTATAAACTGTTTATATGTGTGCTGAGAAAACCTATTCATCGCTCGAGCAGGCCACTCAGTCCCCGCGGTTCCTTCCTTCCTAATGGGCGGCGTGTAGCTATTTTTTTCTTGGTGGCAGTGTGAGTCCTCGCTGGGTGGCAGGGTATAGGTTGGGCTGTGCAGTGACCGCCTGGGAGATGAGGCCAGCCAGGGCAGGGTGAATGCCTGCTGCCATTAATTTTTAGTGAATGAGCACCGTAATTCTACCCAACACTGAGTTTATGTGCCAGACAGCCACCTCCTGGGCCAGAATGGAGCTTGCAGAGCAGGAAATAAAACATCAGGAGAATTCAAAGCATTGTGTGCTGGGAGGAGAGGGTTGGAAGGCTTGCTCATAAAGATTGTTGCCAGAGCAAGCCCCAAAGAAGCTTCCTGGCATTAACTCATGTGGGTGCCAGCGAAGGACCATATACATTCAAGGACCCAGGGACCTTGGCTTCTGGGGGACAGTAGCGCAGAGCAGTTGGAGGGTGTAAACGCTAACAGTGGATCCAAGAGTCACAGATCTGGGTTGGAAGCCTGGTTCCACCACTTCCTGATTGTATAACTATAGTTCGTAGTTTCCCTTCTCTGGGCTACTTTGAGGGTGTTCTTATCTGAAAATGGAACAGTAGCCCTAAACTCCTAGACTGTTTGTGAGGGTTGAAATGAGATCACTTGCATGTTGTTTAGTTGCTAATTTGTGTCCAACTGTTTGTTAGACCCCATGGACCACAGCCTGCCAGGCTCCCCTGTCCTTCACTATCTCCTGGAGTTTGCTCAAACTTACATTCCTTGACCCAGTGATGCCATCCAACCATCTCATCCTCTGTCGCTCCCTTCTCATCTTGCCCTCAGTCTTCTCCTGCCCTCAGTAACATAGTGGGTACTCAACAAGTGGAAACTGCCATTGGTAACATGATCTTCAGGAAGTGGGTCCAGACTACAGAGCAGCTGCTGCAAGATAGGGGCTGAGGAGACCTCGCCACACCCTCAACACACCCTGCACATCCTTGCCCCATCTATCAAGGCAGCTCTGTTCTCTTGACCCTCTGACTAGGCAGATACAGATATCACCTGGAAGGGGTAACATATCTGGTTGCTCTGCCACCTCCTAGCTCAGGAAAGGTCTCTCCACCTTCTTGTAGCTCCATGTCTTTTGTGTAAAACAGAGCCAAGAATCCTTGCCTTTGGGAGCTATGGTGAACAATCCTGAGGCAGTGAGTATAAATTGCAGCGTGCTGTCAGACGTGCTTGTGGCATCTGATAAACAACAGTTCTGATGGCTATGATAGTAAGTATTAATAGTGACCATGGAGACCTGTCAGAGCCCCTGCATAATGTCTATGTGAAGGAAAGGCATTGCGCACGCAGGCGCTGCCCAGGCAAGACCATACTAAGTAGGCTTCTAAATCCTAGCAGCCCAGGTGCACAGGCTCTACAGAGTCAAGATCTCATTGTGTTCTCGCAGAATCTTACCCATGGGGGAAGGCAGTGGATAGTTCTCCCTAGTTTACAGAGCAGATGATGGGGACTGACTAAGCATCTTGTGGGATCACACAGTTAATACTTGGCAAGGTGAGGCTCCTGACCTGTCTAAAATCATGAAGCCCAGCGGTCCTTCCACTGTCACAGTAGACCTCAACTGGGCAGTTTGGTTGGCCAGGGGACCTCTGGCTATATTTGGAGACATTTGTTTGTTACAAATAGAAGGGGGAGAGGCTACTGGCATCTAGTGGGTGGGTGTCAAGGATGCTGGTAACCGTCTTCCAATGTGTATGGCAGCCTCCCCAGAAAAGACTTCCCTGGCTTAAAGTATCAGTAGTGCCCTGGTTACGGAACCCTGAACTACCCTCTAACTGCTTCTAATTGAGCAATCCTGACCAGTAGAGGTCAGAGGGCTATGAAAGGGAGACAGAAGGTGGTAACAGGGGTGGAGAAGGGAGGTACAAATGCAACTTCACCTCTGGCACTGAGGGAACGCAGCAGAGGAGATGCTGTGGCAGTCTGAGCTTCGGTCTTAACATGCTTTGGAGGGTCCACTTCTGCTCTCTTGGAACAGAGCCAGTTTGACTTCCTTGAGTCTAGGTCCTCTTGTCTACCTGAGTTGCCCCAGGTGACACCAAGATGTGGAGCAGGGATGAGCTATTCAGCTGAATCCAGCAAAAATAAGTACTTGTTGCTCTAACTGATTCTTTTTAAAAAATTTTATTGGAAGATTATTGCTTTACAATATTATGCTGCTTTCTGACATACATCGGCATGAATCAGCCCCACAGGTATACATATGCCTCCTCCCTCTTGAACCTCCTTCCCATCTCCTACCCTATCTTACTCCTCTAGGTTGTCACAGAGCACTGAGTTGAGCTCCCTGTGTCACATAGCCAATTCATTTTTGGAATCTTCATGATTACAAAAAAAAAAAGTTTTTATTTTTAAAAATTTTATTTCTTCATTTATGTATTTTTGGCTGCCCTGGATCATCATTGCTTCACACAGCCTTCTTATTGCAGTGGCTTCTCTTGTTGCAGAGCACTGGCTCTAGGTGCGTGGACTTCAGGAGCTGTGGCACACAGGCTCGGTTGTCCCGTGGCATGTGCAATCTTCACCGACCAGGGATGGAACCCATGTCCCTGCACTGGCAGCAGATTCTTAACCACTAGACCACCAAGGAAGTCTCAACAAAATTTTAAAGAGGAATTGTATTGGTGAAAGAACACTAGCTTGCATCAAAAAGAACTTGAGCAGTTTAAAATGAAAAGAAGGCCTCTGGGTGCCCACTATTTTATAAGACATACTCAGCTACACATATGAGCCAATTCTTAAGAAAATGGAGGGATTTCTCAAAGGACAAAGCCAAGAGCCCAGAGAGCTGAGAAAAAAAGTTGGGAAGAAAATGTAATTAGGGGTCCTCTTCTAGGGAGAAGAACTGGACCATGATCAACTAATATTTCCTGACTCCCTTTCTCCAGAGAACAGGACCCTTAGAGCATATGCCTGGTTTAGATTTCAAAGCTGCTATGGATCGAGGAGTGCTATATGTTTCCCATTCTTCTCCTTCTTGAAAGGGAGTATCTATTGCAGTTATTCTGGGGCTTCCCAGGTGGGAAGCTAGTGGTAAAGAACCCACCTGCCAAAGCAGGAGAGACATTAGAGATGCAGGTTAGATCCCTGGGTCGGGAAGATCCCCTGGAGGAGGGCATTGCAATCCACTCCGGTATCCTTGCCTGGAGAATTCCAAGGACAGAGGAGCCTGGTGAGCTACGACCATGGGGTTGCAAAGGGTTGGGCATGACTCAGCAACTTTCTTTTCACAGCTATTTGTAAGGCCTCCCCAGAGAGCCATTTTGCTTTTTTTTTTTTTTGCATTTCTTTTCCATGGGGATGGTCTTGATCCCTGTCTCCTGTACAATGTCATGAACCTCTGTCCATAGTTCATCAGGCACTCTATCTATCAGATCTAGGCTCTTAAATCTACTTCTCACTTCCATTGTATAATCATAAGAGATTTGATATAGGTCATACCTGAATGGTCTAGTGGTTTTCCCTACTTTCTTCAATTAAAATCTGAATTTGGCAATAAGAAGTTCATGATCTGAGCCACAGTCAGCTCCTGGTCTTGTTTTTGCTGACTGTATAGAGCTTCTCCATCTTTGGCTGCAAAGAATATAATCAATCTGATTTCGGTGTTGACCATCTGGTGATGTCCATGTGTTGAGTCTTCTCTTGTGTTGTTGGAAGAGGGTGTTTGTTTAGACCAGTGCGTTCTCTTGGCAAAACTCTATTAGCCTTTGTCTTGCTTCATTCCATATTCCAAGGCCAAATTTGCCTGTTACCCCAGGTGTTTCTTGACTTCCTACTTTTGCATTCCAGTCCCCTATAATGAAAAGGACATCTTTTTTGGGTGTTAGTTCTAAAAGGTCTTGTAGGTCTTCATAGAACCGTTCAACTTCTTCAGCGTTACTGGTTGGGATTTTCATACTGTTCATTGGGTTCTCAAGGCAAGAATACTGAAGTGGTTTGCCATTCCCTTCTCCAGTGGACCACATTCTGTCAGACCTCTCCACCATGACCCGCCCATCTTGGGTGGCCCCACAGGCATGGCTTAGCTTCATTGAGTTAGACAAGGCTATGGTCCTAGTGTGATTAGATTGACTAGTTTTCTGTGATTATGGTTTCAGTGTGTCTGCCCTCTGATGCCTCTCGCAACACCTACCATCTTACTTGGGTTTCTCTTACCCTGGATGAGGGGTATCTCTTCATGGCTGCTCCAGCAAAGCACAGCTGCTGCTCCTTACCTTGGATGAGGGTATCTCCTCACGGCCGGCCCTCCTGACCTTCAACGTGGAGTAGCTCCTCTCGGCCCTCCTGTGCCCGCTCAGCCACTGCTCCTTGGACGTGGGGTTGCTCCTTTCAGCCGCTGCCCCTGACCTCGGGCAAGGGTAGCTCCTCTCGGCCACGCTTCTGTGTGGTCCGTCGCAGCCGGCGCAGAAGAGAAGTGAAAAATAAAGGAGAAAAGGAAAGATATAAGCATCTGAATGCAGAGTTGCAAAGAATAGCAAGGAGAGATAAGAAAGCCTTCCTCAGCAATCAATGCAAAGAAATAGAGGAAAACAACAGAATGGGAAAGACTAGAGATCTCTTCACAAAAATTAGAGATACCAAGGGGAACATTTCATGCAAAATGGTCTCAATAAAGGACAGAAATGGTATGGACCTAACAGAAGCAGAAGATATTAAGAAGAGGTAGCAAGAATACATAGAAGAACTGTACAAAAAAGATCTTCATGACCCAGATAATCACGATGGTGTGATCACTGACCTAGAGCCAGACATCCTGGAATGTGAAGTCAAGTGGGCCTTAGAAAGCATCACTATGAACAAAGCTAGTGGAGGTGATGGAATTCCAGTTGAGCTATTTCAAATCCTGAAAGATGATGCTGTGAAAGTGCTGCACTCAATATGTCAGAAAATTTGAAAAACTCAGCAGTGGCCACAGGACTGGAAAAGGTCAGTTTTCAGTCCAATCCCAAAGAAAGGCAAGGCCAAAGAATGCTCAAACTACCGCACAATTGCACTCATCTCACACACTAGTAAAGTAATGCTCAAAATTCTCCAAGCCAGGCTTCGGCAATACGTGAACCGTGAACTTCCAGATGTTCAAGCTGGTTTTAGAAAAGGCAGAGGAACAAGAGATCAAATTGCCAACATCCGCTGGATCACTGAAAAAGCAAGAGAGTTCCAGAAAAACATCTATTTCTGCTTTACTGACTATGTCAAAGCCTCTCACTGTGTGGATCACAATAAACTGTGGAAAATTCTGAAAGAGATGGGAATACCAGACCACCTGAGCTGCCTCTTGAGAAACCTATATGCAGGTCAGGAAGCAACAGTTAGAACTGGATGGAACAACAGACTGGTTCCAAATAGGAAAAGGAGTACATCAAGGCCGTATATTATCACCCTGCTTATTTAACTTATATGCAGAGTACATCATGAGAAATGCTGGGCTGGAAGAAGCACAAGCTGGAATCAAGATTGCTGGGAGAAATATCAATCACCTCAGATATCAGATGAAACCACCCTTATGGCAGAAAGTGAAGAGGAACTAAAAAGCCTCTTGATGAAAGTGAAAGAGGAGAGTGAAAAAGTTGGCTTAAAACTCAGCATTCAGAAAATGAAGATCATGGCATCTGGTCCCATCACTTCATGGGAAATAGATGGAGAAACAGTGGAAACAGTGGCAGACTTTAATTTTGGGTGCCGAAATCATTGCAGATGGTGATTGCAGCCATGAAATTAAAAGACGCTTACTCCTTGGAAGGAAAGTTATGACTGACCTAGACAGCATATTAAAAAGCAGAGACATTACTTTGCCAACAAAGGTCCATCTAGTCAAGGCTATGGTTTTTCCAGTAGTCATGTATGGATGTAAGAGTTGGACTGTGAAGACAGCTGAGCACTGAAGAATTGATGCTTTTGAACTGTGGTGTTGGAGAAGACTCTTGAGAGTCCCTTGGACTGCAAGGAGATCCAACCAGTCCATCCTAAAGGAGATCAGTCCTGGGTGTTCTTTGGAAGGAATGATGCTAAAGCTGCCACTCCAGTACTTTGGCCACCTCATGTGAAGAGTTGACTCATTGGAAAAGACTCTGATCCTGGAAGGGATTGGGGGCAGGAGGAGAAGGGGACGACAGAGGATGAGATAGTTGGATGGCATCACCGACTCGATGGACACGAGTTTGAGTGATCTCTGGGAGTTGGTGATGGGCAGGGAGGCCTGGCGTGCTGCGATTCATGGGGTCACAAAGAGTGGACAGGACTGAGTGACTGAACTGAACTGAACTGAGCAACTCTGATTTTCACTTTCATTGCAGTTATTCTATCCCTGTTCCACCATTGTATGTGAGGTGTAGGAGCGCAGATAACTTGTCCTTTTCCCTTGTACTAGATAGCTCCCCCAGGAACTTCTTCTAAGGAGTTTTCTGTGCATCTGGACCTGATTTCAATGACGACATCTTGAAGTCTCTAAAGAATGCTGTCATGGTACTTGATTTGGGCTGGAGAAGGGAATGTTGTTTGCACATGAGAGTGATGTGATTGTTGTGACTACTGGGGGGATTGCGGTAGATGGCCTTGAAAACGGCTGTAAAAACCTCCCTCATCTTCCATGCCTTTTCATATTGTGTGAGCCACCTTTCCCATTAAGAGATGGTGCCCATTTTCCCTCCTCCTCCATCTGGATGACACTGTGACTTCCTTTAACCATCAAAATATGGCACAAGAGATGTTGCACCACTTCTGAGATCAGACCTCAAGAGCCCTGAGTACCTTCTGATAAACTTGCGGAAGGAGATTTCTTGCTATCTCTCAGAGGAGGCTCAGTCTAGGTTATTAAATATCAGGAGACCACATGGAGAGAAAAATCACATAGAAGAGAATCAAGATGCCCTATGTGACAGATGGCAAAATGTCCCCATGAATGAAGCCATCTTGGATCCTCCAGACCCGGTCAAGTCACCCCAGCCAACTCCACGAAGAGCATAAACGAGCCATTCCTGCTGAAGGGGACCTGCCCAAATGACCAACGCACAGAATCATGAGTCGTAAAAAGAAGCTTTGAACCACTAAGTTTTCGAGTCATTTGTTACAGAGCAATAACTCACTGAAACAAGTGTGTGTTTGGGCGCTTGCTCAGCCTAAGGTGATGAAGTTGTTTTTAATTCACTCCGGATCAAAGTTGAGCTGTCAAAAATGACATCTCAGAGCTCCATACCTCATCAGCAGTCAGACTTCCCAACAGGCCTTGAAACAGCTCCCAACATATGTGCTGGGAAGCACAGTGGGGAGCCAGATGCTACTACCAGAAACACTGACTTTACCAAGTTGACATGTTACTTCTTTAACTTTCAAGAAAAAATGAAGAGTGGAGGTTGAGAGAGAGGAAGAAACAGCACCAATGCTCTCCCATTTCCAAATTCCAATGAGAATTTTTTTTCTTGCTCTCATTTTCCTTTTTAGCTACGTCTACTGACCACCTATGAGGCACCAGTCCTGGTACATGGATAACTTTTAAGGAAGGTTCCCTTGAAATCTCCACTTGGCAGATGACAGAACTGGGAAATGATGTCACTTAGTCGAAGTTATTCAACTAGAAGGAGGGGAACCTGTGATAAGAACCCAGTATTTCTGACTTCTAAAGCATGCCTATAACCTGTGTTGTTATGTAACACATGTGTGAGCGTGTCATTCACCCTGTGTCCCTTCAGTGTGTACACTGCACTTGTCCTGGCCACACCGAACTCTGAAAACAGAAATACAACTTGCAAAAAGAGGTACCTGCCAACTTAGAAGCTAATTGAACCGCAAGGTGTGGCTTGGGATGGTCATGAACCTGGGCTGGGGAGAGGTTCACTACAGGCAGAATGAATCCAGGAAGTGAAAGGAGTGTTTTTTAACAGAGAACAAAAGGCAAGATTTATTAGGGATTTAATTCTGTTGGACCATGTGCTTGGAAGTAGGTTTTTTTGTCCTATTTACAGGTGAGGAAACTGACTCTCAGAGAAGCTGAGTAACCTACCCAAGGTCACATAACCAATAAATGGCAAAGGAAGAAGTTCAAACCCAGGTGTTTCCAACGCCAAAGTGCTTTCCTTTTCCATGAGTTGGGCTGATTGTCAGAAGGATGAGGCCACTGAACACCTCTTCCATGACCAGCTGGAACTAAATATCCATCTTCATGGGCAAAGAGAATTTTCCCTTGGCTCTAATTCCTATAAGACTTGACTACCAAAGCCTAAAGGAGCTATATCTGCCCCTCCAGTATTCTGAATCTGCAAATAGAGCTGGTATGTAAACTAGCTCAAAGAAATGAAAGTCTTTAACTCTATAGAATCAAATAACCCCAAATAATGTGCTAAATAGGATACATGGGAAGCTCCACTTCTGTTTTCAGGTTTTCCTGACAAGTTCTTCACTGATTCATTTCTTGACAATTTTGGTTAAACACACACCCCAACCTCAGTGCTATTCGGCTTATTCAAGATGCCTTAAAGAACAACACAAAATCCCTGTTTTCATGATATCTGTGTTTTAGTAAAAGAGAAAGACCTTACACAGCATTTTTCTAAAGGAATCTATTGTTGTTGTTATTTAGTTGCTAAGTCATGTCCAATTCTTTGAGACCCCATGGGCTGTAGCCTACCAGGCTCCTCTGTCCATGGGATTTCCCAGGCAAGAATACTGGAGTGGGTTGCCATTTTTTTCTCCAGGGGATCTTCCTGACCCAGGGATCAAACCTGCGTCTCCTGCATTGGCAGGCAGATTCTTTACCACTAGAGCCACTGGGGAAGCCATATATAAAGAAATCTCCTTATTTTCAAGTTAGAAACAGCCCAAGATGGTCTGAAGAAGCAGGGAAAGAGCAAACTCTCTACCAGTCTCCTTTCTCCATGTATTAAAATCTAAACAAATGGATTTAGGATGAAGTCTCAGTGTGTAATGATTTTTTACCCACTGCCCCTGCCCCCCATCAGGAGATCAAGCTGTGGTTACAGGCTATTTGGAGCATCCTGACTAAGAAGCCCTCCCCACAAGCCTAGCTGACCACAGGAATCCTTGCTCAGAGCCTTCCATACAATCAGCCCAGCTCCAAAGTTTCTCTTAGAAATGCCCAGGAGAGATTCAAGACATGTTTTTTTTTCTCCTTACTGATAGCAATTAATGTGCCACAAGTCATGTCAAAATAAGCTGCTTATTTCAAAGTAGTTCAAACGGGCTATTTCATTTTCTAGGCCCATTCATTAGACTGTTGATTCACCCTTCACAGAAGCAATTGAAACCCTATTTGGGAGGATGATCATGGGTCCAACTTTAGCTTAATTCCTTGGACTTTGAGGTCATTTACTGCTTCGTCATCCCAGGAGGATGACAGGGCATTTTATTTTGATATTTAATTCAAAGGTAGAGGAATTGGCAGGATGGTGGGGGTTAGGGGGTGCAAAGGGTAGTGAAATAAATGACCAGTTAGAACTGGTATCATTGGCCAGAGTTTTTAAGGTCATCGAAGAGTCATCGACCCTTGCAGTTGACAATTCCAAAAAAAATAGTAGTTATAAAAGGGAAAATACCAATTGTTGTCTTGTCAAACAAAAAAAACCCAAGCATTGTGTTTTTCATGAACATCCAGTGGCTTCCACCAATTTTGCAAAGCACGTTTCCCTTTGGGCGGGGATTGTCAAGTCTTCCCTTCTATTACATCCTTCCATTGACATGCTGGAGGCCCCAGGGGAGGACAAACCCACCCAGATATTTGTAACTCTGAAAGTTCATTTGCGTCACTTGCATCCAAGATGGGTCATTATTCTAGGCTCAAACCACATCCTGCAAAATGAAAACAACAAGAAGACCTTTGACCAAAAACTGGGGAGGAGGTGACAGAAGAAGCAAAGGACTGGCACGCTGGTAAGGTGTTAAAAGACACAGCTAGTGTTTCGGGAGTTTTTATAATAGAAACAAACTCTCCCTGCAGTGCAATGTAATTACAACCTTTTCTTGGCTAAGTGTAGTACCCTGGAGATTACTATAAGTAACTTATAATAGAATTTTTATTAGCGGTAGTAATTTTTTATGATAATTAGAGTAATCTGCAGCCCATAAAATCAGAAGATATATAGTTATATCTTTTGTACAGGAAAAGTGTTTCTTCCAACTATGGAAACACCATAAATGGCAAATGCAGCTTTATGGCCACCGTTGGCTTTTATGCTGGGCTGTTTGGTATCCCTTTCCTTATTAACACTCTCCATTACTTTGGCAGTAAACATTTGATGACAAATTAAAAATGTGCTCACCACCATCAAAAGGCAGCAGAAGCATCTCCAAATGCCTACTAGCCCAGTGCCCTCCCTCTGCCCTGCTTTCTTGCTTTTATGTCCAGAGGTATCCCAAAGTTAAGGTCATTTGTTAGCCAGCCTCTCCTGTCGGATCCCTAAGCTCAGCCCTGTGAGCCTCTATGTTTTGGATCTGACACAGAACTTTTACAAAATGATGCAACTAAGCTATAATTTCAGGAGAACTAATGGGGCTATCTGAGTTTGCTCAGAGGAGTATGAAAAAGAGTTGAAAAGAATATTCATGTTTATACTGACTTTGCACTAGTAAATGGATATGTGTAGGCTAGCTGCTGTAACAAATAAACCTCTGTGTTTCAATGACTTAACACGATAGATGCTTATTTGGGGCTTACCTATGGGTCAAGTGCCCATGAACCTGTTGTGATTTAAGGGAGAAGGCAATGGCACCCCATTCCAGTACTCTTGCCTGGAAAATCCCATGGATGGAGGGGCCTGTAGGCTACAGTCCATGGGGTCTCCAAGAGTCAGACACAACTGAGAGACTTCACTTTCACTTTTCACATTCATGCATTGGAGAAGGAAATGGCAACCCACTCCAGTGTTCTTGCCTGGAGAATCCCAGGGACGGGGGAGCCTGGTGGGCTGCCGTCTATGGGGTCGCACAGAGTCGGACATGACTGAAGTGACTTAGCAGCTGCAGCAGCAGCAGTGATTTAAAGACAGGGTTCCTTCCATCTTAAAACTCCACCATCCTGGGGCCTCACAGTAATCTGCATCCATTTGTCAAATGCAGAAAGAGAGAAGGAAGAGGGCACTCATTTATTTAAAAGCCCATCTCAAAAGTGATGCACTTGATTGGTGAGAACGAGTCACATGACCACAACCCATTGCAAGGGGCCCTGAGAACTTCAGTTCTGGGTGTGGCAGCTGCCTCACTTCATGAACTCTATAGAAGAGGAAGCGAGAATTTTGTTACTTTACCCCACCGAACAAGACATAGCTTGTATTTATACAGACCTTGTGGAAAGATATATGCAAGTGGCAAACTCTTCGCAGAAACAGAGCATAGTGAGTGTAACATTAAAGAAAAAAAATTATAAAGTCAGACCAGCTGTGTTCAAAGCCAACTTTTTCCTTTTATAATGTAATTAAATTATTGTTCAGGTTATTTAACCACTCTGAGCCTCAACATACCCAGCTGTAATATGGGAATAAAAATAGTTAACGTAAATTGAATACATAAGATATGTTCTAAGTGTGCTGCAAATGTTAATTGCTTTAATATTCATTGCAGCTCTGTGAGGGGAGGTGCTATTATCTGACCTATGCAAATGGGGACGCTGAGGTATAGAGAGGTTAACTTGCTTATGGTCATACAGGTTGAAGTCAGGATTCAATCAATCTTAGACCTCTCAGGCACTAGCCACACAGCCTCATTAATGATAGTATATATTTCATAGATTTGTTGTGAAGATAACATGGGAAGATAACTAGAAAAAGATTTTGACAACTAATGAGCACTTAATTTATTTACTTAATTAGTGACTCATGCCACCAAATATCCCTTCCATTGGCTGGTTGGAGGAGATATACACAGTTAGAACCATGCTTTTGGGTTAAGGTAGAATTTTTCAAAGGCTGCTCTGCCCAAGTCTATTATCAAGGGATACATCTTAAAAAGAAGGCTCTATGGTCAAATAAGTGTGGGAATGCTAGATAGCCTGTCTTAAAGATTCATAGGCATATTAGCCTATCAAGGGCTCTGATAAGTCTTGCAGTAAAGAGACTTGCTTAACTCCATTTAACCTTGCAACTCTCAAATATATATATTTGCTTTCCCCTCCTAATTAATATAGCCTAAGAAGCTAGTGTTCCATTTAATACACTTTATTACACACTGGGTATTTTTATACTGCCTTCAGTTGAAAAGTATGTGTCTGAAAGTTATGCTTGCAAAACGTATCTGAGGATGGGTCTTAGAAATTTGGATTAAGAGACTGATGTTTTATAAATATGTCTGTTTCCACTTATCAAGGAGTTGTTTTTTTTTTTTTTTTAAGTAAGGAGTTGGTATCTATTTAAGCTTTACTGACTTTCCCAGGAATTCTTGGTGATTTTTTATTGACATCATCAAAAAGGGTTAATTATTGCTCTGTTGGGATCTCAATGCTTTCTATTTACCTTATCTTCAACCCTAAGAAACAACTCTGCCCACAATATGGGAAGGAGTGGTCGATGGTCGTTGAACAGGTTGGGGGAAGGAAACCAGTTTGAATTCCCTTTTAGCTTCATTATTTCATTTGGAAATGTAATACAACCTTCAACATATCCCCAAGTTAAACCCACCCTCCAATCTTGATTGTTTAATCAACCAGAAGTCAACTAATTAGAATTCTTAATTAACCAGAAACTTGTCCCTTCACTATTCGTTGGAGAGGAAAAATAGATAAATGACAAATTAATAAGTTGATAACAGTAAGTTTAAAACAAATGGGAAAATATTTTCCATCAGAATGACAAAAATATTGTCCTTAATGAACAAACAGTTCATAAAAATCAGTTAAAAAAAATACTGAGTTAATAAAAAATATAGTCAAAGGACAGGATAGATTAGGTACAGAGAATGCAAAGAGCCAACAAACATAAAAAGTCATTTTGGTAATCAAAAAATGTAAATTAAAATCGATAAAACCATTTTTTTCACTTGGTAAATGAATAAAAATTAAAATATCTTCCGTGCTTGTCAGAGTATGAAACAAAAATACTTATGCCCATTGGACTGGCAATGTCACTTCTAGAAATTTATCCTAAAAAAAATTGGAGACTCAAATACAGATTTATGTATAGATGTATTGATTGCTGTTATTTGTAATACTGAATGAAAAAAGATTAGCCTAACTGCAGAGAAAGACCTGGGAATATCATGGTTATCCATAGTGGAATGTTATAATTAATGAGTATAAAATGATATTTCGATAGTAGTATTAATGATAAAGAAAAATTACCATATAATTAATAATAAGACAAATTATAAGATATGAAACTACATTTATACTATTAACTCAATTATGTAAATATACAAGAGGGACAGAAGGAGAAAGAAAGGGAGGGAGACAAATAAGGCAAATGTAATTAAAATATTAACAGTGGCTGTTTCCAGCTTGCAAAATTAGAAGCTATTTTGTTTTGTCATTTCTACTTTTCTATATTTCCCAGCATTTCTAAAATGACCGTGAGTGATTTTTATAACCAGATAAATGAAACAAAAGCTATCAAATCAAAGAAGACATTTTCCGATTACTGCTGATTCAGGTCAGCTCTCTCTCTCTTTCACATCCAAGCTGGTATATGGTGAAAACTGATGTTTATTCAGAATGGCAACCCCAGAGCCCTGGGAGAGCCTCACTCACTGAGAAGATATTCGATGAATTTACCACACTGAACTTCCTGAGGCTGGAACGTAAAACACCACATCTTGGAAAGATTTTCAGCAATAAGATGTGAAACCAAAAGACATCTCGGCCAGCCCTCATTTAACCAAAATATCATGTTAACTAAAATAGCACATTAACAGAGAAATTCTGATCGGGTGAGATTCTACTGTGTAAATGGTCATTTAATTATCTGCTATTCTGGCTGACTTATACCTCTGCTTTTAATAAATAAATAAATAACATAAAAACTAAAACCTGGCTATATAACTCAGTTCTGGAACTCCCCTTCCATTCTCTCCTGTGGCAGAGGTTACTTTGTGTTCATCAAATCTCCCATTTTTTTCCCACCCGGGCACACAGTTGGACTACATTTCCCCATCTCCTTTGCAGTTAGGTGCCTCTATGGAATGAGTGCTGAGCACAGAAAGGTGATCAGAAGTGATGTACAACCACTGGCAGGCCTGGCTCATAAAACTCTGCCACATGCTATCAGCTCCGCTCACTCTTGGTCCCCCTACCTGCTGGATGCACAGAGAGAACACAATGGAGAAGGATTCTAAGGCACAGGGAGCCTTTGGTGCAAGGAGCCTGAATCCCAGAGTCCATTCATGCACCTTCTACTCCCCCCACACACATATGCACAAAGCAGGCCTTTTGGGGACTGTGTCAGAAAGGAGGAATAAATAGTGTTGCTTCACCAAAGCCTGGGGTGCTGTATGTTACAACAAGCAGCCAGCTTATTCCATACAGAATACTGTATGTGCTGCATGTGTGCTAAGGTGCTTCACTCTGTGCAACCCTGTGGACTGTAGCTCGCCAGGTTTCTCTGTCCATGGAATTCTCCAGGCAAGAATACTGAAGTGGATTGCTGTGCACTCCACTTCTCCAGGGAATCTTCCTGACCTAGGGAGAGCGAACCTACATCTCTTATGTATCCTACACTGGCTGGCGGGTTCTTTACCATTAGCACCACATATGACAAACCCACTTAGCACGTTACTCTAAGCAGGATGATGGCAGAGGCATTTTAGATGAAGCATAAGATTTAGAGATTATCAAGTTTGGATTTAAATCCCAGTTTCCCCCATTTTCTAGATCTAGGGCCTTGAACAAGCTAACTCTATCTCTTTGATGCTCAGTTGCCTTTTCTGCAAACAGAAAAGAAAATCCCCATCTCATGGTATGGCCATAAAGTTAAAATTAATGTATGTAAGTGCCTCGTGTCATTCTGGATAAAAGGTCCGTAGTTGACAAATGGAGACTTCTCTTTCTCATACAAACAAGATCCATCATAGCAACGGCTTGTCTCAAAGAAAAACTAAACTTCACACTTGGAAAGCAAAGAGAGATCAGGTTTCCAAATCCTACCCCTTCATCCAGGTGCTGCCCACAATTCCCCAGCTCCTAGAACCATGCTTATCATCCCCTCACATGTCTTGAACCAAAATGTGTCTGACAAACTTAAAGTAAGAGAATCAAATAGAGAACATATCAGCAAAGGACCCTATACAACATTTGCTCTGTTTGAGTGGCCAATGTCAGTCTTGTATCCTCAGAGCAAAAATCATCTGGGATTGAGATGGTGGAAAAAAGAGTCTTCATTGATTCATTTGTTCACACACACATTTCTGAGCATTGGCAGGCATGGGGGCAGGTGCTAAGGTAATAACAGCAGAAGGACCCCTGAGTCCAATGGGTAGAGCACAGAAATAGACAAAAAAAAATAGTCCTATCAAGGCCTACAATTCATATATTTAGTCATTCAATAAATGCTGAGCATTGAAATGTGCCAGACAAAGTGGCCAAGGGCTCATCAGTAAACAAAACAGGAAGGAAAAAAAAAAAAAAAGAAATGCCTGTGGTTACGTGATTTACATTCTAGATAAAGTAAAATTTATCAAATAAGTAAAATATATTCCCTGTTAGAAGGTGATCAGATCTTTGGAGAAACATAAAGCCAGCAAGTATAATAGGAAAGCCAGCGTGGAATGAATATAGAAAGTGAAAGTGAAGTCGCTCAGTCGTGTCCGACTCTGCAACCTCGTGGACTGTAGCCTGCCAGGCTCCTCTGTCCATAAGATTTCCCAGGCAAGCATACTGGAGTGGATTGCCATTTCCTTCTCCAGGGGATCTTCCCAGGCCTGGGATCAAACCCGAATCTCCTGCATTGCAGGCGAATTCTTTACTGACTGAGCCACCAGGGAAGGGTGACATTTAAGCAGAAGCCCGAAGGAGGTGGGGGAAGGCACTGTACTCTTCAAGGGAAGAGTGTCCCAAGCAGAGACAGTCCCCAGGGCCAAGGCACCACAGCAGAAGTCAGCTCAGTGGGATCACAGGACAGCAGAGAGGGCAGTTTGGCCGGAGAGGAGAAAGCACCCCAATTTTGCTTATTCCAGCTTTCCTATCGTGTTGCACTTGGTGTTGACCCTAGACTGTGTCAGCTTCTGTTCTCCAGTCAGAGTGGGGGAGCTCCCGGCAAGAGGACAGGGGTGTAGAGAGGCAGGAGATGGAGTAGTGTGATAAAAGTGGATATGAAATCGGCAGAAGACAAGTATTCTCATGTTTGTTACCATGATGACATGTACTATAACTCTTCCCTCTCCGGAGATAAGAATATTGCAGCCTGCAGGTCAACGGCAAGGAGCGATGGAAGCTCTCGCAATATAAGTAGTTGCTCTTGGGACATGTCAGAATCAAACAGGACAGAGGCTGCCACTCAGTGAAGAGGGCAGGTGGATAGTCCCGCCCACACCTCTGTACCAAATGTCATCACCAAAATCTCTTCAAACAAGCCCTTTGGATGTGCTCTTTCCTGCCAGAATGCTGATGGGAGCACAAAAATAATTATTTTAAAATTTAGCATGCCAGTCTTTTGGGGAGTTTGGTGTTGGAGACCAACTGATAATCACACATTTCAGAAGAAAAAAATCCTAAAAGGAAAGGGGCCTAAAGAACTTTCCCCACGTTTTCCTGGCACCAAGGTCCAGTCCATTTACATTAGCCACTACCCTCTGAGCAGAGGTGACAGTCTGACTTTTCTCCTTGTGTGTGTGTGTGTGTTAAGTCACTTCAGTCGTGCCTGACTCTTTGCAACCCTGTGGACTGTAGCCCACCAGGCTCCTCTGTCCTTGGGATTTCCCAGGCAAGAATACTGGAGTGGGTTGCCATACTGTCCTCCAGGGGATCTTCCCAACCCAGGGATCAAACTCATGTCTCTTACGTCTCTTGCATTGGTGGGCAGGTTCTTTACCAGTAGCACCACCCACTTGGGGCCATACAAAGTACTCATGTTTATCTACCACATATGCTTTTCCTATTAAACCAACATCTCTAGCCACCACTGTTCATTGGGAGCTTCTTTCTCACCCTCCAGCTCACCCCACTTTGAAGCTATGTGAGATCATATCAACCACTGCTATCCTCATCAAAAACCTTTAATGACACTCAACGTCTCCCCAAAATAAAGTTTAAACCCTTACTGACAAGGTCATGTGCAAGTCACTTCTGCAGTTGTACACTAAGCATCTATTATGTACTGGGCTCAGAGAAAACAAAGATAAATAAGATGCTTTTTTTTTTCCCCTTTGAGGTGCTTATACTATATGGGTATAGGAGAAATAATAAGCTGATAACAAATGTAAATCATCAGTGGATTAAAAACCTATTGGATCTTTGCAAGATAAAGATAATTAGTGACCCTGAAGTAGAAAATCCCACAAACAGAACCCAAAATTCTTTTCAAAGATAAAATAGCACTGGATTTCCTTATAAAGAGAAAACTGAATTTAGTTCTCAAGGATCTGCTTGAAAATTCTGGGTTCCAGGAAATACTGATGGAGATTTACGGACATGGAGACATCCCCTAGTCAAATTCTTAGACTTCATGGAGAAAGAAATATTTCTTCAGGCACCCAAGAACCACATCAAGGCACTGACAGTTGAGAAGTCATCTCAATGAGGAATGTTTGCAGCCTCAATGAAGAATGATGCAACCTGACTGGGGAGCATCCATAGAGTTCTGAGGACAAGAAGAGGTGACCTGAGTAAATTATACCAGTCAAGTTGCCAGGCGAGTATTAAAGCGAGAGGGCCATATTTTCAAACACAAAATACATCATGAAATATAACACCCATAGTTGTTTTGTTTTTAAATATAACTGTTCAGTGGTGACAGTGATGCAACGCAACCAACCTAGAAGCAAATGGTAAAGAATTAGTGTGACATTTAAAGACAGTAGAGATACAATTTTTTAAAAATAAATGTAAAAGCTAAAAATGAGGGAAAAAAAGGACAGTATAGTGACATCTGTGAAGTTCTAAAAGAGAGGGTGAATTTTATATCCAGCCAAGTTGTATTTTCATTGTAAAGGCAAAGGTCAACTTCCAACCTGAGTGAATTCTGGGCAAACAACCCAAAGGACCTGTCTTGACAAAAACAGTATGCTTGGTAAAATCTACCCAAGTACCTCTTTATACTCTTACAGCTTATTTAACTTCCTTATGACTCCCTCGGACCCAATTCTCATACATAGACATTTTCAGATCTCACAGCCACCCTGTTCCAAGGACACTCTCCTGCTCAGAACAAATGTTGTGGAACCTCTCTCTATGTAGGAGTTCCTTTCTTGGAGCCTCCCATGGGTACCAACAGCCCTGATGAGCTTCTCTTCATTCACAGTAGGACTCCTCTTTCAGCATTGCTATGGGGCATTGGAAGAGGGCAAGCAACCCTGGAGAGTTTAGTTTCCATCTTTGGACTCAGTCAAAGGTGAACAGTGACCACAGCCATATTCCATACCACTCCTCCAAGGAGATACATCCTCATTTGTAATATCTCTGCATCACTGCCCCAATATCACTGCCCCTCTGCTGTCGTGGGACTTCTGTGAGCCCCAGGTTCTTACTACAACATAGGTAGGATGTTTTCTGTTTTATCCAACTTTTGGAGTTCCCCGTATTCCAAGACTAAGTGCCAGAGTGACCAATGTACAGTCTTGAGGACTTCTGCACCATATCTTACTCTGTGGGGCTCATACAGGAATCACTGAGCCCAACTTCTGTGTATCCTAAGAATTTTCCTGTCTTCTTCCTCCCTTTCTCCCTCATGGGATAAACCACTTCTGAGATGCAGGGCTGACCAACTTTATTCATATCTCGTTCTACAGTGAGAACTCAAGTTCTCACTACCCTCGGTGGGCTTGGGAAAGTGGAACCAAAGGGAGTATTTGGTGGGTATCATTCATTTGTTTATTTGAGACTTAAGCTCAGAAAGCCAGATTCAATCTTCAGAAGCTTATCTTTATGGTTTCCATTTTATTGAATCTCATTTTGCTAATTCTCCGTGATTCCACACTTGCTATTAGCCTTAATGGGCTCCTTATTGGTTTACCCCTAATAATATGTTAATTGATAGCTCTTATTGTTTTCAAACCCAAACTTTCCCACATTGAGAAGTCCAAACAATCGAGCCATCACTAATAAGGCTCGGATGTGGGGAGAGTCATTATGATTCCCCATTCCCCAGTTAGCAGTGCAGAAGGGAGGATATTCTGTGCACAGCGATGTCCCAACACAAAATTCCTTCGAGGATGCATAGAAGCCCTGGTGGGAAAGTGGAGGAGCAGCCTCCAAGCATGGTGTCACTGCCTAGAAAAGCCCCTTCCTGACAGGTGATGCTGTTTGCTGCCCACACCCTGACGATGCACAGCATCAGGACCACATCATGTCTGGCTATTTGTAAACCAAGCAGAAGCTGAGGAAACATCCCTCTCACAGGGAAAGCATTGATTTGAAGAGGCTTGGAGTGGGGCTCCGGCCTCAATGAGCGTGGAAGGGCCTCCTTAAACTGACACAATAAATTAGTTCAAAGCCGATGACAGCCCTCCAGATTACCCACCGCCCCACAAAGGAGGGAACGCTCTGGTCCCCTTCACGAAAACATAGATAAAAATTGTGTTCTTCTCCTCTAATGAGGCAAGCTCAGATATAAGTCAATAGAGCAATTCATTAACAAATCTAATGAAATCCCCCGGGGTTGCCAGCGAGATGGCAATGAAGTCTCCTTGGGCGGCGGGTCCGTATGTCGAGGGTCAGATTGTGGAGTGGTTTTCCTCTGGCCTATTCACTGCCCACATATGGCAGTTAAGGTCACTGTTATCAGACACTTTCTCTGTACACAAAACAAAATTTCCATATGGCCCATGGAAATGGCCCGGCCGGGCTTCTGGGCAGCTTCCCACGGCTCTCTTTGTGCGGCCCTGGTTCGAAGTATAAAAGAGGGTGTGAGGGGTTACCTCGTCACTCAACTGCCCGGCCTGCTTTGTGCGTCAGTACAATTTAGGGAAAATCTGCATCACTTTTTCCCCTGTCTTTCAGGCACAAATGCTCGTGTCAGTCTATTAGAACGTGATGGAAGTACTGATCACAACCTCCGCATTTAAATCCTTTTGAAACCGCGGTGACCCGCTGAAGAGGGTTCTGAGGGGAAGGACCTTCTCAAGGCTCTTTCAAATTCACAGAAATAAAGGCCTTTCCTGGCTTAAAGTGGCCCCTCAGATTGAGCCCCACAGAGCCCCGAAAAAAAAAAAAAAAAGCCCAACACGATTGTCATGGATATTACATGACAGGGACAAGAACAGGCCAGGGAAGACAAGGCTCCAGGCCGCACAAAACTGGACGGGGCTTTCTTCCCCGTTAGGGCCTGGGATTGTTGACAGCCCAGTAAATAGGCTGTTTAACCCTTTGAAAGTGAATAAAGAGGGTGTAGACAAATGCTTTCTGATGGAGTTTGTGCATGTAATAGGCAGGAGCGTACACACACACTCAGGGACTTTGGGGACTCAGGGGCGGGGGGAGGGGCTGGCGGAGGACCAGGCAAGTCTTCCTTCTTGGGCTGCGGACAGAAGTCTCGACAGAATTTCTGATGAGATCGGCGTAATGGGGCAGGGGTCCCAGAGGCCAGATCTGGATGTGCAGGTGACCAGGACGTCTGGGACAGCTGCAGTAACGCCTGTCATGGGCTTGAGTGGCGCCTGTGACTTATCAGCATCTGGTGTTGTGGAAAGTTTGGGGGGTGCTCCTGGAGGTGGTCCTCCTTCTCTCTTGCCCCCTTGGTTTTCACTTACTCTGTCCTGAGATGAGGACAAGGATAGCAATATGAACAACTAATCAGGGCAGGTGATCTGCTAAGCACTGTCTATATGTTAGCTCGCTTAATTGTGGTAACCACTCTGCAAGGTCAAAACAATGAAGCCCATTCTGCAGATGAGGAAACTGAGGCACCAAGTGGCTGAGCCGCTTGCAAGAGCGCTACAGCTGCCAAGTGGTGAAATGGGGCTCGGGTCAGTCTTTCTCCTCCTGCTAACCAGTCTCTAGAACTGGTCCTCCCATTGTCTCGAAACAGGAAAGTTCCTGTTCAGTTGTTCCATTGTTTTAATAAATAGGACGATGCCTTCTCCCTCCCTCTCTGACTCGTTCTCTCTCTCTCACTTTGATTTTGGGTAAAAGTATATTCCTATTGACCTAAGAAGCCAAAATAAACAAGGGATTGAAACCTGCATCCCAGAAATTTAAAATTATGCATATCACTTCCAATTTCATAAGCTGTTTAGGCTCCCAGGGAAATGACTCCCCCGTGAGCCACAATTCCTAAGGCTTGGCAGCCACGGAGTTTCCATAAATCCACATACTACTGTTTCTAACCTCTGACTGTACTTTAACTGGGAAGGGCCTTTTTAATTCATTTAACTCATTTTAATTGTCTTTGGGGGGACGAGAGCTTTCTTTGGCCAGCTCTGCTGGCAGGGGGAGCTGATTACAGAGCTCAGACTGCCATTCACCAGAACCCTCATGAAAATGCATGCGGGCTCCCGCACCCTCGGTAATTGTAATATTTCTTCCTTACTGTTTATGTCAGAGAGTCATTACTGGAAGAGGCTGACACATCTGACATGTGTGGCATCGACACACATTAGGTGGTCCTTAGATAATTTTTAGACAAAGTTTAGCCGGTGTAGCAGGAACCTAGCCCTGTTGTAAGCAGCAGACATAAAAGGAAAAAACATCTTCTCGTGCTGGCTCCTTGAACATGATAATTAGCCTGATCTTTCCCCTTCAAGACGGCAAAGTTCTTGGGGTCTGGGGCCAGGTCCTCACCAGGTATGTACTCTCCCCCCATGGAGGCTGCTATTTCTATCGTCAGCTGTAGCATCTCCAGCACCGCTTTAGGTAATTTACTTATAGTATCTCCTTTAACGTTCCATAGCAAACTTAGAAGGCAGATCCTATTACTATTTCATAGAGGAAAAAGATCTGGAGCCCAGAGAGGTTAAGCAACTTGGGCAGAATTAAACAGCTCATGAGCTTGCATTCAAACCATGATGTGTTTTCCACCACACTGCCTCCCATAATGCAGTGCCCAGAACAGTGAAAAATCAACTAAGGTTTGAGCTGCCAGATATTCTGATAGAGATTCTATCCTATCTAGGATCTCGGTTCCACCCGTCCTTCTCCTCCCCACTTATTTCATCTCTGCTGCCCCTCCAGTGGCTTCTGACGCTCTGGGTTTTCCTTGAAGGCAAGATCAATCCACGTTAAGAAACGTCTCCTAATTGCTTATGTTTTACCACTGAGAAATAAATGAGCATTTTCCATCACCCGATTTAATAGCGCTGACTCGGACTGCAAGAGGAAGTGAATCAATGGCTGGTGAAGGAAAAGGAGCATTTTTTCTTTTTTAAATAACTCACACTTTAGAAACGTGATCTCTAAGTTATTACAAATTATAAGGTTAAGACCTCTTAGACGAATCCTAGCTGCTTAAAAATTTAAAACTCCAGGGTAGAGCACTGAAGGATTAATGAGCTTCAGGCAACTAAATATCAGGACCTGGGGAGAGAAGTCTTGTTTTATGTGAGAGCCTACGAGGACAGAACTCCACTGGGTGAAATCCTTCTCTTTTGGGGTGTGCTGGGGAGGCAATGGGTGTAGGGTAAAAGTTCGGAGGGGTGGATTAGAACATTCCAGATGAGACCAACTGGTTCTCTGATTGAGAAACGTGAGATTCCTCCAAACACTTCATTATGCCAATGCAGAATTAGGTTTCCCTAGCACATCCTTATATTCTCTAAAGAGAAGAAAGAAAAGCATTTTATGAGTCGTGCCTTCACACCAAGGTTAGAGGGTGTGCGTGTGTGTGTGTGCAAACCTTTCATCAGGAATCGGGATTAAAATCTCTAGCAAAATATAACAGGCAGAAGCAACATGCAGTATTTATTTTCCCAATGGAAAGGTAAACAGTGGAAGGAGAAGATGAAAATATTTAGAAAAGAAACTAACCAGATTCGATGAAACGCTTCAAGAAATGCCAGCCTTGGGAGGAAAGGTCAGGACTGGCAGGCTTCCTTGCATATGTGACAACACGTGTCACATATAACTGCCTGCCCCCTCCCCAAGATGCTCCCCACACCACCGACCCCGCTCATCGTGAAGCACAATTTTAGGGGGAACCCACAGCTCACAGAGACTGATAAGGACCCCATCAAGTTGGGACTCCAGTTCAAAGGTTTTTTGCTGGTATGCAAGATGACAATTCTCTGGTTATTTCTTTTTCCTGCCTTTCTCAGTTGGAATCACTTTCACGCTGACCCAAATCTATTATTCTCAGCTTCACTCCCCCTCCCCCGATCCAGGAACAGGCCACGGTGACACCCCCCACATAGCCCTGGGTTTCCTCTACTGATCACCGGCATCCCAACCGGGCTGACAATAAATCCCCAGACACCCTTGTTTTAATTATGGATGCTAAAATGGGCCTTTTGGAGAGAACTCCTGTTTGCTCAACACAAACCTTTCGCTCTCTGGCCATCTTGGGTCTGAGTTCCACATTTAAAATTAAATTATGCCTGGGATAATATTGTCTTGAGCTCACAGTTGCTGCCATGGATATTGACAAAGACTTAGCCAGTATTTTAATAAGAAAACAAAACGCCAGAAAAAGGCTCCAGAGTTTCCAGGGGGATCATTAAGGAACCGCCTTGGAGGCCGGAGGCTGATGCTGACTGCATCACAGTTCGTCACACAACTTAAACTTCTTTTGACATCTAGTTATGTCGAAATGTGACTGATCACCTAGGGGCTGGAGCTCCAGAGAGGGAAAAGTTCACTGACAGACAGCCGTGCGCAGAGCAGTTCTTAAATGAGAATCAAGAGAAAGTAACATCCGGGCGACCTGACACTCTGCACCTGCTACCTGGATCCGTCTAACTCAGGCAGGCCTGTTCTGGTGAGTTCTATTAGCATCTGCATGCTTCTGTCTCATTATCACACATCTGCCCACCTTTATTCCAGTGACGCTGCCTCTCATCTGACAGCTCCGACGTTGTCAAGAGCTGGATATTAGGGAGCAGGGTACGGCGGGCTCGCCGTGTTCACTTTTATTTTCTAAAGACTGGTGTACGGTTTGACAGTACTGCGCCGCAGAGGTAAAGGAGATAATGAACATATTGGGCAGTTCCTAAACAATGCTGAGGAGCGGGTGGCTGGTGGCATCACCTCAGCCTGAGCAGGCTCCTTTGTGGGGCCGGGAGATCAAAGCCACTGTCAACCTCAGCTCCCAGCCCAGTCCCACTCTTAGAGAGTCACAGGCCACTGAGGAGCTTAATTTCTCGACATTTCAGCTTTGCAAAAAACCAAAACAGAAAAACTCGTGCTTCCATGTTGATCCGCTGAATTGTCAACATCCGGACTGCGGGATCTTCTTGGAGAGCGTGGCACCTCTTGTGTGCTGGGTAATTCCAAACGCAGACACTCTGCTCATGGATGAGAAAGGGGTGCCCGTTTGACCTCAGTTTCCTCCTGGCCTTAAAACAACTGGCAGAGGCAGCCATGTGAATGTAAAATGCCAGCCTCACAGAGCTTCTCCCAAAATAAAAATCTACCAGCACACCTTTCACCCTGGGACCAGTGGGGATGATGCTGAACACGCCAGAATGTCAGATCCCAAGGCTTGGGGATTCCACTGAGTTCCAATTGCCAAAGGAACTAGCTTTCCCCCCTTGCCTGCTGGCCTCTTCCTTGGGGTAAAGGAAAGCATCCTGTGTTCAGATAACCTTGGGTTCTGAAAGGCTGTAAGCATTTCTGAGTTGAGTTCTAGATACAGATTGAGGTCCTTGGCCCCAGAAAGATAAAGGAGTAAAAAACCATGCCTGAGAAAGGAGGGAAACCCAGCTCCCACCTTCCCAGGCCATGAGAATGCAGACAAAACAATAGAATATGGCAGAGAGGGCAGAAGGATGCCCACTGAGATTCATACCCCAAGGGACCCCAGAGGGAGCCCCCAGTGGCATCCCAGACTGGCCTCAGCCAATCTGAGAAGCTGGTGTGTAGGGACAAATTTAGAGCCATTTAGGAAACCCCTGACTTCCCTCCCGGTGCCCACAGCTTTCATCCCTCTGATATTTCTTTGTTCTCCAGCTCGCTGAGGGTTTGTATGGGTTAATGGAAAAATTACTGTTATTTTGCAACAATGCAATCAAAGTCAGTTCAGCAAACCCTGATAAAGTGAGAATAGCTTATTCAGATAGAGCTGGCAGGCCTGAACTCACAATTGCAAAGTTTGAATACAAAATAAGATTTCCCCCCCCCCTTTTTTTTTAAAAAAAAAAAAAGAGAGACAGAATCCGTTGTCATTCATGCTAAAAAGGCATTACAGACTGTCGACACTGTACAGAAAAATAGGAGATGTTGACCTTTTTATTATAGACTTTTCTCTACTGTTGCCCTTCTTTCAGCTGCACACCGCGCCCCCCGCTCCCCCCCGCCCCCCTCTGCACTCACACACACTCTTTTCAGCTGTATGTTATCTCAAATAATTACCCTCGCTTCTGGCTGTCCCTGGTGACTTCTGCTGCTAAAAAAGCTACTCATTGTCGGAGACTGAAGAGGGATTTCAAACCTGCTTCTTGTGGCCGGGCAACGGCTCTTAATTAACCACTCAGGTATTGGGGAAGCTCCCAGCCCGGCTCGCTTCCATATGGCTGAAACATGTCCTCAGTGATAATCACGGAAGGAAATATTGTATCAAAAAAGAGCTCACACCACCGAAACCTTGTGCAAATTATTTTTAATGATTCTTCTCTGGTGAGTCGGCTTATTTGTTATTTCAAGCCGAGATAGAGAGAAAGGACTGAGACCATCCCAGTAAACACCCCTGGTGCCCCACCCCCATCCCAAATCAGAGCCCCGGATACTGCCACAAAGAGGAGACCCCTCCCAGCAGCGAAGCCCCTCCAGACACCCTGGAAAGGTTTTCTCACCATGATTTTCATCAGCTTTTGTTTCTATTGGGTGCCTGGCTCTTCTCGAACACATGCACAGACACACACGCCTCCTTCACAGAATTTTCAACAAGCAAGTGATTTTATGTAACTGGAGGAGTGATCTATCTGGCAGTACTTCACACATTCACGCCTCTGGTAGTTCTTGCTTTAAATAATGGTGGTGGAGGGGAGGGTTGGGAAGCCTGGCTGGAGGTGGAGGTGGTGAAGTTTATAAATCTAATTAAAAATGAAGTTGCATTTCCATTTTCCAAAACCACCCATCCACCAGCATACTGTGTCACTAGACATTATGTACGATTTTACTTTGCGACAGAAACCATTACATTTAAAAATTCATTACAGCAAGGTTAGTTAGACACATGATGGATGCAGCTTTAATCCTGCCATATATTATTACAGTTAAAATGTAAATGATGAAAAATATTTTGTGCTTATCAGCATTTATGTGGAAATGTGTTTTACAGTGATATATGGTGTTATATTTCTATTATTGTGATGAAAAAGAAAGCAATACAAAAAGACAAAGTGTTTATTAAAACATGGTTACTTATGATAACATATTTCTGTTGTACATGACTTTAAACATATTCACTGAGGGCATTTGTCCAAAACAACTGTGAAATGTGTTTGCCGTGCACATCGGGTTAAGTTTCATTTTTTTTTCTTCTGCTTACAGCTCTTTTTAATAGACTAATATTAATTCAAAATCATGTAGAACGCTGTGAAGTTGGCAGCCTTGTTTCCTTTCTGACGTGGTTAAAAATGGACGTTTGTGTGTGTGTGTGTGTGTGTGTGTTTAGAGACACAGGCTCTGGCTATAAAAAGACTTGCGTGTTTATTTGGTACAATCATCGAGAGGAAAGCGAGCCACCCAATTGAATGATGTTTCCAAAGTGATGTCATCCAGGACACAATAGAATCCTATTCAAGTTGTAATTAACATAGTGGAAAAGTAATATCAAACGTCACTTTCCAATCAGGTGTGCGTGAAAAAAAATGAAAAGGCCACGTCGGGTCCCTGCGTGGTTCCGTCAGGGCACAGGAATGTTTTAGCTGCGAGCGTGGAAGAACTGATGAGGCCAAGAACTCTGCAAGCCCCAGATACTGTGCCGGACGGGAAAGTTACCTCCTGACTCTCCTTTTTGCCAAGTTCACTCACAATGTGGTTCCTGCCTCCTGCTCCCCTCCCCGTTTTTCACCAGCTCCAGAACAATAGTACGTCCAACTACAAAATGAAATAGAACACAAAAAGAAAATAAACCCTCCTCAGCAAACAAAACAAACAAAAAAAAAATGAAAAGGAAGAGAAAATTTATTACTAAACCCTATTTAAAGAAAAGTCACATAAAATAAAAGTCCTTCCTACAGACATTCTCTGCTGTGTCTCCTGTCATTTTAGGACAAAGTGCTTAATAATTCGTCCAAGTGTTCATTTCCCCCGTTCCCGCCCCCGCCAGAATCTTTACAGTTAGAATACGGAACAGTGATACCCAGGAACTACATCTGTTAAAGTTTGGTACACAGTACTTGATTTGCTACACAAATTGTAAGTCTTTCTCCCACCTCCTGTTGATGAAGGATCTTGTAATAGATATAGAATTGACCAGACTAGGAAATCAGTTCCACCTTCCCCTTCTTTCATTCTGTGTCCCAAATGTCCCTGAGAGGGTGGGGGTAGGTGAGGGCAACAGAGCCTTCATGCAAATTTCCATCGGGTTTTTGCCCGGGCTCCTTTTTCTCTTTCTCCTAACATCTGCTCCTCGGAGGATGTCGTTGTGTACATTAGCGCTGCAAAGTTTCGCACCCTTTGGGCCTACCTTTGGCACAGGAAGCCAGGACCCGGCCAGCCAACGATAATACAAGCCTCGGTATTTCCTATCTCAGCACCTCCCTTGCTCTGCTCCTCGGCTGCCCGGAGTTGTTATCTTTAGGAAGTCCAAGGTGGGGGAGAGGGAGGGCTTATCTGGCTCCCATCCGAGTTGCAGACATGAAACCCCTCCCTGTACACCTTGGGAACATTGTCACAGAGGGGTCACATCCGCTCCGATTCGACGCCAGTGACTGAACGGGGCCCGTGACCTACACCGTCCTTCACCTCCCTTTGTTTGAGGCAGAAGACCGACTCAGCTGATTTCCTTCAAAGCACAGGTTATAGAATTTGTGCAAATGTCTTCCCATTTGATCAGGAAAGGAAGAGCCCCCACACCTTCTGCAAGGCTCCGTCTTCCCCTTGCATTTCTCCTAATTTTTTTCTTTTAAAATTGTTATTTTTTTATTTTCAATACACACACGCGTGCACACACACACACACATTGACACACACGTGTGCATTCTCAAGAAAACAGGGGCTCTCAAAACAACTCACCCAAAGCAAACCTCTTCAGTTCATTTTCCTGCTTCACAAATTTCCCCGAGCTGGGATCCCAGGAGTTGTGGACTGACCTGGGGTTGCCCTATTAAATGTATTTATTTCTTAGAGCTGAGGAATATTTGCTGAAAGCTGGATTATCACTTGGTAGACCACCAGCAGCTGTTGAAAACCAGGGCATAAAAGCTTGTTTATGTCTTTAATGGCCCACTTAATGATGGAGCAAGTATGTTATTCATAATAAAATGCCAAGGAATAATCTTAATACCCCAATGCATGGCGCTAGTGAATTAAGAAACATCTGCTATGTCATAAAAGAACATTTTATTTGGGGTCTACATTAAAAACATGATTCCATGGAGTTCTACTGATTTATATGGTACACAACAAATTATGATGTCTTGAAGTAATTATACTTTACAATTAAACCTACCAGGGCCACTCTTGGAAAGAAAAGGCCTGCTCCGTCTTCATCATTCAGGATCATTTAAGTTCACATTGTGGTCTTGCCTCGATCTATTTCACCAAAGTTGTGTTTAAAATCTCTGGCATTTGTGCCTCTCCAGGAAGATAATCAAGCTGGAAAATTCTCCTGAAATCACCACTGCAGAATAAAATGACTATTTGGATTCAAGAGGAAAAGTGTAAAAAATAAGTCTTTACTGCTTGTATTGTATCTGACTCTGACTTGGGATCCCTATTTTCATGTTACTCAAGGGAAGAAGGTTTGGAACCTGAGCTCAGTTGGGGATAAAGAGGATGACCTCACCCCTCCAGGCTTAGTGTGTATGTGGTGAGTGGGTGGGGGCAGGGAGGGGGAGATGGCAGGAGTTGAGGACAGAGTGGCCCTAGAGATGTCCTGAATTGAGGAAGGTGCTGAAGGGCCAGGGTGTGGCCAGTCCGGTCCCAGTCCCTGTGTCCTCTGCTCCAGATGGCGTCTGTGTCCCTCACACCCGCTATCACACCAGGAAGCCGTGTGTCACCACCTCCATGCCCAACACCACTCGTGAGTCCAGGGACAAGTCTATTGCTTCCTGGAGCCGGGTCCTCAGAAAGGCATACAATGTAACAAGAGGAAAGACGAGTTATTTTAAAAGCTGGCTGCAGGGCAGGCTGGTTGTCCAAGGACAGTGGCTCTTGGCCCCAGACTGCTTTGGGGAATAACCTGGACAAATGGCCTGTGCCAAACTCTACCACCAGGGATTCGGTTCCATTGGTCTGAGATGCCTTCCCTAAAACACACACACTCACTCACTCAAATATACTGGTAATTTTTTTTTAAAGCTTCCTCCATCATTCTGATGTATGAAGTGAAGTGAAGTGAAGTCGCTCAGTCATGTCCGACTCTGCGACCCCATGGACTGTAGCCTACAAGGCTCCTCTGTCCATGGAATCAGAATATACGTTCTGATGTATACCCAGGGTCAAAAACTCCTTCTTTAGGGAGATAGGATTTTTTTCAAAGATGACTGGCATATTCACAACAACAACACCTCCATAAGCTTTCTTTGTTTTAGAAAGTGAGGCTGCCTACAGTCAGTGGGAACGTTAAATATTAAATGGTGCTATGGACAACAGGATTTGTTGTTGTTGTTTAGTTGCTTTAGTCGTGTCCGACTCTTTGTGACCCCATGGACTGCAGTACACCAGCCTTCCCTGACCATCACCAACCCTCAGATCATGCTCAAACTCATGTTCATTGAGTTGGTGATGCCATCCAACCATCTCATCCTCTGTCATCCCCTTCTCCTCCTACTTTCAATCTTTCCCAACATCAGGGTCTTTTCCAATGAGTCAGTTCTTCGCATCAGGTGGCCAAAGTATTGGAGTTTCAGCTTCAACATCAGTCCTTCCAATGAATATTCAGGACTGATTTCCTTTAGGGTTGACTGGTTTGATCTCCTTGCAGTCCAAGGGACTCTCAAGAGTCTTCTCTAAGACCACAGTTCAAAAGCATCAATTTTTCAGTGCTCAGCTTTCTTTATAGTCCAACTCTCACATCCATACATGACTACTGGAAAAATCATAGCTTTGACTATACGGACCTTTGTAGGCAAAGCAATGTCTCTGCTTTTTCATATGCTGTCTAGGTTGGTCATAACTTTTCTTCCAAGGAGCAAGAGTCTTTTCATTTCATGGCTGAAGTCACCATCTGCAGTGATTTTTGAGCCCCCAAAAATAAAGTCTCTCACAGTTTCCATTGTTTCCCCAACTATTTGCCATGAAGTAATGGGACCAGATGCTATGATCTTAGTTTTCTGAATGTTGAGCTTTAAGCCAACCTTTTCACTCTCCTCTTTCACTTTTATCAAGAGGCTCTTTAGTTCCTCTTCACTTTCTGCCATGAGGGTGGTGTCATCTGCGTATCTGAGGTTATTGATATTTCTCCCGGCAATCTTGATTCCAGCTTGTGCTTCATCCAGCCTGGCATTTCACATGATGTGCTCTGCATATAAGTTATATCAGTAGGGTGACAATATACAGCCTTGATGTACTCGTTTTCCGAATTGGAACCAGTCCATTGTTCCATGTCTGGTTCTAACTGTTGCTTTTTGACCTGCATACAGATTTCTCAGGAGGCAGGTAAGGTGGTCTGGTATTCCTATCTCTTTAAGAAATTTCCACAGTTTATTGTGGTCCACACAGTCAAAGGCTTTGGCATAGTCAATAAAGCAGAAGTAGATGTTTTTCTGGAACTCTCTTGCTTTTTCAATGATCCAACAGATGTTGGCAATTTGATCTCTGGTTTCCTCTGCCTTTTCTAAATCTAACTTGAACATCTGGAAGTTCACAGTTCACATACTGTTGAAGCCTGGCTTGGAGAATTCTGAGTATTACTTTGCTAGCATGTGACATGAGTGCAATTGCGCAGTAGTTTGAGCATTCTTTGGCATTGCTTTTCTTTGGGGTTGTAATGAAAACTGACCTTTTCCAGTCCTATGGCCACTGCTGAGTTTTCCAAATTTGCTGGCATATGAGTGCAGCACTTTCACAACATCATCTTTTGGATTCGAAATAGCTCACTGGAATTCTATCACCTCCACTAGCTTTGTTTGTAGTGATGCTTCCTAAGGCCCACTTGACTTCACCTTCCAGAATGTCTGGATCTAGGTGAGTGATAACACCATTATTGTTATCTGGGTCATGAAGATCTTTTTTGTACAGTTCTGTGTATTCTTGCCACCTCTTCTGAATATCTTACCCTTGTGTTAGGTCCATACCATTTCTGTCCTTTACTGAGCCCATCTTTGCATGAAATGCTCCCCTTGGTATCTCTAATTTTCTTGAAGAGATCTCTGGTCTTTCCCAATCTATTGTTTTCCTCTATTTCTTTGCATTGATCACTGAGGAAGACTTTCTTATCTTTCCTTGCTATTCTTTGAAACTCTGTATTCAAATGGGTATTTCTTTCCTTTTCTCCTTTGCCTTTAGCATCTCTTCTTTACTCAGCTATTTGTAAGGCCTCCTTTTTGCATTTTTTCCCTTGGGGATGATCTTGATCACTGCCTCCTGTACAGTGTCATGAACCACTGTCCATAGTTCTTCAGGCACTCTGTCTATCGGATCTAATTCCTTGAATCTATTTCTCACTTCCACTGTGTAATCCTAAGGGATTTGATTTAGGTCGTACCTGATGGCCTAGTGGCTTTCCCTACTTTCTTCAATTTCAGTCTGAATTTGGCAATAAGGAGTTCATGATCTGAGCCACAGTCAGCTCCTGGTATTGTTTTCGCTGACTGTAAAGAGCTTCTCCATCTTTGGTTGCAAAGCATATAATCAATCTGATTTTGGTATTGACCATCTGGTGATGTCCATGTGTTGAATCTTCTCTTGTGTTGTTGGAAGAGGGTGTTTGCTACGACTAGTGCGTTCTCTTGGCAAAACTGTATTAGCCTTTGCCCTGCTTCATTCTGTACTCCAAGGCCAAATTTGCCTGTTACTCCAGGTGTTTCTTGACTTCCTACTTTTGCATTCCAGTCCCCTATAATGAAAAGGACATCTTTTGGGGGTGTCCTTTCCCTATGGTGGTCCAGTGGTTAAGACCTGGCGATTCCACTGCCAGGGGCATGGGTTCAATCCCTGGTCAGGGAGCTAAGATCCCTCATGCTGAAGAACAGCTGAGCCTGTGAGCCGCAGCTACTGAGCCTGTGAACCATGACTAGACAGGCTGTGTGCTGTATCACAAAGATCCCAGGAGACGCAACAAGGAGTACGTGTGCGACAGCTATGACCTGATGCAGCCAAATAAATGAATGATGTTTTTAAGTAATAAATTCCTCCCATCCAAAAAAAAAAAAAGAGTGGACCCACCCCCTGAGCTTCCCTGGTAGCTCAATTTGTAAAGAATCTGCCTGCAGTGCAGGAGACCAGAGTTTGATCCCCTGGGTCAGGAAGATCCCTTGGAGAAGGAAATGGCAAACCACTTCAGTATCCTTGCCTGGAAAATCGCATGGACAGAGAAGCCTTGTGAGTTGCAGTCCATGGGATCACAAAGTGTTGGGTATGACTGAGCAACTAACATTAACATGCTGTTATTCTGAAACTTGCATTAGGGTTTGTGTCTCAGATTAGATGGGGTGAAGGTACTTTAGAGGAAGATGGGAACCGTGCTGAGTTGGTGAGGAGAGGGGGGTGGGGACCATGGCAGGTGGCAGCTTGCAACAGAGTTTCAGAGTGAGAGAAAGAGGGGGCTGTCCCAGGAGTCTCCAGTCCTCTTGGTGACAGGCTGGCCTTTCCTCAAGGTCAGGCCCTTGAGTACTTTTATTTGGATATTAAAGAACAGGGGCATGCTGAAGGAGGTGCGCATTCTCGCTCGGGGCCAAGGCGGCCCCTCAGGTTCTCAGCGGCCTCGCGTGAAGCTGCCTGTCTGCAGCTGGCCAACTACAAACCTGGTGAGATGCAGTCAGAGGCTTCACTCTCCACGCCCAGGACCATCACAGCTCTCTCTCTGGGCCCATTCTATCCTTTTCTGCCTAGCTCATCTTTTAATTCTTTAAGTGCAATGAAAGCTTCTGTCCAATGGCCAGGCTTTGCCCAGACAGAAGCTGGCAACTGAGAGAGAAGATGCATCACTAACCTGCTCCAGAAATGGGCCCCCGCCGCACAGATTGGATGACACACACAGCATGAAGGCGGGGGTGGAAATGTCCAGGTGGTCCCCTTGGCCCTCCTGACACCAGAGCCAGCGTAAACAGTAAAGAGGCCACGTTGGGATACAGCCAAGCAGGCCTGTGGAATGTACACTCATGGAAGGTCCCCATTGCTGTTAAGTACATTGCAGGCATCTTATGGGTTTACTAAAAAATAAAAGCAAGCAAACAAAGCTTCCATGCCACCCAGGTCCTATAGAATCCAGAACACATTTCCAGCCAGCCTCGTCTCCCATGAAGTCACCATGCTCTCCTCCAGCTGGACTCATTCACTCGCGGTTTCCCAATCCAACCTGGTGTTTCCCTCCCTTTGTTCAGACCATCCCAACCTCTTAGAATTCTTCTTATTTTCAACTCCACCTTTCAGAACCTCTAAGCCCCAGCTTGTTTACTAAAGAAGGATTTCATCTCTTCTTCCTTCATGTGAATATCAGGTTCAGCACTCCACCATCTGCCTTGGGTCTGGTGGTTAAACCAGACAGTGATTCTACCTGTATGACCTTGCAGACTTGTATGGCCTCTCAGAACCTTAGTTTCCTCCTCTGTAAAAATGGGAATGTGAATAGAGGTGCTAACATCACTTGTTATCTGAGGATTCAGGGAGAGGATGCAACACGTCTGGCGCAGTCAACGGTGGCCAGCATCATGAGTAGAGCTAGATGGGCACCTACCAGGATTCCCACTAGACTGCAGGCAACTTTAGGGCCAGGACTGAGCCTAATGCGCCTCGTAGGTGATTCACATCGACGGACCCTTAATAAGCTCCCTTGAGTTCCCAGGCAGTGCAGTGATAAAGAATCTGCCTGCCAGTGCAGAAGATGCAATTTGCAGGGTTCAATCCCTGAGTTGGGATGATCCCCTGGAGAAGGAAATGGTAACCCACTCTAGTATTAATGCCTGGAAAATCCCATGGACAGAGGAGCCTGGCAGGCTACAATCCATGGGGTCTCAAAGACTCAGACAGGACTGAGCAATTGGGCACGCACACATCCTTTAATTCCACTTCGTATTCTTGGCATACATATTCTTGGATGGAGCTCTCCAGATTCCAAAGCATGGGCTCCTCTTGCTCCCCAAGAAAGGGTTCTGCTCCACTACCTCTCCATCCATCTCTTTTCTCCTCATTCATGCATTCTAGGTCAGTCTAATGATTTGCGTGCCTCCCCTATCCAGACAGTAAAGCATTTGCCTAGAATGTGGGAGACTCAGGTTCGATCCCTGGGTCGGGAAGATTCCCTGGAGAAGCAAATGGGAACCCACACCAGTATTCTTGCCTGGAAAATCCCACGGACGGAGGATCCTGGTAGGCTACAGTTCATGGGGTTGCAAAGAGTCAGACACGACTGAGTGACTTCACTTCACTTCTTCACTTCCTGTGATGTTTGACATACTCAAACGCACTAGTTAGGTTTAAGTTTATGTGCATTCAACAGCCCCCCAATAACAGTGGGTTTTAAAAAGAAATGTCTCCCTCTTTCTATAAATGTGAAATTAGTCAATACAGGGCATAGTGTGGTGATAGAAAGCCAGCTCTCTTCTGTCCCGTTGCTTACCATGGGAGGCTGCCATTCCAGAATCATCATGGCCCCTGGAGCTCCAGCAGGAAGTAGGAGGGGACAAAAAAGATAAAACCGCTTCCTTTAAGGCGTATCTCAGAAACTGTGCATACTGCTGCCATTTGTAATTGATTGACTAGAACTTAGTCACATGGTCATATTTAGCTGTGAGGGACCCAGGAAAACCTGAAGTTTATTCTACAATAGGTCTGCATGTGTCCAGCAAAAACTTGGGACACTCTTTCAGAGAAAGTAAGTGAGAATGGTAACTGGGGACAGTGAGATGTTTCTACCCTATTGTGAAATACCTATATTGTTATTTCTTTGACTTTAAGCTTATTATAAGTTTATCAAAGTAATACAGGCACATAACTGAAATAGTCAAATAATGCTAAAAGGTTTATAATGGAAAGATAACATTTTTTTTTTTTTGCTGCTCACCCCAATCCACCTCTCCAGAGTATCAATTTTAATTCTTTTAGTGGTTTCTTCAGGCATTAACCTCCACATTTCTGACATAATATGATGATACAGCTATCTCTTGATTCATTCATTTTAGGCTTTTTATATTGACTTTCCACTTTGGTAAATAAGGATTTGGCTTTCTTTCTCTCAAGCACACACACACACACACACACACACACACACACACACACTCCTACTCTGCCTTCTCTCCCCCAGATCTTCCCAACAGGATGCTATAAAATTTTCCAGTTAAAGCAACATCTAGTGTTTTTTTTTTAAATTATTTTGACTGTAAAAATATTCAGCTTAATAGAGTTGCCATAATTATGTTTCTTTTTTGGAAAAATGTTTTTCTTAGTTTTAAAAAACCTTCTTTTGGCCACATAGCTTGCAAGATCTCAGTTCCTTGAAGTGAAGTGAAGTTGCTCAGTTGTGTCCAACTCTTTGCGACCCGTGGACTGTAGCCTACCAGGCTCCTCCATCCATGGGATTTTCCAGGCAAGGATACTGGAGTGGGTTGCCATTTCCTTCTCCAGGGGATCTTCCCAATCCAGGGATCGAACCCAGGTCTCCCACATTGTAGGCAGACACTTTACCATCTGAACCACCAGGGAAGTCCCCTCAGTTCCCTGACCAGGGACTGAACTCTGGCCATGGCAATGAATGCCCAGAATCCTAACCACTAGGCAACCAGGAAACTCCTCCCACACAATTTTAATTTCATTCCCTCCATTAGCTGGTTAATAAAAGTATCTACGTATCAATATATCAGATCTTTTTTTTTTTCTTAGAGATCCTCCTTCTGGGGCCCTCTGTCTCCCTGCTCCAGTCTGGACCAGTTATACCATACTACTGTATGGTTGTTAATATTCTCTTGTCCCAGAATTCTCTTTGCTTCTTTCGTGTGTTATATTTGTTTCCTGGATCCCAAACTCCCTTTTTGAAGAGGTGCATCCTCTAACACTTCCTGAAGAGGTCCATTCAAGGTTAATGTTCTGTCTGTGAGATGCCTTGATTCTACCTCAATAGTTGATATTTGGGCTGGAAACAGAATCCTAGGTTGAAAACTTATTGTCATTCAGTGTATTGAAGATTGCATCTCCTGGTGTTAACAATCTGATTCCATGATTGCTCCCAGTCCTGTGTGTGTAACGTAGTTTCTTTTCTTCTTTCTAAAAATCTAGGGTCTCTCTTTAAGTGTTCTGGTATACTATGCTGATGTACCTTGCTACTGCTGCTGCTGCTAAGTCGCTTCAGTCGTGGATCTTTTATTTTTTTTTCTTTAAATTTTTTTTATTTTTTAATTAGAGGATAGTTACTTTACAATATTATGATGGTTTTTGCCATACATCAACATGCATCAGCATTGGGTATACATATGTCCCCTCCCTCTTAACCCCCCTCCCACCACTCTCCCCACCCCACTCATTGAGTGGACCTCTTAAAATTCACTGTACTGAACTCTGAATGGGACCTCTCAACCCACACGGGGAAACTCATGTCCTTCAATTCTGTAATTCTTCCTTATGTTATTTCCTTGATAAATTCCACTTCTCCACTTTGTTTTCTCTAATTTTTCTTCCTAGGAAGTGCAATAGTCAGATATCAAACTTCATAGTTAGTTTTCTTAATTTTTAAAATATTTTTGTTCCATTTCTTAGCCTTTTTTAATAGAAATATTTCATCAACAGTACCTTCCAACCCATAAGTTGCATTTATTATTTCTCCTACCTTACTTTGAGTTCATAAAGTTCTTTGTTCTTTGATGGAAACTTAAAAGCAGTAGCACCCTGTTCTTGTTTCATGGATACAATATATTTTCATCTCTCTGAATATTTATTATAATATTGTGACATTTTCTTTTATTCCTTGCATTATAACCGATACCTCAGAATTTCTTCCCTTCTGACTTCTTGTTCAGTCTCTCTCTCTCTCTCTCAGTGGGTGTTTTCTTTGACCATTTGTGAATACTTTACAGCCAGTTTATAGTCAAGAATGCAACATTAGCTAATTTATTGACTGAAGGGTTCATGTACCTGAGAGAGCTTGTTGACTAGTGGGTAACTAGATGACAAGCCAGCTTTTTAGTGTCACCCTACATATTTCCTCTGGCTCTAGGGTCTTCAGAGAGAAACTGTCCACCCCTTCACAACCTGTTATTGGGTTATCAGCCTAATGGTACATTCTCAGAGCTAGGCGAAGAAAGTGCACAGGCAAGGCTGCCCTGTGTGGTCAAACTAACTGGCTTTCACTTGATGCACATTCTTCCTATCACAGCACCTTGTTCTCATTCTAACTTTGTCATCTCTTCTCTATCAACTTTCTATTTTAACATATTATGGTTAAGCAACACAGATGGCTTCAAGTTTCAGTATAGATGCAGACTCTTTGGGTTTCTCCTTCTTCTTACAGATATTGTAGATTCATGCAAACAGAAGAGGGAAGAAAAGTACCTTATCTTCATTCTGGAAAGTACTACTCTACTGTTTAAATTTGATTGTGTATTTGATTCATTCTTTTTGCTTAGCTACGTTCTTTCAAAAAGAAACTTATATCACTATTGCAAAATGGCCAACTGGAAAGAAATTATAAAAATAAATAAAGAACAAGTAGAATAATACCATTAATTCTAGCAAGATACTATTGCTTGCTAAAGATTTGGGGTCTGAGGTCTGCTCTCTGTTAAAAAAGGCAGGCTACCTAGTGTTAGAAAAATGTTACTAATAGAAAGACATATGAATTAGAAAGAGATATGATAATACCATAATGCCACAAAAAAATGAAATAATGCCATTTGCAGCAACTTCAATGAACCACGATATTATCACACTAAGTGAGGTAAGTCAGACAGAGGAAGACAAATATCATATGATATCACTTACAAGTGGAATTTAAAAAGTGATATAAATGAACAAATTTATGAAACAGAAATAGACTTACAGATATAGAAAACAAACTTATAGTTACCAAGGTAGAAAGAGGGCGGGGTACACCTGAAATTAACACAAGATTGTAAACCAACTACACTTCAATAAAATATAAATAAGTAAATAAAAGAAGATACTGATACCAAATGGAGACATTATCATTTTTTTTAACCAAACAGAGCAGATAAAAGGCCAAAAATGGGAATAACTGACTCAATCTGTCATTCAGGGTTATCCATTACTACTTCCCTACAGATCTCTGCAGAGTTTTCTTGTCATTGTTCAAATTTCAGCTCAAACTTCTCATAGAGTCTTCCCTGGTCACTCCCCCTAACATAACCTCTAGCCATATCTCAGTACTCTATTTTATCTTCTTTATTAGCACTTACTACTATTTCAAATGACTCTATTTGTTTACTTGTTCATATACTACCCCTTCCACACCCCTGGAATGTAGGTGTCATGAAAGCAGAGACTTTCCTGTCCCATTCACCCAAAATATCCATGCCTAAAATAAGGATGGACACATAGTAGATGCTCAGTAAATATCTAGGAATTAAATAAGTGCATGAATAAAAAAGAAGTGAGTTTGCTATTTCAGTCTCAATGTTTTGTACATTCCCAGCCCTTCAATAATCCTACTTTCTCTCACCCTGTCTCTTACTTCTATTCTCTCATCCTTCTCTGTCATCAGGTTTCAGCCACTAGGATCACTCTTATGTGATGGGAAGAAAAGTCACTTTTAAACAGTGGCCAAAATCAAGTTGAAATGTGCTGACAGCCCTCACACCACCTCTCAACATCTCTCATGAGAGCCACCATCTCACAATGGCAGATGCTGGTCAATTAGGCAGAAATACTTTCATCTTAAAAAAGAGACGGGGAAAAAAAGTACTTAAAGACCCAAAGGTATTTTTGTCTGACATAGTGTAATTAATTTTTTCACAAGACAAAATGGACAGAAAATGAATACCATTAAGAGATGACTTCTTAGGCTGCCAAACAAACAAAGCAATTCAGGGAAAACAGCAAACTGACATGTCTTTTTTCCTTCACAGTGTTTATTTTTTTTAAAGAAAGTTAGCAGTGAAAGGTAGAGAGTTGACATAACATGTTTGATTTCCAATTGGTCTTATGAAGTAGGATGATCTAGGTACAATGGGCCAGACTTCATCATCTGAATATCATCATGGAAGTTGAGTACTGTCCACCCCTTTGGGTGGGGCATGGCTTCTCACCTGGCCTGCGTCAGGGCAAGTGCTAAGTGCTAGATCTTACTCCACTCCATGTCCCCTACAAGACTGAACTGAGTACCAAGTACACAGTCAGTGCTCAATAAATAATTATAAGACAGTTGGATAAAGTTCCTTGTATCTTCCCCCTTTGTAATCAATCTATTCTCTCATGTTCTGGTATACTTTTATGCAAATTCTAATTTCTCAGCCTAAGGGGCTCCCCTTAATTGATAAGACATCTCTCTTAACTTGCTTATAAACAACATCTTTCAACCAGAAATAAAATAGACATTATTTTAAAAACCAGAAATTAAAACCATTACTCTGTGCTTCCATCACCAGACTGACAAACACTTTACTGCAGAGGATGCCATTTCCAATGCAGAAAGGGCTTTATTTCCTCTCTCTCTCAAGAACAAATATAGAAGCATATTCTCTAAAATAAGGTTAGGTCTGTGATCACTGATAGACTAAATCACCAACCCACATTGCACCTGGAGGTGAGAGGCTCTTCCAGGCAATGAAGAGAGCTGGCCAAACAACGGCATCTCAGTGGTGACTGTAGGGGGCGCTGGCTTCTCTGGGTACTCCTTGCGCACAGGCCAACCTCTCTCTGAATGGGTAAGTAGAAGGTTGAATGGATTTGAAGAGGTAAAACTCTTTGTGACCCCATGGACTATAGAGTCCGTGGAATTCTTCAGGCTAGGATACTGGAGTGGGTGGCTGTTCTCTTCTCCAGGGGATCTTCCTGACCCAGGAATCAAACCCAGGTCTTCCGCATTGCAGGCAGATTCTTTACCAGCTGAGCTACCAGGGAGAAGTGGGTCAGTGGTAATAACTGCAGGCAATTACAGAGCTCTTTTGAACATTAGCCAGAGAGAAAGTGAACCACTTTCCTTCTCCAGTAGAATAAGTTCCAGCTAGTGAGACAGTGTGCAAATTTATTTAAGGTAATTTTAAAGAACAATGACTTGGCAAACATTAGGAAATGTCAGAGTTTTCTCTTTAATTAAGCACCTCCTTATAGAGGTGAATTTGCTCACTGTTCTTCTGAATATTAAGTTGGAATCGGGGGCTTTGTGTCTGCTTTGCGATTGCAGTATGTGCAATAAGGCATAACAGTTAAACTAATAATAGCTGATGAAATCTTCCAAGTGATTGACTCCTTCATATATAAATAAAAGTCGGTTCATAGTAATCCATAGAACAGTCTCACTGACTCATTTGCCTTTTTGAGCAAGAGAGGAAAGGATGTGGTTATCGTATATCAGGAATTGCACATAACCCAAATTCCAGGTTATCATTGCCAAAAAAATGTACTGAGTAATTGTTCCCAGTGTACTATTATTAGTCTTGATCTGTTCCATTACTATAGAGACTAAATTCTCTGCCAATTTTTTTAAGATTACTAGTCAAAACCTGAATCCACCCATGAAAGCATGATTTCATACATATCTTAAAAGAAAACAAAATGTTAAACACCACTGCTCTTTTTCATAATGGTAGAGCATTTGCCAGTTATCATTTTTACATTACCCATTATGTTATTATGTCTGTTATGTAAGAATCTATGCAATAAATTTCTCCAAGAATTTAATGCCAGGAAAAATGTTTCTCTCCAGATAAACGTGTATGGCTCCTTTTGATCAGATCCTGAAATGAACTACAAGTCCTTCTTGGCTCTTTTGCCATCTGCCAGTAAGCCTGGAGTTTAAATTTCATATCACCTTACAGCTGAATACAATGAAATGAACACTAAATCAGGAGCCTAAAGATCTGGCTTCCACACCTAGTTCTATCATTTATAAGTTGCATGTGCCTTGAAAAGTGTACTTAACCTATCTGAGCCTCAGTTTCCATATCTGTCCAACGATAATAATAATATCTGCCACTCCAGGGTTGGGCAGGCATTCTTGGTTGCCTACTTATCAGTCATCCCCCACTTTTTCTCTTGATTGCAGAAGTCTGGTATTATTCTGTGTCTCCAATGGTAATGTGCTCAGGAAATGTAAACCCAATTCTAGTGAATGAGCCATCAATGAAAAGTGAAAATCATTCAGTTGTGTCCAACTCTTTGTGATCCCGTGACCTATACGGCCCTTGGAATTCTCCAGGCTGGAATACTGGAGTGGATAGCCTTTCCCTTCTCCAGGGGATCTTCCCAAACCAGGGATTGAACCCAGGTCTCCCACATTTCAGGCAGATTCTTTACCAGCTGAGCCACAAGGGAAGCCCAATGTTGAGCCATCAATAGTCATTGCCAACTATAGTAATCCCATTCTCTAAGACAATCTCTGAGATTGTCTTAGAGATGAACTTGTGACCCAGTATGATGAATGAGTTATAAGGAGAAGCTTGCTGGGAAGGTTAGGAAAAGATTTCCTCCATGAGAGATGAATAAGGAGCCCTGCCCTCAAGCCTTCTTTCTTTTGAACAAGGTTTGGTGGGGATGTAAGAGCTGGAGCTGGGGCAGCCATCTTGGAACCATGAGGGGAAACCAGAGATATGCAGGGAAGCCAATCCTGATATCGAGGAACTGCTAACACCGCACTCTGGAAATCTCTGGGCTTCTAACTATATACAACAGCAAATGTCCTATACTTGTAAGCTATTAATAGCCATCATGAGTATCTTAACTGTTACTTTGGGTAATTGTACTTCAAAACAGTAAAATGCTTTGATAATTTATTATGCTTATTCCCAGTATATCTCTTTCTCCTTTTGTCTATAAGATTCTTGACCCCTAGTTTTATATTTCTGTTTTCCCTATACTAATTGAAGTGATTTTTTTAAATGTTTTTTATTTTTATTTATTTATTTTTTTATAATTAAGAAAGTCAGCTCTAGTCATTCTTCTTTGTTGTTGTTACTGCTGTTGATGTTATATAGTATAGCTACTATTGTTCATGGACAGTTGATCATGAGGTTAGTATTGTGCTAAATGCTTTATGTCTACTCTCTCACTTAATCAACACAAGAACCCTGTAAGAGAGAAATTATAATTGTCTTTATTTATAAATGAGTAAATTGAAGCTCAGAAAGGTAAGGGAACGTGCCGAAGGTCAAACAACTTGCAGGCAGCAAAGATCCAGCTTGAATGAGATTAGAGATTGTTCAGTTCAGTCACTCAGTCGTGTCCGACTCTTTGCGAGTTGCATTTTTGCACTGCAACAAAAGAGGTTGTACACTTAACCAAATTCTCGAGTACCACCCATTTGTGAGATGTAAGTCACAAAGCAATCAATCTACCGATCAATAAGGAACACACATCCTAGACACCAAGCCTTTTCAAAGCAACAGACTCAAGTGTGATTCATCTGAGGATTTCAAGAAGTTTCAGCCTGCCCACCTTTGTACATCTGCCATGTTAAACACTAGAAATTTTTACCACCATGTTTCCACCACTAAACCTTGGCAGCCAACAGAGCAGATCAGCTAGAATCTGTGACAGGAAGGGTGAAATCGAGACTTTTTCAACAGGACAAAGAAACAAAAGAGGGAAAAGATAAATCAAGTTTACCATTTTCTCATAAGCCCCAAACATTACAGCACAAAGCTCAGAACTGGTTCAGGTCAGTTGCATGTGCAAGCGTGCTCAGTCATGTCTGCCTCTTTGCAACCCCATGGACTATAGCCTGCCAGGCTCCTCTGTCCATGGCATTTCCCAGGCAAGAATACTGGAATGAGTTGTCCTTTCCTCCTCCAGGGGATCTTCCTGACCCAGGGATCAAACCTGTGTCTTCTACACCTCCTGCATTGGCAGGCGGATTCTTTACCGTTGAGCCACCCGAGAAGCTTGGGTCAGTTCGCAATGAACAGAATTCCCATTCGGCCAACATCACAACAATCCTGCATAGCTGATGAACACACCTGATGCAGAAGGCAGTCGAGAGCATATCAGTTAGCTTAGATCCTTACTGACTGGACAAAAAACCCTTAGCCTAAGCACGGTCACATAGATGTCTTCAAGAAGGTGCTGAGAGACAAGTTTTCCATCAGATTCATCTGAATGAGAAATCCCTCCAAATGAAATGCTTACTTTCCAGCATGTCAGACTCAATTTCAATAGATGAAAAGGCAAATGGAGGAATCATATTGAATGAGTCTGAAATTGTCTACCATACCAAGATCACATTCTTCTCTTAAAGGGTTGCTGGCATTCAGTGTCTCATCAACTGTCCTCGAGCAGTCACCAGCCTCAAAGCAGTGGGAAGTCGGAGATTGGAGGGGTTGAAATTCAGAAGCTCTAAGCAGAGGTGATGTATGAGATTAGATTCCTGTGACTAAAACACATGTCAGGGCATGCGCTCAGGAAGCTGACTCAGTCCCCAAAGCATAATGAAGGGCCAAGAGGACTTAGAAGCCAACAAGGAGGACTTCCCTGGTGGTACAGTGGGTAAGAGTCCACCTGCAAGTGCAGAAGACATGAATTCAATCTCTGGTCCAGGAAGATCCCACGTGCCACGGAGTAACCAAAGCCCATGCACGACAACTGCTGGAATCCGAGAGCTCTCGGGCCCGGGAGCCACAGTTCCTGAGCCTGAGTGCCACTATGCTGAAGCCTGCGTGCTCCAGGGCCCGTGCTCCACAAGAGAAACCACCACGATGAGAAGCCTGCGATCCGTAGGCTTCGGTTAGAATCTCACAGATTCTAACTGACCTGCTCTGTCAGCTGCCAAGTTTGAATGGTGGAAACATGGTGATAAAAATTTCTAGTGTTTAACATGGCAGATGTGCAAAGGTGGGCAGGCTGAGCCTTCTTAAGTCTTCCGGCAACAAAGAGTAGCCAGGGCTCTCCACAACCAGAGAAAGCCTGCTCGCAGCAACGAAGACCCAGCGCAAATATAAAAGAATAAATTAATATTTAAAAAACCAACAAGAAGACCAGCATCCTCTTGAAACAGGGCTCAGGAGAATGTGCCAGGAACTTGTGCTAGCAACATAGTGAAGGCTCCTAAGAGTGCAAGGGAAGAAGGTGGGTTGTTCTAGGGAGAAGTTTCTGGTAGCCGCTGTTGTCCCAGGCAAGGGTGCTGCCATGTGCATGCTCTCCTAAGAGGATGTGGTACAATCCAGACAGTGGGTGGAATTTTGCACTGGTGACTGGGAAGGTTAGAAGGCTCTGGACAACTTGTGGGGAAATACCCTTAAATGAGCCCCCAGAGAGACCTGTCAACTTGTTTCTTATCACCAGGCACCTGTTTGTCTAGCCATCGGCCTTTTGTGAGAAGATCCTTCTTACTTTGAGATAAAAAGCTCCTGCCCTGCCTCCCTCCTCCACCCAGCCTTTTGTACATCTAAGAACCGGAAAAAATGCTTTGGCTGGGTTGGCCACCTTCCATCCGGGTTGACCATTCGCTGTCCTGATTGTGAGCATGGCTGAGACATCGTGGGGCACCATGGGGTGCCAGGACCCACCGTGTTCAAAGTCGCCTCTGTTATCCCCTGTTTAGGTCAAGCAAAGGGACTCTTGTGAGTAATTCAGAGAGTGCTTATACTCAGAGGCATTGCACAACCTCATTACCATTAATTTTTGCATATTTAACTACAGTTTTTAATTAGATGGTATTTTATTATTCATGCACATAATTTGAGTCCAAGTCGGGCTGCTCTCTTGGAGGAGAGGGAAAAAAAAGAGAGAGAGATGGGGGTGGAATTCTTGTGAATTGGAAGTTGGTCTTGGCATTCCTTCTTGACTGGTGAGTGAGCACAGCAGACTGCAAGTCTATAATGGTTCTCTTTTAATTTTGCTAATAGCTATCATGTTATGTACCTTTATAAATTTGTTAAATTCCGAGAGCTGGGAGTTGTCTCTGTATGCGGTAACTGTAAATAGTTTACTCTGTTTGGTTTGCACAGACAAACTGTTTGCTCAGGCTCCTTGATGTATTATTAAAATGGGTAATGGGCCCCTGGGAAACCATCGAGTTCTATGCCTTCATTTGCAGAATAAACCATGCGTTGTTTTCATCTTTACTCATGATTGTTAATGGCACTGCTGATGAGATGGGTGGATTTTTTTTCTCCGCAGCCTTTATCAGCCCTGTTTTATTATGCAAGCAAAATGGCCAGGCTGCTGATTTTGTCTGAGGTTTTCAATTAGTCATTTGACTGAACACATCTGTGCTGGCATCCACCCAGAGCCGGACTGCAGCTATTACTGGTTTACACCTGCTGAACCATGGCCATAAACTCGGATGGGAATAAACCTAAATTGGCCTTTTAGATATGGCTGAAAAGTTGTAATGTTGCCGTGTTTTATAGCGGTGTCAGGAAGGTGTGAACCTTTCCGCCTTTACATCCTAAGAACCCTCCACGAAATTCCACTCCACTCAAATGACTCACTTAGAGGTTGGTTATTAATATCTGTTTGCCGTTCTCCAGCCCCAATGACTTAATCGGCTGACGTGAAGTAGATAAGATTGTATTTGTACTGCAACTGGGAACGGTCGAGGTTTAATTGTGTTGGTAAACAGAGCCCAGTGGCTGCTTTGGAATTTCTGCAGATGCCACAGAATTATTCCTCAGCAGTTTGGGACGTGCCTCTTACATCTTTCACTGAAATGAAAATTGCTTCCTGACAGAGCAGAGGCCTCGGTGCTGGAACTAGAGGTGTGGTAGTCCTCTAAGATTCCAAAGGATCTTTCATTTAACATGGAAGAGGAAACCAGGGCAAATTTCTGGCAAAATCAAATGCCATCTCCTCACTGCAAAGTGCTCATGTGTTTCAGGAGAGACACTAAATTGTCTCTTTATTTAGCAATAATTGCTAAATATCTAGAAATCCCCTTGCTGGGTTCTCAGGGGCCCCAAGGATCAGTAAGCCAGGCTGCTGCTGAGAGAAGTCACTGGGTCATTGAGAAAGAGATCACCTTTGGCTCCTGGTGTTCACCGACGCTGGCAGAAGCAGCAACGTTTCTGTTGGATCCAGCAGATTCACTGGGAACTGGAATAAAAACATTTTCCTTCACTGCGGGAAAATCCTGAACAATGTTTCAGACTTTCAGGATGACAAAAGAGATTGGCATTGCAGCCAGAATGGAAGTGCTGGACATGACACCATCTCTGCCCCCAGGGTGGTAAACTTTTGTTAGTTTCATTATGGCTGTGTGAATGGACGGCCACCATATTTTACCCCTAAGTAAGTACCAGTGCCTCTGTGCTCATCCCTTAAAATCTGGTTCCTATGGAAAGATCCTGTTTCTTTATTACCCTTTCCTCTGTATAAGAGGCCACCAGTTCATTTCTCTCCCCATTTTTCAGACTACAAGATGATCTTATCCAGTTTGTAAGTAAGGATCCAATCTTCTACTTGGTTCGTACCAATCAAGTTCATTTCCCTGAGCTTTATTGTTTGTTGTTTGTTTTACTTTTCCAGTGAACACAGGAGACAGATCCACACCACAGCGAATCACCATCATCTCATCCCACATTTATTAAGACTGTGCAGCAATGCTATGCAACAAGCACTTGATTAACATACACGGTTCTAGGAGCTTCACTTGCATGAATGCTTGAAATCTTCATAGCAGTCCTATGCTATTATTATCACTCCCATTTCATGGATGAGGAGACTGAGGCACAAAGAGATCAAGAAGACTGCCTGAAGAGTAAAGGAAGGAACTAAGACTCATGGCAGGCAGTCTGGGAACCGATGTTTCTAACCATTAGGATACACAGTTACCTAGTACTAGAAAGCATTTCTCAAGCCATGGGTTTGAAATAAAAAACTGAGATCTTGCAGGAAGAGTTCCTTGAGTTGAAGCTCTTTTTTCACCCATACCCCTTATTGGTAGACATTTAGGTTGTCCCAGTTTTTCCAGTTTTAACAACATTGCTTCCATCTCCTTGGGCACACATGGACATATTTAGAAATGGATTTGCACAATCACTAGTCATCCAGTCTTGATATTTTTCTAGATATTGCCAAATCACCCTCCAAGATGGTTGAACCAACTTATACAGCTACCAGCAATGTATAGGAGGGGCTGTTTGCTCACATGCTTGCCAGTATTTTGATATGATCAAAGTCTTCCAGTTTTGCCCATCCAAGTGCATTTTTCAAGTTTGAGGCTTTAGGCTGTTTGTGAAACTAAACCTTTGGACTTGCTATTTGTGACGTTAAACCTCTGTCTCTCAGTCCCCACCATCCTCACTCCCACGTTGGTTTCCAAGACCATACAGATGCTCTAAGTTCTTTCAAAATCAAAGCACAGCATCTTTTCTCCTTTGGTTGTATAGCTCCAATGTCAGAATAACTACTTGTATGATAGCATTTTTCAGCCACAAAACTTTAGCAATATCATGTTGATAGGAAGCAGTGAGATACTTAAGTGTACCAGCTCTGGATTTAGACTGCCTGGGATCAGATTATGTAGCTTCCCACTTCCTACCTGTGAGAGCTTGCTAAGTGAACCTTCCTATGTCTCGGTTTCCTCATCTGTAAAATGGGAGTGCTTATAATACCAGTCTCACAAAGTTTTTGCAAAAACTGTTGTTTTAAATTAATCTTTATTGGTGCATAGTTGCTTCAGAATGTTGTGTTTGTACTGAACAACAAGGTGAATCAGTTATAAGTATATATATATATATATATATATATATATATATATATATATATGTATATCAGTTCAGTTCAGTCACTCAGTTGTGTCTGATTCTTTGCGACCCCAGGGACTGCAGTATACCAGGCCTCCCTGTCCATCACCAACTCCCAGAGCTTGCTCAAACTCACGTCCATCCAGTCGGTGAGGCCATCCAACCATCTCATCCTCTATCATCCCCTTCTCCTCCTGCCTTCAATCTTTCCCAGCATCAGGGTATTTTCAAATGAGTCAGTTCTTCACATCAGGTGGCCAAAGTATTGGAATCTCAGCTTCAGCATCAGTCCTTCCAATGAATATTCAGGACTGATCTCCTTTAGGAAGGACTGGTTGGATCTCCTTGCAGTCCAAGGAACTCTCAAAGAGTCTTCTCCAACACCACAGTTCAAAAACATCAATTCTTTGGTGATATTTCCTCTTTTTTGGATTTCCTTCCCATTTAGGCCACCATAGAGCATTGAGCAGAGTTCCCTGAGCTCTACAGTAGGTTCTCATTAGTTATCTATTTTATACACAATGTAAATAGTGTATATATGTCAATCTCAGTCTTCTAATTCATCCCCTTAATCTATTTTTCCTCCTTGGTTTTTATACATTTGTTCTCTATATCTGTGTCTCTGTTTGTGCCTGCAAAGACCAATGTCTAAACAAAATATGCATAGCACTGAAAAAACAGCCCTGTTAATAGTAAGTGTTGTTCTGTCCGTTATAAACTCTATCTAACACTGGATCTAATAGGCTAGTGTACAGAGAATATATTTCTATCTCTTGTTTGAGGTTTTTTAAAAAGCATCCTTTTATAAGATTCTAACATTTGAAAGGGTAGGAACTGCTATAGTTATCGAGCTCAACCCTTCCCAATCGCCACAAATGACTTACGAACAAGGGCCCTGCCTTTTATCAGTCCCCAGCGCCTCACCCAGTGCTTGGCACCTTGCAGGTGTTTAGTAAATGAGGGCTAAACAGATGGACAGACAGACACACCAGGACTCACTGGCCTCAGTAGGCAAAACCTGTGCATATGAGTGTGTGTTAGTCGCTCAGTTGTGTCTGACTCTTCATGACCGCATGGACTATAGCCCACCAGGCTCCTCTGTCCATGGGATTTCTCAAGCAAGAATACTGGAGTGAGTTGCCATTTTCTTCCCCAGGGGATCTTCCTGACCCAGGGATTGAACCAGCATCTCCTGCATTGGCAGGTAGACTCTTTTACCACTGAGCCACCTGAGAAGCCAGGCAAATACTTGTTCAAAATGCAAATGACCAGGCTCAACTCCCTCGACCAGAATCTCTTGGGTGAAGGAGGCCCTAGAATCTTCACTTTTACCAGTTTCCCCCATTCTTTATATTTTTAAAGACTTTTTTTTTTGATGAGCCATTTTTAAAGTCTTCATTGAGTTTGTTATAATATTGCTTCTGTTTTATGTTTTGTTTTTTGGCCTCAAGGCATGTGGGACCTTAGCGCGTAGACCAGGGATCATATCTGCACCCCATGCATTGGAAGGTGAAGTCTTAACCACTGGACCTCCAGGGAAGTCCCTTCACCTATGATTCTGATATCCTAAATCTTTGGGTATAAGACTGGAGAAAATTCTAGCTCTAGAGAAAATTATTCCTAGATCCTGGCACAAGTCTTTCCACATAGTGGCTATTTGATAAATATGGTTGATGGATGAACTGAACAACTCAGGTGGAAAGTAGAGGATTTTCATTCTCACATGAATATCTCTAGAGCTCCCAGGGATGGAGACTCTTTAGACTCTTGCTGCCACAGTGCTTGGGATGTGGGTCTTAGAGCCCACATCCCGCTGCCATGCTGGGCTCTCAAGAGCAAAAGGCCAAGGTCCCCTGTGGTGACCTTCCCTCTCCTACCACTCCTCGCACCAGCCTCGGGCATCTGCTGTCGCCCAACATGCTGGAATGCGTTCCTGCAACTACATGAGACCTCCAGATGTCACCGATACCATTCAAAAAGGCTCTAGGGTAAACTGTTTCAAGCCCAAGGTCACACCCATCTCAGCAGCTGCCCTGTCACTTCCCCTGTCCTCACCAGACCTCTTCGATTGCAGACTGTGGTCTGCCTGAACCTCAGGGTGGTTCCTGCCACCTGGCGCACATCCTCCTCTGGCCATCACTTTCTCCCTAGACTGAAGGAACCTTCAATCTCTGGTTCGGTTCTCATCACCGACATCATGCTTATTCCTCCCTCTCCATATTCAACCTGAACCAACACTCCCAGCTGCCCCCAGACCTTGCCTTACTTTGGGGATTTGGGGCTCTCAAGAACTGAGTCCAGTGGAGATCATTTCAATAAAAGGAGCAGAGTCCTCAGAACTACAAAGGGTTCAATACACTTTTGGGGTTGGTCACGTTGGCCAAGCTGCATTAATTTTTTTGAAATCGGGATTTTGCTTAATAAACATTATTTCCACTGATGGAAGAAGCAGTCCTCTCTTGAAGGTGCTTTTAAAATATTGAGGATTTCTGGACTGTGTTCAAATGAACATCAAATGCATGTTTTCAGCGTGAGCTGGTGTTTGTGGAGTCCTTTTTAGTGCTGAGCTGAGCCGGGAGCATTGAGGGCATATTAACCCTGCTGGTTCTCTGCAACAGATGAGTCACTACAGATACCAAACCCATTTTACAGAGGAGAAAACTAAACCAGAGAGTGAGGCAATCATTGCTCAGGGTGAGAGAGCTAATAGGGAGCAGAGCTGGGGTCAAGCCCACACTTCTGGCTCTGTGCATCACAGGTGATGTTGGAAGTCGCTGGCTGGTGCATCCTCGCATGCCCTCACTCCCTTCTGTCCAAGATAAACATGCCCAGAGCAGCAGAGACACAAACAGGGCCGTCCTTGTTGGGAAGGGAAGACAGACCGGTTGGACTGGCCCAGGTAGAAAAATTCCCCTGCCAGTCCCCACGGTGACGCTGGCTACAGGGACAGCAGATGGCCTCACGGAGGGGTCATTTCAGGCGTGCAGCCACCCTTCCTCCAGGCTTGGTCCATGTCGCCACTCCCTGTACGGGCTTCCAGCACCAGGGTGGTCACCTCCTCCCCCCTCAGCCCCAAACTGGGCTGCGCACTCTGGGGTCCGGCGAGCCTTCTTCTCCCCGTGTGGTAGTCAGGATGTAGAGTCCCAGCACATGAAAGCGGGGGGCCCGACAAAGGGAAAGGGAAATTTCCCTTGAGCTATTTGCCCTGGCTGACTAACCTGAACCTTCCTTCTCAGGATGAAGAACAGCTCTGATGTTCTGATGTTCAAAGCATCAAAGGCTGATCCCCTCAGCTGAGCAGTGACACACAGTTGCTTGGCAGCCAGGCCGCCGGAGTTCCCACCCGCCCCGATTCCAAAGCCAAGACCCCCCGACTCCACCCCGAGTCATTAGCCGCCAAGATGCCCTGCGTTCGACGAGGGCTCCCTGGGCCACGTTTGTCCCTCCACCTCGCCTGTCCATGGTGTCGCCCTCTGACCCCAACCTCTAACAGGGACACAGACTCTGGCCTTTCTTAATGGCCCCTGCGCCAGCCGTGAAGTTCAAAGCCCAAGGAAGGAGAGCCTGGAGAAATACAGATCAGCTTCCAGAAGGCAGGATAACATGATTTCTAGAGGGAAAAAAAAAACCTCAACAGTTTCATCTTTTTTATTTTCTGAGGGCAAAAAGTGATCCATGTTCTCTGTTGACATTTCAATAATTCAGAAAAATATAAAGAAGAAAATACTCAGGACTGCAGAGCCCACCGTGGAGAGTGCCCCCCTGTTACCTTCCACTGACTACGGTTGGTTTAAGTAACGGAGAAGCCTAATACGAACACTTAGCCTAACTCCACCCACCTCTGTATGTGGCCCTGTGTCCTGCCCTCCCCTCCCCAGGCCACCTTGCCCTCTCAGAGGCTTCTTAAAGCCTTTCACCTAATAAGCCATCAATTCTGAACCTCTTCCAGCGTTTCCCTTAAAATACGAGAGTATCACACTGGTGACAGTGCTGAGCGCACTTCAAATTCTGCTTTTAAGCAAAATTGGAGGCTGAAAAGATGGCTAGGAACCAACTTCAGAGAGCCCCAAGCCGCTCAGCGAGACGAGTCTGTCTCCATAGTTCGTACAAAGCAAAAGCGTGACCCCCGCCTCCTTTGTTTTTAGAAATTAATAAAGCTTTCCAACATGCTGCCCGCCATCCCTAACAGCGAACAGTCAAATCACGGGCTTTTATTCCCAGCTTCCCACGTCAAGTAAATAGACGCTTACAGGATAGACCCAGGGAACGATAAGCAATTCCCACCGCAGCGAATTCTTAATATATAAATTCATCCAGCAGCAGTTTAGTATCAACTGGCAAAACCAGGAACAATGGGAAGCAGCCAGGTCTGGCTCTGACGAGGTCAACCATCAAGGTTATCTATATTCAATTACTGGTATCTACAAACTTGCATAGCTGTCAGCTGGTCAGAGCCCAGATGAAAACTCACCATGCACTCGGAAAGCAAATATAGTTTCCGAGGAGAGCCTCAAATTAACTCTGTGAATGACTTGGCTTCAAATGCACAGGAGCCATCATCAGCCTTTAGGGACATTTCTGCCGGCAGCATCTCAATGTCTAAATTTGGGCATCATCTTATAAACCTCTGTTCCCGAAGTAGGAAAGGACTGGAGTTGCTCCTTAACCCTGAGCGACGATAAATTATCTCACTTAACAATAGATAAACTTCAGACACTTTTCCTGCACCGGGGACCTATTGTGAAGCAACAGCTAATCGTCAGCATCTCTTCTCCCCCATCGGCCCCACTAAAGACCTGTCGGTGGTGAGAAGACGCAATCATTTGTTTTGCAGCTCCTCCTCCGGAACCATATATCATGTGTGGAAACAAAGCTCCCCAACAACAAATATGTATCTGTTTCCTTTATCTGAGTTCCTCTTCCCATCAGGGGCAATGTGAGGGGAACACGCTCCCAGTGTGATGCTTACAGAGTCTGGAAAGGAGGACCGTGTCCCTCCCGGACCTGGTTGGAATTGAGGGAAAGGTCTGGTTTTTCGGGAGGAGAAGGCATGTCCCCTGGGAAAAAGAGGGCTTTCTGTCCACGGTCACTTCCACCACAGCTTAAGTCACAGCTTGGTTCTTTCTGGCAGGTGCCTCTCAAACTCAGGCTTCGTTTATAGGTGCCAATGGAGATTCACCGACTAGGCAAGTCAGGGTTAATCAATGCCTAGGTAATTTCTAGATTGACCTGGGGAGGCCATAAATCGTGGGCCTGTTAAGAACCAGATGTCTTGATTCTTATTCTTGGGCCAGAAGCATTTGGATTGTTACTGTCGCTGTATCCATTCCAGGCTTTGTTCAGTATCTGCCACCTTCATGATGTTGGTGATTCCCCTTCCAATAGCCCCATTCTGATCCCCTCCTGAGGCTGGCATGCCAGCCAAGAACTCACGTGGTCCATCTGAGGTGCAGAATTCAGGACTGTACATTCATAAGTGGAATCTGTCTGGATGAATAAAACCAAGCTTTGGGACAGAGGTAAAAATATGATTCTTTTCATAAGAAACTATTTAACAATAGCCCATATAGGGAGGAAAAGGTCAACTGGAACAATGTCAGTCCTGACTTTCAGTTAGGCCAGGACAAGACATATTCCCACCTCTAACTTAAAGCCAGCACGTGTACAGCTATACAGGTTGTGTACTGCACAAGAGCTCAGATCTAAGGGGAAGATTTGTAAATTTCTATATTTGCCATGACAATTTTTGGCAGATGACAGTAATGTGTTTTGTTCAAGCAAAATCAGCACACTTTTTTGATAGGCAGAAGGAAAGTATCTTGAGAAAAGGAGAGGGAAAGTGAAGTCGCTCAGTCGTGTCTGACTCTTTGAGACCCCATGGTCTGTAGCCTACCAGGCTCCTCTGTCCATGGGATTTTCCAGGCAATAGTACTGGAGTGGATTGCCATTTCCTTCTCCAGGGGATCTTCCCGACCCAGGGATCGAATCCGGGTCTCCCGCATTGTAGACAGGCACTTTACCGTCTGAGCCAGCAAAGGGAACCTATCTGTAATTGGCACAAAGGCACCTTGTGTGATAGTGACAGTCCTGTATCAAAGGGACCCACTTTTTATCCCTGACGCCCACATGGTCATTTATTTTGTGGCTCCCTCTCTTCATGTCAAGGAGGAAATTTGTTATAATAAGATGATCTGTTCATGGATCTGTCTCCTCCCATGAGGATCTTCTTGTCCATCCTGGTAACTGCAACACCAGGCCCAGTGCTCAGCTCATGAAAAGTGCCCAAACACTCATCTGTTGAAAGAAAAAAATGAATGAATGAAAGTCTGCATCTTTCAACCTATACTACAATGTCTACCACATAGCAATTAAAAATGAATTTTTTTGACCCAAATCAATTCTATGTTTTGGAAAGCTCTCTATTTGCCAAAGAGAAAGTGAGGATATTAAAAACGGAGGAACATTTTGATTTTTCTTTTACAACCTGATGCTAACAGGCTATCCAAAGGACATGTTTTACTCCATGTTTCAGGGGTCCATGGGGAAGGTGTAAACAGCTAACAAACCAGGGGATGGCTGTTAGCTGTTTGGGCAAACATTTCTTTGTTTTGTCTTATGATATTGGCACGTGATTTCTTCAAGTATGGGAGACGGATTAAGGAGCAGAAATGACATGTATTATAAGTGGTAAACTCAGTGACCATGCTGAAACTCCATACTGAGGGTTTTAAAATCAACTCCCCTCAGACAGTCAACATGGAATTCCTGTCAAGGACAGACAACCCCAGTGCCTATTGCTTCTCCTGTCTGGGAAGTCCCAATCCTGTGACCACCAGGCACTTCTGTCCCCTTTGGAAGTCTTGGGAGTACTTGGCTACATTTCTCTTGGGGTCTGGAGCATTTTTGATCATGACCACAAGTCAGCCCTGGAAGCAGGATAATTGGGCAATGTTAAAACATAATTATTATTGTATTGCTATTAGTGCCCTATTTGATGATTATGAAACAATGATTGTTCCTTGTTAAAATGAATTCTAAAGAGGACACAATACTCTAAGGAATGAAATTACTTGAAATCTTACCTTGCTCCTACCAGAGATTAGCACACTGATAAATTGGTCTGTGTCCCTTCAAACTCTTTCTGTGGAATTTGTCTATAGATGACTCCGTTCCCTTATGCATTATCCACTAAGAGAGCCAAAAAAAAAAAAAAAAGGAAAAGATCTGTACCATAGTTTTATTTATGTAACATGCTTTTAAAATATTTTTTAATATTTATTTTTTTGGCTGTTCCAGGTCTTAGAAACAGGATCTTCTTTGTAGCATGTAGGATCGTTAGTTGTAGCACATGAACTCTTAGCTTCAGCAGCTGGGACCTAGTTCCCTGACCAGGGATCACACCCTGGCTTCTTGCACTGAGAGTGCAGTCTTAACCAATGGACCATTAGGGAGGTCCCATGCCTTTTTTTTTTAATTGGAGTCTAATTACTTTACAATATTGTGGTGGTTTTTGCCATTCATTGACATGAATCAGCCACAGGTGTACATGTGTCCCCCATCCCAAACCCCCCTCCCACCTCCCTCCCCATCCCATCCCTCTGGGTTGTCCCAGTGCCCTGGTTTATGCATCAAACTTTTACTGGTCATCTATTTCACATAAGGTAATATACATGTTTCAGTGCTATACTCTCAAATCATCTCACCCTTGCCTTCTCCCACAGAGTCCAAAAGTCTGTACTTTATATCTGTGTCTCTTTTGCTGTCTCACATATAGGGTCATCATTACCATCTTTCTAAATTCCATATATATTCATTAATATACTGTACTGGTATTTTTCTTTCTGACTGACTTCACTCTGTATAGTAGGCTCCAGTTTCATCCACCTCATTAGAACTGATTCAAATGCATTCTTTTTAATAGCGGGGTAATATTCCATTCTGTCTATGTACCACAACTTTCTTATCCATTCATCTGCCGATGGACATCTAGGTTGCTTCCATGTCCTAGCTATCATAAACAGTGCTGCAATGAACACTGGGGTACACGTGTCTCTTTCAATTCTGGTTTCATCAGTGTGTATGCCCAGCAGTGGGATTGCTGGGTCGTATGGCAGTTCTATTTCCGGTTTTATAAGGAATCTCCACACTGTTTTCCATAGTGGCTATACTAGTTTGCATTCACACCAACAGTGTAAGAGGGTTCCCTTTTCTCCACACCCTCTCCAGCATTTATTGTTGGTAGACTTTTTGATAGCAGCCATTCTGACAGGTGTGAGATAGTACCTCATTATGGTTTTGATTTGCATTTCTCTGATAATGAGTGATGTTGAGCATCTTTTCATGTGTTTGTTAGCCATCTGTATGTCTTCTTTGGAGAAATGTCTGTTTAGTTCTTTGGCCCATTTTTTGACTGGGTCATTTATTTTTCTGGTATTGAGCTGCATGAGCTGCTTATATATTTTGAGATTAATTCTTTGTCAGTTGCTTTGTTTGCTATTATTTTCTCCCATTCTGAAGTCTGTCTTTTCACCTTGCTTATAGTTTCCTTCATTGTGCAAAAGCTTTTAAATTTAATTAGGTCCATTTGTTTATTTTTGCTTTTATTTCCATTACTATGGAAGGTGAGTCATAGAGGATCTTGCAGTGATTTATGACAGAGAGTGTTTTGCCTATGTTTTCCTCTAGGAGTTTTATAGTTTCTGGTCTTACATTTAGATTGTTAATCCATTCTGAGTTTATTTTTTTGTATGGTGTTAGAAAGTGTTCTAGTTTCATTCTTTTACAGATGGTTGACCAGTTTTCCGGGGAGAAGGTAATGACAACCCACTCCAGTACTCTTGCCTGGAAAATCCCATGGACGGAGGAGCCTGGTGAACTGCAGTCCATGGGGTTGTGAAAAGTCAGACACAACTGATCAACTTCACTTTCACTCATTGGAGAAGGAAATGGCAACCCACTCCAGTGTTCTTGCCTGGAGAATCCCAGGGATGGCGGAGCCTTATGGGCTGCTGTCTATGGGGTTGCACAGAGTTGGACATGACTAAAGTGACTTACCAGCAGCAGCAGCAGAAACAGACCAGTTTTCCCAGCGTCACTTGTTAAAGAGATTGTCTTTTCTCCATTGTATATTTTTTCCTCCTTTGTCAAAGATAAGGTGTCCATAGGCACATGGATTTATCTCTGGGCTTTCTATCATTCCATTGACCTATTTTTCTGTCTTTGTGCCAGTACCATACTGTCTTGATGACTGTAGCTTTGTAGTGTAATCTGAAGTTAGGCAGGTTGATTCTTCCAGTTCTACTCTTCTTTGCAAAGATTGTTTTGGCTATTCAAGGTTTTTCCTATTTCCATACAAATTGTGAAATTATTTGTTCTACTGCTACTGCTGCTAAGTCGCATCAGTCGTGTCCAACACTGTGCGACCCCATAGATAGCAGCCCATCAGGCTGGAGTGGGTTGCCATTTCCTTCTCCAATGCATGAAAGTGAAAAGTGAAAGTGAAATCGCTTAGTCCTGTCCGACTCTTAGCGACCCCATGGACTGCAGCCTACCAAGCTCCTCCATCCATGGGATTTTCCAGGCAAGAGTACTGGAGTGGGGTGTGGTTGCCCTCTCCATTATTTGTTCTAGTTCTGTGAAAAATGCCGTTGGTAACTTGATAGGGATTGCATTGACTCTGTAGTTTGCTTTGGGTAGTATCCTCATTTTCACTATATTGATTCTTCCGATCCATGAACATGGTATATTTCTCCATCTATGAGAAAACAGAAAGAGAAATTAAGGAAACAATCCCATTCACCATTTTGACAAAAAGAATAAAATACTTAGAAATAAAACTACCTAAAGAAACAAAAGACCTATATATAGAAAACTATAAAACACTGATGAAAAAAGTCAAAGATGACACAAATAGATGGAGAAATATCCCATGCTCTTTAAATTTAATAATATAAACAAATTTCTTGTTAATATTTTTACCTTGTCTTTTAAAATTCCTGAACAGTAGGAATTTTACTAACAGGCTAAACAGACTAAGGGCTTCCCAGGTGGCTCAGTGGTAAAGAATTTGCCTGCCAGTGCAAGAGACACAGGATGCATGGGTACGATCCCTGGGTTGGGACGATCACCTGGAGTAGGAAATGGAAACCCACTCCAGTACTCTTGCCTGCAGAATTCTAGGACAGAGTAGCCTGGATAGGTACTGTCTATGGGTCAAAAAATGGTCAGACATGACTGGGCGCACACACACACACACACACACACAAACAGACTAAGGAATCTTGTTTTCTTCTTGCTTTTTATACACCATGCTGTGATGAAATTCTCTACATTCATGCCTTTGAGCATTTGACTGCTTATAGAGTTTACTTTTTTCCACATTTACCAAGAAATTTTTTATTTCTCCACTTTTAGTAGCAACAAACGTGTATAATTATAGCAAACAGAGCACTTAAGGTGCTGGGTGTTATTCTAATGATTTACATATTAATAGGAAAAAATAAAATCTGATCTCTAGGGATGGAAATACAGACCCACCATAAGTGGAGCCTCATTTAATCAATCAAATCAAGTGTTTTTTTTTTTTTTTTTTTTCAAATCAGGTGTTTTAAGCTCCCTTCCAGGACTCAGATACTGGGGTTAGTAGACATGAGTTTTGCCTCCAAGCACCATCTACTCTGGTAGAAAGAGAATCAACACAGTACTGTATGTTCAGTACTGCAACGATTCTATGGGTGCCCAGAGAAGGGAGTGGAAAATAATTCTGCTCCATGGAGAAGGAAATAGCTGAGCCAGAGCCTGAAGAATGGGTAGGCGCAGGACTTCCTGATGCTCCAAGGTTAACGTTTTGCCTTCCAATGCAGGGGGTGTGGGGTCAATCCCGGGTCAGGGAGCTAAGACCCTACATGCCTCATGGCCAAAAATCCAAAACACAAAACAGAAGCAATATTGTAACAAATTCAATAAAAACTTTAAAAAATGGTCCACATAAAAATATCTTTACAAAAAAATAGGAATAAGTGACGTTGCCTGGATTAGTTTAAAGAAAGAAGTTTGCCAGGTCAATAAGGGAGTTGTTGAGAAAGGGACTTCTAGAAAGAGAGAACAGCACTGGCCAGGCAAGGGGTCCTGACACTGGCATGGGTGCTGACGAAACCCTAGTGGTGAAGAATCAAACCGTCCATACTTTAACATCTTCGCAATTACTATCCGGGAGGCCCTAGCACAGGTTACTGCACCTTTAAGAACTTACATTTTCACGTGTGCATTGGACGTTCAGTGGTACACAGGGATGGTGCAGGGCAGTTATGGACCCGGATGTTGGTGCCAGACTGCCCACTTCACATCCTGACAGTGCCAACTTCTAGCTCTGTGTCTTTGGACAATTCCCTCAACTTCTTTATGCCTCATCTCATTTACAGAATGGGATTGTAATGGTTCCTACTCACAGCTGTTGTGAAGATTAACTGGGTGGATACATTTAAAGCATTTAGTGTAGCACCTGACCGGGGATTTTTCTATCCCCATCATTACTGTGGTGGGCATAGAAAAAATGGTTATTGAATGCCGACTCTTTGTGACCCCATGGACCATACAGTTCATGGAATTTTCCAGGCCAGAATACTGGAGTGGGTAGCCGTTCCTTCTCCAGGAGATCTTCCTAACCCAGGGATCAAACCCTGGTCTCCTGAATTGCAGGCAGATTCTTTACTAACTGAGCCACAAGGGAAGCCCTACTCTGATTCAAATTGAATGCCTATTCCGATTCAAATTCTAAGATAAATACTAATAACTTAGCTACCTAGACATGATAAAATTCTTGCCTTCATGGGGCTTAGATTCTAGTGAGAGAGGGTAGACGCCCCCGTTTTCATTTAGGGAAAAGACTAAAGAAAATGTGAATTGTCATCATTATTATAAAGGAAACAAATGAGAGGTTGGAGAAAGACAAGGAAGACCTGCCTGAGACAGGAGATCAAAGAAGGCCCCTGTAAGACCTGGAGGAAGGGAAGGAGTGAGCTGTGAGAAGAGTGAAGGTATGGGGAGGATGGAGAGAGCATCAGGGTGGAAGGAACAGCATTTACATCACCCAGAGGCAAGAGAGCATGCTCGTAATTCAAAGAGTGGGAAAGACTAGGGTGATGGGTAAAGAAGTCAGCAGAAAGGTATTTGACACAAGGCCAGTGACCCAAGCAGAATCCTGGCACCCCAGCCACAGGATGTGTTCCAGTTGGGTTTCTATCCAAGTGCAAAGCAGGACAGAGGCATGATCTGAATTATGTGTTAATATTATGCTGGATGTTGGGTAGAGAATGGATTGGGGGAGTGTATCAGTTATCTAGTGCTACCATATTGCAGTGTAACAAACTAGACTCAAACTTAGTGCCATAAAAAGACTTTATTTTTGTGCAGGATAAAATACAATTTATCTAGGCTGATCTTGCCTGGGCTTGACCATATACATGCAATCAACTGGCAGATTGGCTGGGGCTGGCTGGTCTGAGGATGGCTCTGGCTGGGATGACTTATCTCTATTGAGAAAGATGAGATTGGGATAATGGCATGTCTGATGAATGAAAGGTTTTCACAAACAATTCAGCCACAGAACTAAAGAACGTATGGGATGAAAGGAAGAGAGGGATGGAGGAAAGCAAAGAAGGAGGGAAGGAAGGGGGAAAGAAAGAAGGAAGGAAGGAAGGAAAGTCAAAGCCTTTAATCTCCCTTGAGATAGAAAATTGCATTAGGAGCAAAGAAGCTAAGAAATCACAATATTTCATCAAAGATATAGCACATTCACTGAATGCCTGCTCTGTGCCAAGCACTCTACAGAATGACCTCATTTTAACTCATTTGTACCTCATCACAAATCTCTCAGTCAGATGGCAAAACCAAAGAGGACATAGGGGCAGAGCAGGAGCAAACCTATGACCTCAAACTCAAAAAACCTACTCCCGCCTCATGAGCAGGGTGGTGGTCACCATGGTGTTGATGGTAGTGGTGTTAGTGACAGTGGCGGTGGTTACGGTGGTGATAATGGTAATGGCAACGGTGGCGATGGGGGCCATAGTGGTACACTGGTATGGTGATGGTGATGATCATGGTGATGGTGGTGGTGATTATGTTGGTGATAGTACTGGTGATGGTGATGACGGTGGCGATGGTGCTGGTGATGGTTGTGGCAGTGGCCATTGTGGTGCAGGGGTACCGTTGGAGGTACTGGTAAGAGTAGTGGTGGTGATGGTGATGGTGGTGATGGTGATGGTGGCAGAGCTGGTGATGTTGGTGGTGGTGATGGCTGTAGTGGAGGAGGATGGAGGTGAGGACTGAATAAAATTCAAGAGGTTAGCTTGACTCAAAAACATACCCCAAAACTTGCAGGACACACAAGCATTTGGACCCAGGAAGCTACCAGAAACCTTGCAGCATATGTTGCATCTCTAAATCATGAGTAGGATCAGGGCAAGGCCAGAGTAAAGCCCAAGAAAATCGCCCTGGCTCTGGGGCTCCGACTGACATCATCTTTGTTGATTGCTCTTTCTCCACTCTGAAGAAGAACCAGCTCACCTTCTGCCCCACCCAATAAAACGGCTCGGTAAATATAATTACTTGCACTATCTAATCAATAGTGGATTGCTCCTGGCCCCTGCTTGTTCGATATCAGTGTCTGGGATCACGGAACCTTGATACTCCCCTCAACATGCCAATTTCTGCTTAATGTTAGATAAACCACATCTAGCAACCCCATGTGCTAATGAGATTTTATTGTGTCATTAATAATACACATCTTCAAGATGTTTTTAACTCACATAACATGAAATATGAGGCTGCAAATATTCAACACTTTCCAGTCATAGAACTCCCAAATGCCAATTGAACAACCCAAATCAATGTTGTATTAAGCAAGCTCAGAAGGTGATTAGGGAATTTGAGAGACAACAAACGGCTAGGCAAAGAGAAACTGCTTTTCCATTGATTTTTCTTTTTTGAAAATAATTTGTTTTATTGAGGTTGATATACAGTGCTGTGTTAATTTCTGCGGTACAGCCAAGTGATTCAGTTATACATGTATATACGTAGTTTTTCACCTTCTTTTCCATATGGTTTATCACAGGATGTTGAATATAGTTTGCTAGTTTGCTGTGCTGTACGGTAGGATCGTATTGCTTACCCATCCTACGTGTAGCAGCTTGCATCCGTTGACTCCACACTCCCACACATCCCTTCCTCACTCCCTTTCCCCCTTGGCAACAAGTCTGTTCTCTGTGTCTGTGAGTCTGTTTCTGCTTCGTACATAAGTTCATCTGCGTCACATTTTAGATTCCACATCCAGTGATTTTTTTCTAAGGAAGTGAAAGAATTCAAAAGCAGTCTTCATTCATACTAAGAGGCCTGTTAGCCTCTGGTAACTGGTAGCGCTTGTCATTCCCAGAAGAGGTTAGCTCTTTGCTCTGAATTTGGGTCATGAGTTCCAAAGGAGCGCAGGGCTCTGAGGTCTCCAAGATGCTCTAATATATGGAAACCAGAGCTCAGACTCCTCTAAGAAGAGGAACCAAGATACACCCTCCTCATTAGAAACACATTGCTTGCTGGTGAAGGTCCTCTGTATACAGAATCGGCTTCGGGTAAGCAGCCTGCTTCTGAGAGGGGCAGTCTCCATGTCCAGTTCCAGATAGAAAACCCCAGGGATGTCAAACTGCACCACAAAACAGAAACAGCTGCAAGGAAAATCAGGATGCATGGAGAGGTACCATGGAGTAATGAACAGGCCCAGCTTTCTTGATCTGGAAAATCACATTTATTTTAATTGCCTCACTGTTGTGTTCACTGTATAAAAAATTTGGCTTACTCTTCTTGATTTCCTTTTTAGAAATTCTCTTTCATTTTGGGATGAGGCAATCCGTCTTCCTGGGATTCCTGGCTGTTAAATGAACGACAGGCAGAGTCTTCACAAGGAGGAGCGGTTGTAAATATTTCGTGAGTAATTCGGCCTAATATTCCACTCTGCACATCCTTGCTCAGTCGCTTCAGTCATGTCTGACTCTTTGCGACCCTATGGGCTACAGCCTGCCAGGCTCTTCTGTCCATGGGATTCTCCAGGCAAGAATACTGGAGTGGGTTGCTATGCTCTCCTCAAGGGGATCTTCGTGACCCAGGGAGTAAACCCACATCTCTTACGTCTCCTGCATTGGCAGTCAGATTCTTTACTACTAGCACAACCTGGAAGCCCAATACTCCACTCTATGGTTTGCCAAGTATTTCATTCGTGATATAATAATTTGCAAGTTTCAGCAGCAGAGGGAATCTGTAAATTGGGGTGCCCCATGTACTAAGAGAGTGGGATGCTCGGTTCAGGGCAAACCTGAGTGGATTTGGAGTTCTCATTTACAGGACGATTTGTACTCAGGCAGAGATCTCTGCATGTCCTGATGTTGGGGCTTATTGTTCAGACCTGTGAGGTTTATATGCAGTGAAAGGTCTAGGTGAGCATACACACCAGAGTAGTCAGATATCTCAGCTCCACAAGCTGGATCCATGCCACTTCATACACAGTTGTGGACAGACGCATGGGTGTCATCTTATGGGGTGTGACTGGGTGTGACATGACAGTATGTTTCACGGTTTCCCAATTCAACTTTATGAAGTTCTCTCTTCACAGAGATCAAACAGCTGTTCAGCTTCCCCAAGCAGGCCCCTCCATGTGAGCACGTTCTGGGTTGATCTCTTTTTCTCTTCTCTCTTTCCCCCTCTCCTCTATCCTTCCTCTTAAAGAAAGAAAAAGATGGGGAGGAAAAAACCAATATTTTTTAACCTCCCCATTGGTTTTCTTTCCAATTTCATAATCATTTTCTGAGGTTTTCTTAATATAATCTTGACTGTGCCCTAAGGGTCCTTCTACATTTGAATTGTTACGATTCTAGAAGCTTCTCTCTTTACGTTTTTGGATAACTATTCCTTTTTTTTTAATTCCCAAAGGGTGGACAAGCCTCCACCCTCCTCTCCTGAAAGGATATGGCCTTCTTTATCCTTTTTCAAAGTCTTTTTTTTTTTTTCCCTCCTGAGTATTTCATTGATTCTAGCAACAACTGCGGCAGCCTGGTAACTATCATTTCAAAAGAGCTATTCTTTCTATGATACGGTTGAAAGGAGAACAGTGTATTTAAGGGGCTACCTTCGTGTGACAAAGGGAGACACAAAACCATGTGTGTTTATATTTGCAGAAAGAAAACCTTCAGGATGGCATGATCACTATGGAAGGCCGTAGAGCAAGACTTTTCACTGAATATTTTATATGGTTGGATTTTTGAGTTATGGGACTAGTAAAAAAATAATGATTGTAAATTTAAAAACAAAGAAACAAAATCTCATTGACTTGGGTTATTCAACTGGCCTTTAGGGGTTTTTATGACCATACTGAATATTTTGTCAAAGATGGGCAAAAAGTTTTAAAACGGGTTAGTATATTTGGTGTTCTGAGCAACTCACAGATTAACTGGGGGACTTGACAGTGACTGCTTGGCTTAGAGTTGGGTAGACACAGAAACTCATAAGAGATCATCTGAGACAATGTTTTTGAAGTGTGTGAGGGGGTGGGAGAAGGTGGGGTGTGTGTTAAGGAAACTGCAGGGTGCTGCTTAATTCTGAAAACACCATTTAGGACTGAAAATTGGGGAAATTGAAGCAAAGCACTGAGAAGGCAGATTTTCACAGGGTGTCAATTTCTCTTACCACCCTCAGTTAGGATAAAACATTTCCAGAAGCTGGTATGGATCAGGAAGGCACTCTTTATTCTGAAGTTCACTCCCAGGCACTGAGGGCCACAGTTGTCAGTCTCCAGGGGAGAGGGCACAGGGGAGAGGGCACAGCAGAGGCATAACTGAGTTGAAATGATAGATCCTTCTAAACAGCTATAGACCAAGCCAACGTTAGCCAAAGACAGCCATTCCCTCTGACCATTTGCTTTCCATCTTTTTTCCACGCTCATCTGAAACACTACCCTCTAGTCTTCCATTTTTCTTCATGAATCCCAGGTAGACAAGACACCAGATTAGGGAAGGCATGCCACCTGTGTTTTTCTTCCTTTCTTCTTTTATAAGGCAGAGGTTCAAACATATCTTCGTTGGTTTAAAATCAGCACCATGATTGATTCACTTTATTTTTGATGGCTGCAATAAACACCTGTGCAAGGAAGGGGGAGGTGGAGAAAGTAAAACCAAAACAGTGGATTCATCAGCCAGAGATGGTATTTATGTGTAAGCGATACTAAAACTAAGCCAGGTAACTCAATAGTAAAATGGGCAGGGTTTAGGGCTGCTGCCGTTAAGAAAATAACACTAATATAAGACACATGTGGGTGCTGGCCAGACTTATCCCCAGAGCTCCTGGGCAGACCAAACTGGGGATCAAGGCTGAGAGTTCAACTCCAGCTCACAATCTCTGCTGTGATCCCAGGTCAGAATCTGATAACGTAATTTTCTGCCAAAGTGGGGGAAATCCATGTGTTCCCAATGACACATCAGGATGTGTTGTTTTGATCTATTAGATCATGGATTCATTGACCTTTAAAGTGCTGAGGTTTTTAAGTCTGCCTGGCCCTCTTTCACAGAAGTAGCCCAGAGAGGTTAAGGAACTTACCCAAGGTCACACAGTGAATCTGTAGGAGAAACAAGACCAATCCCTAGATATTAATAGCCCCCCTAGATATAAATAGCTATCAGTGCACCCAAGGAAATAAATTGGACCACACATCACTTCATGGCAAATGAACAAGTTAAAGATGGAAATAGCGACAGACTTTATTTCCTTGAGCTCCAAAATCACTGTGGACTGTGACGGCAGCCATGAAATTAAAAGACATTTGCTCCTTGGAAGAAAAGCTACGACAAAAGAGAGCATATTAAAAAGCAGAGACATCACTTTGCCAACAAAGGTCCATATAGTCAAACCTGTGGTTTTTCCAGTAGTCATGTATGGATGTGAGAGTTGGACCATGAAGAAGGCTGAACACCAATAAATGAATGCTTTTGAATTGTGGTGCTCTTGAGAGTCCCTTGGACAGAAAGGAGATCAAACCAGTCAGTCCTGAAGGAAATCAACCCTAAATATTCATTGGAAGGACTGATGCTGAAGCTGAAGCTCCAATACTTTGGCCACCTGATGTGAAGAGCCAACCTATTGGAAAAGATTCTGATACTGGGAAAGATTGAGAGCAGGAGGAGAAGGGGGAGACAGAAGATAAGATGGCTGGATGGCATCATCGACTCAATGGACATGAGTTTGAGCAAATTCCAGGAGATTAGTGAAAGACAGGGAAGCCTGGTGAGCTACAGTCCGTGACATCACAAAGCGTCATACACAACTGAGTGACTGAACAACAACACATCACCTCTACTTAAGCACCATACTTGATCTAGATAACATTGTAATTCTGAGAGGTTGTCACAATAGTATATACTCATATAGCAAAGCACTGTGCAATAAACCAAGAACGCAAATAAGCAAGAAAGGTGTTAATGGCGATTCCTCAGCATGTGATTGCTGCCTCCTTTTTGAAGATGTCTCTGTCTTGTTCATGTTTGGGGTCTTAATTTAAAGGTCACCAGTGAGAAAGATTCTCCTAAACCACGCAATCCCAAGTTGCCTACCCTCCACCGCTCACCTTCTATCATCCTTCTTATTTGTTTCCTGCATTGAAATTATCCTGTTTGTTCATCTGTTTCTTGTCTTTTTCCCTCTCTAGAATGTGAGATCCATGAGGGCAGGGATCCCATTTTGCTCAATGCCATATTCCTGGTGCCTGGTTCTTGTAGATGTTCCATCTATTTGTTTGCATGCCTGAATAAATTCCACTAAGCAGGGACTTCCTTGGTGGTCCAGTGGTTAAGAATCTGTCGGCCAGTGCAGGGGACACAGGTTTGATCCCTGGTCAGGGAATTAACATTACACATGCCGTGAGGCAACTAAGCCTGTGCACCACAATTACTGAGCCCATGCTCTGGAGCCTGTGAGCTGCAACTACTAAAGCAGCCTAGAGCCTGTGCTTCACATCAAGAGAAGCCACGGCAATGAGAAGCCCACACACCACAATTAGAAAGTAGCCCCTGCTTGCTGCAGCTTGTGCGCAGCACAAAGACCCAATGCAGCCAAAAATAAATAATAAATTATTATTTTTTTAATTGCACTCAGATCAGATCAGATCAGTCGCTCAGTCGTGTCCGACTCTTTGCGACCCCATGAATGGCAGCACGCCAGGCTTCCCTGTCCATCACCAACTCCCGGAGTTCACTCAGACTCACGTCCATCCAGTCAGTGACGCCATCCGGCCATCTCATCCTCTGTCGTCCCCTAAATGGATGCAAATTTTCTCATCCTTATAACTTCCATGCATCCTTTTTTAATACATCTTATGGCACCTGTAGTCTGCCTTGAAAGACCCACCCCACTGCACCTAGCCCCCTCTACCAGGTCGGAAAGCCTTCGAAGGCAGATATATTTATACCTGCAGCAGTGTTTAGGAGCGTGTTCTGATCATGTTGGTTCTAAAATTTAATTGAGACAGGCTTATAGATCAAGAGGCTTTGGAGCTCGTCCAGAAATAAAAGTCAACTCACCATTTCTGGACCACTGAGTTGAAGGAAGGCATGCATTTATAGAGAGTTTCTGTTGCAATTAATTAATATGTTTTAGTCTCTCCCACTCTTCTGGACTTAGGCAGAGCCAAAACAGTGTTGAACAAAGCTATCTGAACCAAGTTCTTATTTGTGTCTCCTGAACAGCTTCTCCCAGCTGTCTTTATTTAAGTGATCACAGGATAAAATTTCATCACAGCCTCCAGTGACGTGATGAAAGACTGCTTCATCTCTCATCTCCACGGCTGGTGCTCAGAGGTCTCTCAGCCTGAGAAGGGACATAAGACACTGGAGAAACACCATCACCCCAGCAGAGAGCCCCACCCAGAGGCGGTCAGAAGGCAGCACTGATCAAGACTACCAGTGAGGAAGTGGTGAGCAGTGTCCTCAGAATCAGACAGGTCTCGCTTCTAACCATAGCTCTCTTATATACCAACTGGGTGACCTTGGGTCACTGGACCTCAGTTTCCTCATCTGGAAAATGGAAATAATGTATCATTTACATGGTAGATAAAAAGCATAAGCATTTACAGGGAGCCTGGAGCAAAGAAGCTGTTTAACAAAGGGCACTTATCATCACCCTTACGACTTCTGTTACTTCCCCACAATGTCTCTTATATTTAAAGTCCAAACCCTTGGGGAACATCCTTGGCAGTCCAGTGGTTGAGACTTCACCTTTCAATGCAGTGGGTGTGGATTTGATCCCTGGTCAGGGAGCTAGGATCCCACATGTCTCATGGCCAAAAAGCAAAACATAAAACAGATACAATATTGTAAAAAATTCACCAACATCTTAAAATAAAATCCAAACCTATTTTTATGCCTACAGGTTCCATGTAGCCTGAACTCTGTCCTACCTCAAGGCCTTTGCACTTGCTATTCCTTGTACCTGAAATCCTGGTCCCACCTCCAACTCCCAGGGCATGGTTGGTTCTTATTCCATCACTCGGATCTCAGCTCAAGTTTCGCTCTTCCAAGATGCCTTCTCACATGGCCTAATCAAGCCCCTCTCCATGGCATTACCCTGCTTCAGACCCGTATGCCCTCCTCATCCTCTGAAAGTGCCCTGTTTTCTCACTCCACTGTTGACCCTTTTCCCATTGGCACCCACAGTGTGTGAGCTCCCTGAGAGTCAGGACCCTGCCTCATTTGTTCACTGCCAGATCTCAAGTCCCTGGCACACAGTATGTATACAGTAAATGCTGACTGAATGACGGCATAGATAACCAAATGCTTCTCCATTAAAACAACCACCACCCCCGCCCCCCTGCTCCTCGCCCCCACAGAAGGCCCACAAAACTGAGAGGGGAACCAGCTATGTAATTCACAGTGCCCAGCGCAGAATGAAATGCAGAGTCCTTTATTTAAAAGTGGGTCTCCCTGGTGGCTCAGATGGGAAAGACTCTGCCTGCGATGCAGGAGACCCAGGTTCAACCCCTTCCCTGGAGAAGGAAATGGCAACTCCAGTATTCTTGCCTGGGAAATCCCATGGACAGAGGAACCTGGCAGGCTACATTCCATAAGGTCACAAAAAGCAGGACACGACTGAGACACTAACACTTTATTTTAAAGTATTAAAAATTTCAAGACAGTAACCACAGAGTGTTAAAACCAGGCTCAGAACCCTTCCAGCAGACCGCACAGGTCACAAACCCTTGATGCTGGGCCTGCCTGGAAGGCCATGGCAGACAGCTGGAGATCTTTACTGATGGGCAAGGCCCCTCCAAGATTCCCAGATCAAACCGTGCAGCTGGCCCCAGCAGACACGGTTCAGGCCTGGGCTTTCTCTCTGACATTTTCCAGCCCTTTCTCTTCACTCCAGTCCTGCTTTCCATTCCTGCTTCCAAGCCCCTCTGTGGTGCTCTTACCATTTCACACCCTCCTTTGGGGATATTTGCAGAGTCAGACATGACAGAGTGACCAGCATACTTGGGGATATTGTTTCAGAATAGACTCACATGTTGAGGAGCTTCTGAAAGACAACCAATGAAAAATTCATCCCACTTTAAGGACAACAGCTTTAAAAGTTCTGGGATGGTAGGGAATGAGGGAGGCCCAGTAGCCAGGCTGCCATGTACAGTTGTGCAGGTTGGTGACTGCAAAAGACTCTCCTGAAGGGTGAGTGAGGACTGAAGCCCAACCCGTGCTATGGTTACCCATATGGGTGCCCAATGCAAGGCTACACCTGCCCAGAGAGAAGGGAAACCATTTTCTTTGCACAGAGACACAGCCCACTTGGCAAGCCATGTGACTGCCTGGAGAGGGTGTCATTTTCAAATTTGCTCAAAAGCATCATAAAGTTTAGCCACAATTCACCTAAGACCAGACAAAGACAGGTTTCTGAGCAGCTGAGAGAACTTAAGAGTGTAACCAAAAGCCAAAAAGTAAAACAAAATATCTAGTCCTCTTCCATTCCCAATTAGGGAGGCCTGCTCCCAGGTGGCTTAGTGGTGAAGAAGCCACCTGCCAAGCAGGAGACACAGGAGACTTACATTCAATCCCTGAGTCAGGAAGATCCCCTGGAGAAGGAAATGGCAACCCACTCCAGTATTCTTGCCTAGAGAATCTCATGGACAGAGGAGCCTGGCTGACTACAGTCCATAGGGTCGCAAGAAGTCAGACACTACTGAAGCGACTTTGGCACCCATGCACGCCCATTTTATAGATGAGGAAAGTAGAGTTCTAGGTAGGCAGGAATAGATCTAAGGTTCCTAGAACCAAGGAGTGATACTCCTGGAATTCAAACCCTAGCACCAGATTCCTTTGGCTCTATTTCCCTCTCAAAGTGAGAATGTCTTCAAGTGGATGTTCTGAGCTAATCCACTGTGGTTCAAAAGCATAGGCAAATCCCACCCCCCTCCCGGCCCCCCACCCCACCACTCCACTTCCCCAGCTCTGGCTAAGAATGGAAGTGAAAGAAGAGTTCTTCATTTGCATGTTTCAAAAGTCAAGTGGTGAAACTTCACAGGCACCATCTGGGTGGGAAGCGCCTTGCCCTCCCACCCCATCCACAGCCATGGGCACTGAACAAAGCCAACAAGTCAATGGCAAACATGCTCCCAAACGCCTTAAACCCACACACATCCTGAACCATGAGATTTACAACTGCCAAGGGCCTCGCCCTGGACAGAAACCAGCATCATGATCCAGGCCTTGGAGGCTAAACCCTCAGATGGGGAGAACATGCTGCCCTTCACAAGTCCATTCCCTGTCTCAATTTTATTAACCAGAAGGCTGAGATCCGAATATGGGTTTGCAATACCAGTTACCAGCTGGTGGAATCACAGAGCAAAGCCTTGTCTCCTGGAACCAGTCTGAGGACTACGCCAAGTCACCAGATGGGCAGTAAAATCTTTTAAACAGCTGCTGTCTACAGCGATGCTACTACTGGGGTTGTGAGTTTATTTTACAGGGATCATGGGTGTGCAGAATCCTTCAGACTGAAAATTTTAAAAACATCAGGTGCTTCCTAGGGTTTAGCTGGGGGGACCCTGGGCTCATCCATGTTCTGGGACTGGAATGTGGAACCCATACCCAGCAACTATGACATTCATGAGTGCAATGCTCATCCTACATTTAACAGGAGTTCTCTCTTTTAACCCTCATGACATCCACATTAAGAAAGCACTACTGTTTGGTCCATTCAATAGATGGGTGTTTTGAGGCTCAGAGAGGTTAAAGAATTTGCCCAGAATTACACAGCTGGAAAGTGGTACAGATGGGACTCAAAGCCTGGACCCTCACCTTGAAGGAAACTCCCTACTCAGTGACTCCACGTGCCCTTGGAGCAAGAGTGTGTGAAGATGTGCCAATCCACTAAGAACGAGAGTCTAAGGACTTGTCTCATGGTCCAGTAGTTGAGAATCCACCTTGAGAGCCAGGGGGTGCGGGTTCGATCCCTGGTCAGGGAACTAAGGTCTCACATTCTGCAAAGCAACTAAGCAGTGAAGATCTTGCATGCCGCAACTAAGACCAGCACAGCCTCACCCCCCTGCAAAAAAAATATGAAAACAAAAGAAAGAGGGTTCTACCTCTTCAGTGCCTCCTGGGGAAGCTGCCTCAGTCTCCCCAGCTATAAAACAAGAATGATAAGAATATCCCTTCACAGTATTTCATAGAAACCACAAGATAAGTGATGCAAAATACTCCACACGGTGCTTGGCATACATTAAAGCACCCAATCGACAGTCTTTTTCTTTGTCTTACTGTGATTATACATAAAGGATCTTCAGCTGCGCTCCCCCACCCTCTGATTCTTTTCTCCGAAGACCGTTTCAGTGCCTGGATCGTGTCTGTCCTTGGAAGAAAACTCTCTGGGGGGAAAAAGAAAATCTGCCTCGCTTTATTTTTAGAAGCCAAACTAGTCCCCTCTTTCTTTCACCATCATTTGTAGAAAGTTCTTAATATTCAAACCAGATCCCATTTAACCTTTTGCCCAATGTAGCTTTACTTTACTTCAAACCCCTTTGGCTCTCTGAGGCCTGGCTTCCTTCAGGCTCAGGCTGTAAATGTTTGACTTTGATTTGAGATACATGACAATAAATTAGGGGACATTTATCAAAGCTGCTTTTTGCATAAATTACTGCATTATACAAATACACTTAGCAGGATCCTGCTTTCTTTGATGTTGGGAGCAAAGATTTATGTGCAATGGAGTTTTTATTTATCTGCCCTGTTCACCTCTACAAGAGCTGGACATAGCCCTCAATTAGTTCCATACTTCTTGAAATGACATGTATCTCTCACAACTTGAGGAGAAGGAACAAAGATGCTTAAGCCCCATCCAAGTGGCGTTTTTAAGGAGATGAGAAGCTTTATCCGACCAGAGTGTCTCTGAATTCTTTCTCTGGAGAGCAGATTGAACAGCATTTAAATTGATTGCTCTGGAATCATTCTCCACCATTAAAAAAAAAAATGAGTGGAAGGCTTTCTTTTTAAAATTATTATTATTATTTTATTATAGGAGTCACAGAAACATCTAACCAGATTCAACTGGATAAAGAGACAACTACCTTGTCTTGGGCTTCAGAAATTCTAAATTGAGCTCCACAGAGTATATCCCATAGGAGTAAATGTCTGTGTGACCTGGTGGAGTAAAGCCCAGAATTTTAATTCTCACTGGTCACTAAAAATTTCCGTGCATTCCTTGGGGTGAGTACCCTAATTTTTTTTAAAGTAGCTCAGTTTGTGTCCGACTCTTTGAGACTCCATGGACTATACAGTCCGTGGAATTCTCCAGGCCAAAATACTAGAGTGGGTAGCCTTTGCCTTCTTCAGGGGATCTTCCCAACCCAGGGATCGAACCCAGGTTTCCTGCATTGCAGATGGATTCTTTACCAGCTGAGCCACAAGGGAAGCCCAAGAATATTGGAGTGGGTAGCCTATCCCTTCTCCAGGGGATCTTCTCGACCCAGGAATAGAACCGGGGTCTCCTGCATTGCAGACGGATTCTTTACCAACTGAGCTACCAGGGAAGCCCTCATATGAGTATCCTAAAGTTATAATTTTCCCCCACTTTGACATAATATTTTAAAAAGGAAAATGACCATTCTTATCACTACTTTTACAGAAAAAAATGATGCAGTGGTCAGAACACAGGATTTGAAGGCAGGAGATATGGGTCAAGTCATGGGTTGGATGGGCAGCCAAGACTGAAGGGCACAGACAGGCTGTTCCGAGTAGAAGTGGTCCATTTTCAAACAGAGGGCTTGAGGGCTCTTCCTACTCCAATTCTGGAATATCATGTAGGTAACTTTCTGCCCCAGTTGGAGGCCAAGGAAGATGGGCACAGGTCTGGGATGAGGAAGCTATGGCAAGGCTTCCCACCCAGGCAAGAAGAAGCTCCAGTGGAGGGAGGCACAGGTGGCGTTGAGAGGAGCATCCTCCTTGACGGTGACCAGCACTTTGAACACCCAAAGCAGACCAACCTGGAAATCAGGAGGCAGGCACTGAAAAACAGCCCTCCACTGTTCCACCAATCCTCTGGGCTATATAGACATTTTTACCCCATTTACACCTGAAACTTACCCTGCTTCTCAGTGTAACCCTTCATGATCCCTGAAGCCCCAAATAAATGCAGACAAAGCGAGGGGCACAAGTAACATAAAGGTACCATTTAGGAAAGGATTTGGTTGAGTAAAGATGAGAGGAAATGGGTGGGCGGAGAGGGGTAAAGAAGGCAGAAATAATTAGGAATAATAACAATAATATATCCGTGTTTGCCTTTGTCAGACCCTTGTCAAGCACTGATGCATGGTGCCATTGAACTTTCCCCACAAACTCTGAGGAATGAATAGCTGTTTCACTCCATCGGACAGATGAGCAAATTGAGGCTCCAAGAGGTTTCATTGCTTTCCCTAGATCACCCAACTGGTAAACTGCAGAGCCGGGATATGAATCCAGATGGACCACAGATCATTTCTCCTGCAAGAGAGCCAACAAGTCTGGAGCGGGAGCATGCGCACTGGGATGAGCAGCAGATAGCAATCATGTCAAGGCCCCTGCAACAGACGAAGCGCCGGAGGGCAGCCCTGGCATCCCTGCTCTCTGCAGTGACAAAGCACAGGGGACCCACACCTACCTGCGTCTGCGTGCTAAGCTGCTTCAGTCGTGTCTGACTCTGTGCAACCCTATGGACTGTAGCCCACCAGGCTATCTCTGTCCATGGGATTCTCCAGGCAAGAATACTGGAGTGGGTTGCCATGTCCTCCTCTAGGGGATCTTCCTGACCCAGGGATCAAACCCGAGTCTCTAACTTCTCCTGCCTTGGTAGGCAGGTTCTTTACCATCAGTGCCATCAACAGGCCTCTCCACAAAGATCCCTGCCTATGCAGTGTCCCATCAAGTGCTGACCAGACAGGAGCCTAGATCCCAGAAAAGCCCTCCCACGTGGGATCTACCCAACTTTGGCCATTCCCATGAAACCGAGGGCTCCACACACACCCTGCCACCCACGATACCTCCACATTGAGGGTGTACAGCTGAAGATCATGACTGAAACTTCCAGACATTGCACAGAAATATGTTGTGCTGTAATCCCAGTACACTACCCAGTTTGTGAAGGGGGTGGAGGCCAGAGGGTATTTTGGTGGAAGGAGGAAAAACCTAGGCTTGGTCGAATTCTACCCTCCCCCACAATTGCTAAATGACCTTGACCACTTCACAACCTTCCCCACCCACCACATTAGATTTACAAAGGTCTTCTGAAGGTAGAACAGTGTTCGTTCCTATCTCTTCCACCCTCACTTTCCCTTATTAATATCTTTCTTTAACATGTCTATTTATCTTAGTGAATAAGCTGATATGGGTACGTTATTATTAACTGAAGTCTGTACTGTATTCCCTTGTGTCTCAGCTTGTAAAGAATCTGCCTGCAATGCAGGAGACCTGGGTTCAACCCCTAGGTTGGGAAGACCCCCTGGAGAAGGGAAATGCTACTTACTCCAGTATTCCGGCCTGGAGAATTCCATGGACTGTACAGTCCATGGGGTAGCAAAGAGTTGGGCATGACTGAGAGACTTTCACTTATACTGTATTCAAGCTTCCCAGGTGGCTCAGTGGTAAAGAATCCACCTACCAATGCAGGAGACACAAGAGATGTAGGTTCAATTCCTGAGTCAGGAAGATCTCTTTGAGTAGGAAATGGCGACCCATTCCAGTATTCTTGCCTGGAAAATTCCAGGGACAGAGGAGCCTGGTCAGTAGGCTACAGTCCATGGGGTCACAAAGGGTCAGACACGACTGATCACACACATACTACACTCAGATCTTCTCACTTTTCCCCTGATATTGTTTTTCTATTTCAGGATCCCATTCAGCACACCATATTACATGTACTCATCATATCTTCTTTGGCTCCTTATGTCTAGGACAGTTTATCAGAATTTCTATTTTCTGATGACCTTGACAGTTTTGAGCAGTACCAATCAAGAATGTCCCTTCACTGGGATTTGTCTGTTTTTCTCGTGATTAGACTGAGGTCATGTGTTTTGGGGAAGAAAATCACAGAGGTGAAGAGCCATTCTTGACCCATTGTATTAAGGGTGCTGTGTCGCTTCAGTCGCACCCAACTCTTTGCACCCTATGGACGGTGGCCCACCAGGCTTCTCTGTCCATAGGATTCTCCAGGCAAGAATACTGGAGTGGGTTGCTGTGCCCTCCTCCTGGGGATCCTCCTGACCCAGGGATGGAACCCATGTCTCTTATGTCTCCTGCATTGGCAGGTGGGTTCTCCACCACTAACACCACCTGGGAAGCCACTTTATCAAGGGTACATACTACTAAGGTGATCACAGTTATGTTGACCTTGATCCCTGGGTTTGGGGTGGTATTTGTCTGCTTTCTCCACTGTGAAGCCACGCTTTTCTTGCTTTCTTTTTCCATCCTGTCCTCCTGGAAGTAAGTTACTGAAGGAGTGGGAGGCTGTGCTTCACCTCCTTGAGGGTAGAATATCTACATAAACCATTTTGAATTCTACACAGAAGATTGGTCTGTTCTCTGCCCTCCCCCCATTTATTTATTTATTCAATCACTTATTTACAGTAGCATGGACTCATGGATATTAATTTTATACTTTAGGCTGTAATTCAATACTACTTGATGTTATCGCTTATATGGTTCTAGTTCTGGCCATTGTAGTGGTCTTTCACTTGAAATCCTGGATCCTTTGACATAGTCCCATCATTGTGGGTTTGGTGTTCTGGTTGTGTTTGGTATTTCAGCTCTTTCTTACTTTCTGGCACTACAACATGTTCTATGTTCATGTGGTGTATTTCATGCCCCAGTCCTGGAGCCCAAGAATCAACTATTTCTCCACACTCTGGTTCTTTTTATTAGAGAATGAGTGATTTGAAAATTCAAGATCTGGTGAATGGATAAAGAAGATGTGGTACATATATATAGTGGAATATTACTCAGCCATAAAAAGGAGCAAAACTGGGTCACTTGTAGAAACATGGAATCACCTAGAGTCTGTCACATAGACTAGATATCACGTATTAATGCAAGTATGTGGAATCTAGAAAAATGGTACAGATGAACTTATTTGCAGGGTAGGAATAGAGACGCAGACATAAGGAATGGATATGTGGACAGAGGAGGGGGTGATGAGCTGGGAGATTAGGACTGACAAATGTACATCACCCTGTGTAAGACACAGAGCTAGTGGGAACCCACTGTATAGAGCAGGGAGCTCAGCTCGGTGCTCCGTGATGACACACGTGGGTGGGATGGGTGGTGGGTGGGAAGGAGCTCCAAGAGGGCAGGGACATATGTATCGATATAGATGATTCACTTCACTGAACAGCAAAAACTAACACAACATTGTAATTCATGTATGTTCCAGTAAATTAAAAAAAAAATCAAGATCTTGCCTCCAGCTCTGTATATTACAATTGGGATGTCATTACTTCTAAACCTTGTCAGTTGTCAAAGCAAGAACATATATGTATGTATACTAACCAATGCATATATATATGTGTGTATTAAAACTTCTACATCTAACTATATGTAGTGATAACAAAGCTAAACATAAATGCATTCTGATGTCTCCAACTCTGATCCACCACCCTAAGGCTCATGCTAGTCTCCTCCAGACTCCTTATCTATAACCCACTCCACGTGTGAAAAACCACACTCTTATCATCCACCATTCACTTACTTCGTTGTTCAGTTCCGGTGTACAGGTATAGTGGTTCCAGAATTCTTAACTCATAGCTTTATGGGAAACAACTTTATCGGTGAGAGTAGAGTGCTACGCTTCCTTCACCTGGAGGCTTACAGTTTCACTCATTTCCAAACTTATTTAGGACAGCATCTTCATCCCCTGCCCGCTTCAGTGAGACTGTTTCATACATTGATAATACAGTTAGGTTGTCACATTCTGCATTCCTTCTTGACATTTTCTCAACCTCCTAAACTATTCTTTAAAATAAATGTACATCAAGATTTACTCTTTGTGCTGCAAAGTTCTGTGGGTTTTGCCAATGCATAATATCTTGATCATCACTGTAGCTTTCAACGGAGAAGGCGATGGCACCCCACTCCAGTACTCTTGCCTGGTAAATCCCATGGATGGAGGAGCCTGGTAGGCTGCAGTCCATGGGGTCTCAAAGAGTCCGACACCACTGTCAGACACGACTGAGCGACTTCACTTTCACTTTTTACTTTCATGCACTGGAGAAGGAAATGGCAACCCACTCCAGTGTTCTTGCCTGGAGAATCCCAGGGAGGGGGGAGCCTGGTGGGCTGCCGTCTATGAGGTCACACAGAGTCGGACACGACTGAAGCGACTTAGCAGCAGCAGCAGTAGCTTTCAAAATAGTTTCATTGACCTAAAAAATATACTGAGCTCCATCTATTCAGCCCTCCTTCACCTCACCTCAAATCCTTGGCAATCGCTGGTCTTTTTGCTGTCTCTTTAGTTTTGCCTTTTCAGGAATGACGTATAATTAGAATCATATAGTACATAGCTTTTTCAGATTGACTTCTTTTATGTAATAATACATTTAAGATTCATTCATACCTTTTCCTGCCTTGATCATACATTTCTTTCTATTGTTGAATAACATTCTAATTATGGATGTATAATTTATCCATTTGTTTATTCATTCACCTATTGAAGGACATCTCAGGCACTTCCAGGTTTTGGTGATTATGAATAGAATTGCAATAGCATTTGCAAGCGGGTTTTTGTATAGATGTGTTTTCAGATCAATTGGGTGGATATCTAGGGCTTCAGTTGCTGGACTGTATGATTTGAGTATATTTAATTTTGTGAGAAACTACCAACCTGTCTTCTCAAGTGACTGCAGCACTTTGCATTTCCACCAGCAATGAATGAGACTTTCTGTTGTTTATATCCAGCTGTTGGTATTGTCAGTATTTTTGGCTTTTAGTTAATCTCATAGCTGTGTAGTGACATCTCATTTTTATTTTAATTTGCAAACTCTTAATACAAAATAGGTCTTCCCAGACAGTAGGTAAAGAACCCACCTGCCAATGCAACCTAAAGGAGATAGATACACTGTATCTAGATACAGAAGAGATGCAGGTTCGATCCCTGGGTTGGGAAGAGCCCCTGGAGGAGGGCATGGCAACCCACTCCAGTATTCTTGCCTGGAGAATCCCATGGACAGAGGAGCCTGGCGGGCTACAGTCCATGAGTTTGCAAAGAGTCAGACACAACTTAGTGACTTAGCGTACACAGCACAATACCAAGTAACGATGAGTATCTTTTCATGCTCTCACTTACAGTGTATCTATCTCCTTTAGTGGTGTTATCGGTCTGAATCTTTTGCTCGTGTTTCAGTTGGGTGATTGATGTTCGCTTGGTGTTGAATTTTCAGGGTTCTTTTTTCTTGTCTTTATCATACGCTCTGGACCTGCTCCATTCATGTTTGCCCTACTGCCCTATACCTGTATCATCCTGAGCTTGGACACATGGAACGTGTCCTCCCAGCCTCTCACAGCCAATGCAGAGGAATAGGAAGGGGCAGCTCTCCAACCAGGACCAGCAGATACTTAATTGCCTCCCTAGGAGCCACAACTGAGTCTGAAAGAGCTCAGCCAGGCTGAGCCCAACCCCTCTTGACAACGTTTTCACATCCTTCAAAAGATCATGTGTTTCGGGAAGGTCCCTTCCCGCATCCCAGTAGTGACTCAGCAACCATTTTGGAGCAACACATCCATAGGCTGTAATGTTTTAAGCTGCTGCTGTTGCTAAGTCACTTCAGTCGTGTCTGACTCTATGCGACCCCATAGATTGCAGTGCACCAGGCTCCCCTGTCCCTGGGATTCTCCAGGCAAGAACACTGGACTGGGTTACCATTTCCTTCTCCAATGCGTGAAAGTGAAGTCGCTCAGTCGTGTCTGACTCTTAGTGACCCCATGGACTGCAGCCTACCAGGCTCCTCCATCCATGGGATTTTCCAGGCAAGAGTACTGGAGTGGGGTGCCATTGCCTTCTCCAGTTTTAAGCTGCAAGGATCCTTTAAGAGCATTTAGTTCATTTTAGAGATGAATAAAGTAACACTCAGCCCATAGGTATCACTAGGTACTCCACCAGGATAGGATAAACAGGATTTGTTATATTTAGGATTCAACACAAACTTTTTAATTCCTTGCTATTCAAAATGCAGAGGCTTCCATGGTGGCTCAGTGGTAAAGAATCCACCTGCTAATGTAAAAAACACAGATTCGAACCCTGGTCAGGAAGATCCCCTGGAGACGGACATGGCAACCCACTCCAGTATTCTTGCCTGGAAAATCCCATGGACAGAAGAGCCTGGCAGCCTACAGTCTATGGGATCACAAAAGTCAGACATGACTTAGCAACTAAATAACAACTCAAAATGCGACATCAGCATCACATTAGAACATGTGAGAAATACACACTCTTAGGCCCCACTCCAGACTTACAACTTGAATCAGAACCTCCATTTTAATGGGATCCTCCAAGTCGATTCAAATATTCATGAATCTGTAAGAGCACTGTCTTCATTCAGTAATTTCTCAAATCATTATGAAGCATCTACTTCACAGCAGCCGTCAGGCTAAGCACCAGTTCATCACAAAGCAGACAGCACCTACTCTCAAGAGGTTAGTGTTGAGTGAACACTCACATCACCCAGTGACTTCCCAAGTAATTGGCAGATTGACTACAATCGTGATTTATATCATAAAGAAAGAGTGCGTTTGAGAATCAGAGACCTGAAAGGCAGGTAGGATTGAGCTAGGTTAAAGTCGACACAGATGATGAAACTGTGTGCATCGTATATCATGAAGAAGAGAAGAGAGCTGGCAAAGATTCCCAAGCTTGTGTAATCTAGACATCCTGCAGAGCACATCAGAGGTTGATATTCTGCAAAATGCTGCCCTGGAAGTAATACGACTGACCCAAGATCCAAAAGAATGGTGGAGCCCAAACCAGCTCTCTGCCTCCCCAAACTAAGCGCTTTCCACCACCCGGGCCACCCAATCCTGGTCCCCGGGAGTCCCCAAGGATGACACAGAGAACCAGGGTCTGGACATCAGGCTGGCTGCCAGCCAGGCTGGACACACATGCAAGTTATTTTCATGGGGCAGCAAATTCTGGAAAATATGTGGTTTAGAAGCAACATAATTATCATCCTCTAAAATTAGGCTCATAGTCTAAACAACCCCTAGTCTTCCTTCTGCAAAAAAACAAACAATTGCAGGCAGGAAGCCTGCAGTGATACAGGTCATGTTGGCCAACAGGCCTGCTGGTCTCCCCGCTGAGCTAAAAAGGCAAACAGCATGCAAAAATGTAAATATTATATTATTTTTCAAATACCACTTCTTCCATTCTCGCCCCAGCTGGCTCTGGCTGTCCACCTTGGCGCCCTCTGGACACCGCACCCCTCCGCGCTTTGGCCGTGAAAGACATGGATGGATTTTTTCAGAAGCCATTATCTAAACTGCTGATGTAATAAGGCTGGGTATATGAAATTCACTTAATAACTCACGCTTCGTTATTTATTGTGAACCTGGGTGCATTCTCCTTGATTCCATTTCCCAGCGAAATCTAAGTGCAGCTTTCATCATGAACGCCTGAATTTATGGCAAACAGACCAAGTGACATTAAGAAAGCTGCACAATCCTTTCATTCAGCCTTTAATAAGGAAGCCAAGGAAAAATTATCCTAGCTGGTTTGCGGGTGACAGCACAAGAACTTTCTGGAGTCAGAAAAGTTAGCACCGCGCCTCCTTGTCAGCCCATTAAAAAGCAAAGCTGGCATGGCATATTAGAACCATGTGTGAGAAGGAATTTCTCCTCTGGTAAGACATTCCAAATACTGTCTCCGAGCCAAAGACTTTGGTGTTAGGCTAATTTAAGCAGCATGTTGAAATCAGCGCTCAGAACTTTGATCATACGGAGATCGTTTGTTACAAATTGAACTAACCCAGTCTCTATTTCTGGCGGATCAGAACTCTGGATTTGTTGAATTAAATGCTTCATTTAGTGCCGTTTGCACATGAAAAGGAGCCCTGCACTCAGGAATCTGATAGTGAATTTTTCACCTAACCAACAGGTCCACTTTTTTATTACTTTTAAACCTAATCCATACTCCGTCCACACTGTTCCTAATAACCCCAGGGCCCTTCAGAGTGAAGTTTTAAATCAACTCTCCTGTCATTGGGGGTGGGGCGGGGGAGGCGGTGGCAGGGCAGCGGGGGTTGCCGAGCCATCCTTGAATTATCAAACCATGTAATAAAGAACATATTGGACCCCAGTACCAAAATAAAAGAGAGAGAGAGAGAGAAAGAGAAAAAAGCCAAATGAATTAGTCCTCAGTTGTTATTTACTGTCTAAATAACCCAGTTTCCTTTCATGACAACTGTGAGCTAAAATAGCAAAATGATTTTGCAGACCTATGATTTTCGTACTGTTGCCTGTCTGGTCCAGCTCAAACTACCAGGGAGGGAGGTTAAAAGGGCAGAAAATAGACCATTTCCACATATGGCTGCACTTTCTTTTCATTTTTGAAGTTATAATATCTTTAACTGTAGATAATGATATTATAAACTGTCATTTAGTGCATTTTAAGTATATTACATACATGAAACAAAGATCGAGAAGGAGCTGCAGTTGAAGTCTTAAACAAAAACACCGTGACTCAAATCCACCAAATGGGAGACAGGTATCAGGTTTGCGAGGAACATCGCAGAGCAGATAATCACAAACACAGACAGTGAATGGACTTCTGGGTGTAAATTGTGACCCCAGCCAAGACTGGGCAACGATGATTTAATAGCAATTAACTGTTAATTATTGACACTCCGGGGGTCAACAAGATACTTTGCAGTGCAGTTTTATTTTTACATCATTTGGTTCATCCGTGACTTCGTTTCCTAAAACTTACCTCCCGTGAGTGAAGGCTGTGGAGAGTGTTAGAACACCAATTCTGCTTCGACTATTAAAACAGCCCTGGCATCTCCTCAATGAAGGTGGGGAATAAACACCTATATTTAGGAAGATGATTCTTTCCTAAGCTTGGGGTGCAGTTAATTCATAAACTATAATTCATATAGGCTCCTATAGGCTTAAATACCCTCTTGAATGAGGAATACCTTCATTTAAAAGGAAAATAATTAATTTTTAAAATGTTATTCCTCTTGTGCACCAGAAAAAAATCAACAGATGATTCCTTAGGTTTATTGGCATGAAGATGAGGTTGATTCCCCCCCTCCCCCCAATTCTTTGGAGAAAGAAAATGGTTACGAAACAGATAACGATAATAAATGTTTTATTGGTGAAAAAAGAAAGATCAAATCTTTAATGAAATCAGGATGGGCTTTAGAGATGAACTCCGTCTGAACTCGCCAGGATTCATGGAACTTCAATTAAAACAATTTCAGAAGGGCAGCTGACAGCAAGGCACTTGGAACAGTAATTAAAATTGAGCAAGATTTTAGCACTGGGCTTTCCAGCAGGAGCCCAAGGATGTGTGGTGGCCCACGGGAGGGGGACCATGGAGGTGGGGGGGGGGGGCGGTCAGTTGGGTGGGGTGAGGATTTGCAGCAACACAGGTAAGAAATCCCACAGAGGGCTAGAATCCTGGATATCAGCTCACAGTACGTGCCATTTTTAATCCACTGTTTCCACCTCCATCCATGTGGTTGTAGAAAACTGACTTCTTGGGCTGGAGGCTGATGTGGTCAAACTGGAAATAGCCTTCGGTGAAGTCACACACAGGCCTCCAGTTAGAAGATCATTAAGGCCCCATAACGTTGCAGTTAAAGTGTGGACTATAGGTCCTGGGTTGACATCTTGCTTTTGCCTATGCTAGCTGTGTGACCTTAGACAAGTTACTACACCTCTCTGAGCCTCATTTTCCCAGCTCTGAAATGGGCTGGTGGTAGTACCCAGCTTTCAGAGCTGCTGAAGCTGTTGAAGCTTAACAAGCTAGTCCATGTCAAGTGCTTAACGCAGTGCCTGACACCTAGTTAGCACCCAATAATGGTGAGCAAATATTGCTATTTATTAGAGCTGACAATTAGGAACATGAACTCCAGAAGTTCAGCCTCTCCTTTTAAGAGGCAAAGCCTTCTGCCAGATGTAGCACCGGCACAATATGGACAAAATGAGGGTCTTCCTGGTGAAAAGAGGGGCCCCTGAGGAGCTTTGCATGAGGAATGTCCTGGCTTTCGGAAAGAGTGTAAGTGGTCACCCCTTAAAGAGGCCTGGGTGGGGTGGGTGGTGGTGGGGAGACATACTGCTGAGGCCTGGATCTCGGAGAGACCCTGGCTCAGTCTCACTTCTGGCAAGAGAAAAGGAAAGAGGAGCTGGAGGGAAGGCAGGGAAGCAGGGAGAGAGAGAGGGAGAGAAAAAAGAAGAGAGGCAGGTTTAGTCCATGACTGTATCCAGTCCCAGCTTCTCTCCATTCCCTTGGATGCTTAAGAGTTGCATCCCTACAGCAAACTCACCCCTGACTTGAGCAGGTATAAATGAGTTTCTACTCCTTGACTACCCGAAGAGCTCTCAATATCACTCTAAACAGTCTCCTTAAATGTCAGGGAGGAGTTTTTCATGCATGACCCTGGTCACAGATACCTAACTCCATGGGCCACTGTGGGAGAGAAGTCAGCACTTGGCACCCCCAGAGATTCCTGAGAATCACCTAGAACAGACCACTACTCACTAATGCACCAAACCCAACTGTCAGCACTGGGTTCAGACAACGACTTATAACTAATCCAGACAGCAGCTCTACAGGCTTCCCAGGGAGAGTTAGCAGTAAAGAACCCACCAGCCAATGCAGGAGACTTAAGAGACTCGGGTTTGATCCCTGGGTCCGGAGGATCCACTTTAGGAGGGCACGACAACCCACTCCAGTACTCTTGCCTGGAGAGTCCCACGGACACAGGAGCCTGGCGGGCTACAGTCCATAGGGTCGCAAAGAGTCAGCCACAACTGAAACAGCTTAGCATGCGTGCACACACAGCTCTACAGACAGGGCTCACCAGCCTCCTGGAGAAATTATCTCCATGCCACTGAGTGCTGGGGCCTGACCCAGCAGTCGTCCTAAGTTTTCTAACCCCCTTGAGATCAGAGCTCCATGTTAGCTTTAGGGGACTAGTTCCTGATTTTAAGTTAAGTCAACTTTCTAATGGTATAGAGAATCCCAACCTGTGAGTCATAGGGAAAAAAATTAATTACATATCCCTTGGACTGCCTTCTGTGACTTTTTTTTTTTTTTTCATAACTGCAGCAGCAGAATTACCTTCCAAATTATATTGGGCCCAGGTTATTAAAGTGGCTTTCAATTCCCTGAGTAGACACAGTGATAGACAGCCAGGCAGGGCTCCTGAAGCCTTGGGATGCTTTCTGCTCCTGTTTTAAACTTCTTACAGATAAGTCACAGGCAGATAACTGAGAATTGACTGTTTCCATCTCCAATTAATCCATTTCCTCTGGTGTCTGTATTTACTCCTAGACTTCCCCTGGTTTCCAGTATAAACCAACACTCTTTTAATACTCCAAATCCATTAGACACTTTTCTTTTCCCCCATGAACAAAGGAGAAATGTTTTCGTGCAACTTTATGGAAGCCATCAATCTCCCTGAGAGGCTTGCTACGCTCAACAGAATCCACATTATAACTTATGCAAAACAGAGGACGGAGGCGTGGGGGGAAACCCCGCTTTCTTTGAGCAGTAGCAATGCATTAAAGAAAACATGCGTTTCTGCTGAAATTCATATTGGTAAATGGATTTCCCATCTGAAACATTGTTTTTCACTAAGAGAAGCTTTTAATCCCCTTAAGTTCCTTTCTAATCTGCCTTAGAAGTGCTTGTCTCAGGAATATAACAGTGATGATATAACAGATTTAATTTATTAGAACGAGACAACAGCCAGCCAGCACAGTACACAGGAGTGCACGCCCACCGTGGGCTGCTCGGTGCTGTCATTCCCGAATGGAGAATGCTTGCCCCATCTCCTCTGAATCCAGCCCTACTGCACTGACATGCTCAAGTTCAGATCTCAGCTCCCCTGGCTCTCTCTAGACCCAGCACCCCATCTTCATGGGGTAAAGCCCTCTATTCTCTAAAGGCCAGAGGAAGGTTGAGAAAGGCAAGTCCATGCCTGCTTCCATTGCCCAATCCACTGGAGAGTAAATGGTTGAGTGGGAATTAAGATCACCCTGCTTGTAGGGGACAATGCTCTGAAGCTTGGCCAAGGGTCTCAGTGAGACAGACAATTCCTACTGCCTGGTCTGATGGGCCACCTCGGGTAGCAAATGGCCCCTAGGAGCCAAGAGTCAGAAGGGTGGGAGATGCAGAGGCCACTGTCCCCATATCTCATCCCACTCCCAACCAAGACAGAGAAGAAAACAATACGAAAGTCAAGGATCCCTTGTTGTTGTTGCTGTTGTTTAGTCACTAAGTTGTGTCTGACTCTTTGCAACCCCATGGACTGTAGCCCATCAGGCTCCTCTGTCCATGGGATTCTCCAGGTGAGACTATTGGAGTGGGTTGCCACATCCGCCTCCAGGGGATCTTCCCGACCCACGGATCCAACCTGTGTGTCCTGCATTGGCAGACAGATTCTTCACCACTGAGCCACCTGGGAAGCCCTCAAGGATCCCGGCTTAATCCCAGCTCTGCTTGTTCTGGGGTGGGCAGCAAGGAATCAACTCTGGTGGCTTGACCTGCTGCATTCACCACCCCAGCCAGCTGAACTGAGACAGCTGGAGACATGGGATGGCTGAGCCCATCTGGCTAGTCTGCGTCCAAACCAGCATGGCGACTCCAGGTACAGCCACACAAAACTTCATTTCCTCTTCCTGGGAACACAAAGCAGTTTATTTACTCAGTTAACCCATGCTTATTCATGTTCTCAGAGGCCCATCTTTGACACAGAAGTAACACTCTTTGAGGGCTTCCCTGGTGGCTTGGTGGTAAAGAATCCACCTGCCAATGCAGGAGATGCAGGTTTGATCCCTGGGTTGGACAGATCCCTTGGAGAAGGAAATGGCTACCCACTCCAGTATTCTTGCCGGGGAAATCCCACGGACAGAGGAGTCTGGCAGGATACAGTCCATAGTGTCGCAAAGAGTCGGACATGACTTAGCAGCTAAACGATAGCAACGCTCTTTGAGCCCCACAAAAGTACAAATAATTTCAGCACAGGTCATCAGTGTCATTTTCAAAGTGGTCCCCTCTGCTGTCACACACACAGGATGAAACCACAGTGCTCAAGAGCATGGCTTCTGAAACAAGAAAGTCCTAGGTTCAAACCTCTGCTCCAGCACTCACATGGTGGGAGACCTCCCTTAGGTAATTCAATCTTGCTGTGCTTGTTTTCTTCTCTGTAGAATGGAAGCATGACCATCTACCTCCAGTGAGGAATAAATGACCTTGTGCTGTAAGATTCTTACCAGAGTGCCTTAAAGTATTAAGTGCTCATTAGCTATAACCATTATTATGTATGTAGGTTTACCTACCAACACATTCACCTCTTCTGTTCATTCATTAATTCTCCCAAACATTTATTGAAAACGTAGGATGTGGCAGGCTCTGCTAGACACTGTATTTGGGACAAGGAAGGTATCAGGGGATAGAGAGACAACTAATAAAAATAATAATTGATGGGACTTCCCTCACAGTCCAGTGATTAAGACTCCATGCTTCCAGTGCAGAGGATGTAGGTTCAATCTCTAGTCAGGGAACTAGGCTCAAATGCTGTGTGGCGTGGCCAAAAAATAAAATAAAAGAATTCTTGATGGAAATGCAAATTTGCATTCCTCCTCTCACTTAAATTTCACACATACACACAAACCCACAATAGATATTTAAGGCAGATACAATCACTCCCATTTTATAGATGAACAGACAGATCCAGTGAGATTAGGGGCCTTTGTCAAAATGGCAAAACCCAGGTCCCCCCTGGTGGCTCAATAGTAAAGAATCCACCTGCCAATGCAGGAGACACAGGTTCGATCCCTGGTCAGGGAAGATCCCACATGCCTTGGAGCGACTAAACCTGTGTGCCACAAATACTGAGCCTGTGCTCTATAGTCCAGGGACCATAACTGCTGAAGCCTCAGCACCCTAAAGCCCATGCTTTGCCACAAGAGAAGCCCCTGAAGTGAGAAGCCCTCACACTGCAGCTAGAGAGTAGTCCCCACTCGCCACAACTAGAGAAAAGCCCTCGCAGCAACGAAGGCCCAGGACAGGCAAAAATAAATAAATAATTTTTTTTTTTAATGGCAGAGCTGAAAAGACCCACAATGATGGGGTAGTGGGTGGGGTCAGGGGTGTTTCAGACAAGCCTCCTCCCATACTTTTCCTTGAACAGGATTTTCCAGAAAACAGGAATCTAGTCAGCGTAGAATGCAGTAACACAACACCACACACCCAGGACCCCCGTGGACCCAGGACATACCCCATCCCGTGGCGAGTGTGTGTTTAGGTAGGAAACCATATCCCACGCTCAGTGGGGGCCAGGGTCTGCTGTCTTTAGACGATAAGAAGGAGGCCGGGAAAGAGGAGACACTGGGGAACTTGACGCTTATTAAAAGCACTTGCTCACAAGCTGTGTTCAGGTCCACATGGTGCCCAAAGCCGGGAACCCGGCCTCAGCAGGGGTCAATGCCCCGTCCTGACAGGCGTGAGCTGGGAGTCTGGGCGGAAGATGGATGGGGGCGCGAAACACGCCCGTGACAGCAGTAATCCACACGACCCAGGAACGCAGGCTGGTATGTTGACCACTTCCCCACACTTTTTATGGGCCCAGAAGTAGGGGGAGGGAATTTTCATCATCTCAGACATAAATAACTCCATGAACAGCGTGGAGATCGGACACCTCGAAATTAACCACTCTGTACAACACAAAGCCCGGGATTTACTTCTCAGTTGCAGAGCTGCCTGAATGCCGGTAAGGTTCCAAGGCCTTAAAACAAGCCTGGCACTTCCATCCCGGCTCCTGGGAGAAGTCCCTGTCCTGCTCAGGGGATGCCCACTTCACACTTGCTACTTGATCGTGGATTTTGTATCATTCTCCCACTGCTCACCCAGGTCTGAAGATCCTGCTTCCTTCTTTATGAAGGAAATACAAACCACTGGATTCTTGTTTTCTGATCTCCCACTACCCACACCCTCAAACTTGCCTACATTTGAACCGCATTCTCTTTCTTGCTTCAAGATACAGTTGAAGACATGTCTCTCCTGCCACTCGGGGCCACCTCCACTTGTTCCTAAATCCCTCCCCTTCTAAGAGTCTGCCCTCCCAGATATACATAACTCACACACATCAGCAACCCTTTCTCCTGGATCATTTCCACCTGCAAAGACACTTCCTCAGTATCTCCCATCTCAAAAAAAAAAAAAAAAAATCAAAAGATTGACCTTGATCCCTTATCTCTATCCCACTACATCCTATTATCCTAATTCTCATCTTGGCAAAATACCTTGCAAGTGTTAACGTCCAAGCCCCAACTCCACTTCTTCGATCAAGTCCAATTTAACTTTGTCATCACTCCAGCAAACTTGACCTCAAGTTTATCAATGACCCATGTGGTCAAATGTAAAGAGCACCTAGCTTCTTCTTTTCCTTGACGTCACGGTTGACCCCTTGGTGCCTCCCGAGCCACTCTCTTTTCTTGGCAGCTTCTATTTCCTACCTACTTTCCTCTCTCTCTCTCAGCTGCTTCTCAACCTTAGGTTGACCCTCCTTCTCCACCCAACCTCTGGATGGATGAGAGCCCCAGTTTGCATCCTCAGCCTACTTCTCACTGTCTTGTTCATTCCTCTGTAGGTAAGCTCATTCATTCCACAGTACTATCTATGTACTACTGACTTTCAGAATGATGGCCGCAGTTCAGAAAATTCCACCTGAGCTCTAACTTGTGTATCTGGATGCCTTCTTACTGTCTTCACAGGGGCACCCAATAGGCCTCTTGACTTGACATTCCCTGACTAGACAACAGAACAAGAAAGACAACTGCCTTTCCAGACCTCCGAAGATGTTCAAACTCGTGAAGGGCTCATAAAAGGCAAATTAAACTGAGATATTTTTCACCAATCAGTTAGACAAAAAGAGATCAAAATATTTAAAAACACATTGTACCAGGACTTCCTGGCAGTCCAGTGGTTAAGACGCCATGCTTCCAGTACAGGGGGCATGGGTTTGACCCCTGGTCAGGGAACTAGGATCCACAGTCTGCACAGCATGGCCAAAAAGATAAATAAATAAATAAACATTAAAAATAAATTAATTAATAACTACAATCCATCCACTTAAAAAAAAACACCATAGCTTTGTAAATTGGCAGGGAAGATAAATGGGTATAATTTTCCTCTACAGGGCAAATTGTCAATATCCATCCAAATGGAAAGCACAAATCCTCTTTGACCCAGCCAATTCTACTTCTAGAAATTTAAATCCAACAGATATAGCTAATTAATATATTTAATAAATGTATTTATTTCTATTAATATGGATCCAATAGATAGAGACACATTTGCAAATGGAAACCAGCTAATACCAGGAATAGGAGACTGGCTGCATAAGTAAAAAGTCAGTTCCACTGTGGACTACCACTCCAGTGTTGTAAGAATGAAAGAAATTTTGACAAGCTAATACAGAAAAAATCTCCACCATATGATTTCAAATTTCAAAAATTAAGGTGCAGAATGTTGGGTACAATAGGTTACTGCTGCTGCTGCTGCTGCTAAGTCGCTTCAGTCGTGTCTGACTCTGTGCGACCCCATAGACGGCAGCCCACGAGGCTCCGCCATCCCTGGGATTCTCCAGGCAAGAACACTGGAGAGGGTTGCCATTTCCTTCTCCAATGCATGAAAGTGAAAAGTGAAAGTGAAGTCGCTCAGTCGTGTCAGACTCGTAGCGACCCCATGGACTGCAACCTACAAGGCTCCTCCGTCCATGGGATTTTCCAGGCAAGAGTACTGGAGTGGGGTGCCATTGCCTTCTCTGACAATAGGTTACTACTGGTTTTTTAAAAGGGTAATGAAGACAAAGTAACCATAAATGCTTGCTGCTGCTGCTAAGTCACTTCAGTTGTGTCCGACTCTGTGCGACCCCATAGACGGCAGCCCACCAGGCTCCCCCATCCCTGGGATTCTCCAGGCAAGAACACTGGAGTGGGTTGCCATTTCCTTCTCCAATGCATGAAAGTGAAAAATGAAAGTGAAGTCACTCAGTAGTGTCCACCTCTTAGCAACCCCATGGACCTACCAGGCTCCTCTGTCCCTGGGATTTTCAGGCAAGAGTACTGGAGTGGGTTGCCATTGCCCTCTCCACCATAAATGCTTACATACACACAAAATATCCTTGGAAGGAGACACGTGAAACTTGTAACAGGATTGTCTTTGGGGCAATGGAGCCAGGAGATCAGGATACTCTTCTTTATATCTTCCCTACTGTTTGAATTAATTTTTTTAAACCATGTTCAATTTGTTTTCACTTTAAAAATAAAGTTACTTTTCAAAACCTGGTTCCTTCTATTTTTTCCAGATCCCATACAAAATGCTACCTCTCCAACAAGGTCTTCTGGACCACTCCATCTATGTTAATCTCCCCTATTCGCTAATCCCACACCAAAGCATCTCTACTTTTAACCATTTTAAATATTAGATTAATAAGAAGACTTAATTCAAAAATGATCTCTGCTCTCCTTGTCAGAGAAGCTTCCCTATGCGCTCCATCTGAAATAATACCTACAGCAGCATCCATCCCTAATCCTTCATCTTGCTTCTTTTTTTTCCAGGCATTTATTACCACCTGAAATCACTGCAGATGGTGACTGCAGCCATGAAATTAAAAGACACTTGTTCCTTGGAAGAAAAGTTATGACCAACCTAGATAGCATATTCAAAAGCAGAGACATTACTTTGCCAACAAAGGTTCGTCTAGTCAAGGCTATGGTTTTTCCAATAGTCATGTATGGATGTGAGAGCTGGACTATAAAGAAAGCTGAGTGCCAAAGAATTGATGCTTTTGAACTATGGTGTTGGAGAAGACTCTTGAGAGTCCCTTGGACTGCAAGGAGACCCAACCAGTCCATCCTAAAGGAGATCAGTCCTGAATATCCATTGGAAGGACTGATGCTGAAGCTGAAACTCTAATACTTTGGCCACCTGATGCGAAGAACTGACTCATTTGAAAAGACCCTTATGCTGGGAAAGATCGAAGGCAGGAGGAGAAGGGGATGACAGAGGATTAGATGGTTGGATGGCATCACTGACTCAATGGACATGAGTTTGAGTAAGCTCTGGGAGTTGGTGAGGGACAGGAAGGCCTGGCGTGCTGCAGTCCATGGAGTCACAAAAGTCAGACACAAACGAGCGACTGAAATGAACTGAAATATTATGACATATTTTTTTTATTTGTTTATTGTTGGCTTCCCCTCACTAGAATATAAGCCCCAGAAGAGCAATTACCTTGTGCATTTTTGTTCATGGCTCCATCCCCTGGAGCTACAACAATGCTTGGCACATCACAGATATTCAATAAATATTTGTTGAATTAATGAGTGGTTCTACTGCTAAGAATGAAATGAATAAATAAAAAGATGTTTAAAAGGTCATTGACCTAGAAAAGAAAGTATCTAAGACCATGAGTTTAGTGCTGGGTCTAACATCCAGTTAAGCCATCACCAGCGCCCATGTCCTATTTGTGTTGACATCGCTCTGTAAAGCAAAGGACCTGGGGATGCATAATATGGCACCCAGTGGCAGAGAGAAAATGAAGAAGTCAGGTGTGGATAGCTCTCCAGGAAAGGCACAGAAGCGGGGAGCAGGGGAAGAAAGGATGCTACAGAAAGTAGAAAAAGAGGGGGTCTTTAACAAATCCCCAAGAAGAACCTCCTTTCCTAGTCAGGGAGAGGCAGGGCTCAAGGGAAAAGAGAAACAAGAGAAATCCATGGAAATCCTTGGATCCTTCTATTACCCTGATTGACCTGAATTCCAGCTTCTCATGGGTGATACACAGGTGTCAGAGCAGACAACTGCCAAAGGAAGGAAGGTATGAATCATTAGGTTACCTAATCCCCCAGCCATCTGGCTAAAGGTAGGAGAGTCGTGAGTCAGCAATTCCCTGGGAATTGGACAAACTTGGGGAGAAGACAGCCAGGAATCCCCCTCACGACCCACCCATTGCCCCACCCTTCAGACCAGCCTGCCCCTGGTGGCCAGCTCCTCTCCAAGCAGCAGAACCTCTGACCCTCTTTGTTGGGGATGACTTTTGGGGGTAACTCAATGGCCAAAGCTGCTCAACGACTTCAGAAAACTGTGTTCTCAGCCCTGCTGCATGAGCACTTGCATCAATTCTGCTGGGGCCTCCCAGAACCTCAGAAAACCTCATGTTTTCTAAATTGTACTTTTATGCTCAGCAAGCCCTCGGGCTACCTGGTTAAAAGTTTACATTAAAAAATCCTTCATAATTGGTTTGTTTGAATGGTGCCCTCTGCAGAGTCATCAAGGCAGGCCGTGTTCATTAGCAGCCGTTCACATAAAATCCAGGCAGTAAAACATCAATCATGATGGGGCTTCAAAAACCATCTCTGGGCTTTCTCAAGACCAACCAAATGCCAACACGAATAAATTCAGGGCAACGTGAACTCGGGGTGGCATCTTCTAAGCCAAGTCTTGTGCACCTTGGCACCATTTGGGCCCAGATAAACCTTTCTTGTGGGGGCTGCCCTGTGCTTTGTAGGATCCTTGGTAGCATCCTTGATACAGACTGGATGCCAGTAGTAGCATCCCTCTGTTTGTGACAACCCCAAATATCCTTAGATGTTGTCAAATGTCCCCCAGGGGAACAAATAGCCCCAGACTGAGAATCGCTCTTCTAAGTTTCTGTCCATTTGGACAGCTAAAATTGGGAAGGAAAACTCACCAATTCAGAAAGGACATTTCTTGAGGGTCTACTAAATGCCAGGTGCTGTTTTAGGCATTGGATATAGTGAAAAATAAGGGGTGTGCACAGCCCCAAGCATCTCTCTTGAAAGAAGAGGGGACCAAACACTTAGATCTTTCTCAATGACCAAGCTTCAAGGGCCAGATTTTCCAACAGGAGGTCAGGGTGGGGTAAGGTCAGGCTGTTTCATTAGGGAGAGGATGGGTGGGTGAGTGCTTGAGAAATTCTTCCAAAGGGAGGCCTCAGGAATACTTGTTTTTTAGCTCCTCATGTAAATGGATGTCGCCGGCCTTGAAAAGAGTACAATGGGTGTACACAGTGAATCACCGGAGTTAATTACAGAGATCACTGCGGAGCGGCGCAAAGCCTGCCCGAGCTTCGCTTGCACCACCAGGCGCAGGAACAGCCACCAATGATGATATTCACGTTAATAATCGGCGCTGACACAGCCACAAAGCACTCCGCTCTCAGGGCCCGTGCCAGGAAAAATAGAGAAGCAGTCAAGAAAAACACAGTAGCATTGATCACACCCTCTGCTGAAAGGCAGCCACCATTTTCCCCCACTGCGGTCTGAGAGACTGACTGGAGGGCCCATGGGGCATTGCTGAGCTGGGTAGATGGATTGTGGTGGAGGCTGGTGGGTGGGGAGGGAGAAGCCCAGGCAGAGATAGAGGGGAAAGTGGTGCACTGAAATGGAGAGTCAGACAAATATCATTTTATTGCATTAGCGGTTCATTCAAGTGACAGCTCCAGTGTCAAGAACTTGCCCAAGTGTCAAAGTGCCCCCAAGAACTTGGTACTGATGTGGGACAGGTCCCCCAGCGTTATATAGTTCACTCTACAGGCCAGGGGTCAGTAAGCCTCTCTTTGCAAATGGCTTAGGGCTGTCAGTGTGCAACGGGCCAGGAGGATTTGGGAACACCCAATGTTCTCATCCAGGCTGTTATCCCGCTTGTTAGTTAACAAGTTCGCTTGCCAATTTCATGGATGCTGGCAGAGAGCACAGGACACCTGGATCAGAGACAAAGAGCGTTATGACTTATGGCACAGCTGGCAGCGTATTTCCAACGATTCCCTTTGTCCCCAATCCTGTGGGGGTGACGATGCAGCTTAGCCAGATAGAGACCTGTCCAGGCAGGGAATTGCAGTGTAGGACAGAAAGCCCAGGCTTAGGAGACTAGAATCTTTTCTAGTGGGCAGCAAACATGGCTGCCTTTTGTTTGGGGGGAGGACACTAAACCCATCTTCCAACGGCCCCTTCCCCGATGTGCAGGAATGTGACAGACCCCTGGAGAATTATCTCCCAACAGGAACAATCAAAATCTGGGCCACACTGGCTTAGATGACATCAAAAGGAAGACCTAGAAAGTCACAAGTCAAGGAGGACAAGGAAGAGGCCATCATGACCTGGCAGACCTAACACTGTTTCCCTGTGGGAGGCTTTCCTTGGAGAAGTGACAGGTCTCAGGCTGGCTGCAGCCTGATTCTAAGCCGCTGTATAGTCTCCATAGCAACCATCTCATTAGAATATGGACTCCCATGAGTACTTGTTCAGAAAGGGGTGCTCTGCTTTGCCCATGTGACCATGCTCTCTGTTAGCTGTATTTCTCATGATCCTTTAGTTTGTCCACTTGCTGGTTTATACATCAGACTCCAATGCTGGTTAATGTGAGTCTGTTTTAACACTGAGCTCCTGATCCTGGAAGGTTGAGAAACAGATCCCTGAATTTCACGTGGTAATTTTTATAACACATATAGTTCCAGCCCTTCATATTCATAATCTAATTGAATCCTCCAACTTATTGTTGTTGTTGTTTAGTCTAAGTTGTGTCCGACCCTTTTGTGACCCCATGTACTACAGCCCTCCAGGCTCCTCCATCCATGGGATTTCCCAAGCAAGAATACTGGAGTGGGTTGCCATTTCCTTCTCCAGAGGATCTTCATGACCCAAGGATCAAACCTGTGTCTTCTGCTTGGCAGGCAGATTCTTTTACCACTGAGCCCCCTTGGAAACCCAGCCAAACATATACTTACTAGGCAAATCTGAGTCCCATTTTACACATGAAGAAAATAAAACATAGACAGCAAAGTACGCAACTAGAGACTCACAGGTGGGTGTGGCAGAGCTGGTACCTGAACTTGGTCTGGCTGAAGTTGAAGCCATCTAACCACTGCTCAGAATGCCTCAGGAGGCTGTGAGTGGCCTACCAGTCTTGCCTTGAACCCCTCTGTCACACCCTGTTAATCTATCCTTCCAGTGAGCCAAGAAATAAGCCCTAAGCACACCTAGGGCAGTCTCCTGCCTATTCCCTTCAGCACCCTCAGTCCCCTGAGTCATGCAGGCTGACCCCTTACCTGGACATGTAGTTACCTCCTGTACCTGGAGTCCTTTCCCCTCATCTACATGACATCTAGAGCTTTCCAAACAGTTCTCATAAAGCTTTGAATCCTGCTCCAGTTACTATTGTCATATAATGCATGACCCCAAAATCCAGCAGCTTGAAACAACCATTTTACTTTGCTCACAATTTTTTTTAAGTTTTTTTGGACTCAAAAATCACTGCAGAGAGTGACTGCAGCCATGAAATTAAAAGATGCTCTTTCGAAGAAAACCTATGACAAATCTAGACAGCATGTTAAAAAGCAGAGACATAACTTTGCCCACAAAGGTTTGTACAGTCAAAGCTATGGTTTTTCCAGTAGTCACATATGGATGTGAGAGCTGGACTATAAAGAAGGCTGAGAGCCGAAGAATTGATGCTTTCGAATTGTGGTGCTGGAGAACTCTTGAGAGTCCCTTGGACAACAAGGAGATCAAACCAGACAATCCCAAAGAAACTCAATCCTGAATACTCACTAAAAGGATTGATGCTGAAGCTCCAATTCTTTGGCCACCTGATGCAAAGAGCTGACTCCTTGTAAAAGACCCTGATGCTGGGAAAGATTGAGGGCAAGAGGAGAAGGGGACAACAGAGGACGAGATAGTTGGATGGCATCATCGACTCAATGGACATGAATTTGAGCAAGCTCCAGGAGTTGGTGAAGGACAGGGAAGCCTGGCATGCTGCAGTCCATGGGGTTGCCAAGAGTCGGACGTGACTTAGAGACTGAACAACAACAACAACAACACAATTTTGAGTGTCAGGAATGGGGAAAGGGCTCAGGTGGGACATTCTTGCTTAGTGTCTTTCATAAGGTTGTACCAACCCAGGGACTCCCCATGAAGTCATAATATCCATGGCCGAACAGTGGGCAGCAGCCAATGAAGCTGTCACTTAGGGTCAATGTCCTCCCAGAAGATTTTTTTTTTCCTGGACCATCTGCTTCTCCAAGGAGACATCTCCCCACTGCCTGATATTTCTTGTTGGGTCCCTATAACTAGCTTGAATAGGTAGTAACCAAATTCTTCACAGACAAAGGACCCTCAGTTAGGTACTAAGTCTTGTATGTGAACCAATGCCTTTATCTGTTTTGGGGGGACTCGTGATGTATTTTAGGATCTACAGAAAAAGAAATCACTTTTACTTATATTTTAATATTTATTTATCTATTTCTTTCTTTATTTGGCTTCATCAGGTCTTAATGAAACATGTAATTGCTTCATGCAGCACGCAAGTTCTTTGTTGAGTCCTGAGAGCTCTTTCTGTGCAGCACACAGACTCTCTAGTTGTGGGGCACTGTCTCAGTAGTTGAGGCACACGGGTTTAGTTGCTCCACGGTATGTGGGATCTTAGTCCCCCGAACTAAGGTCAAACCTGCATCCCCTGCCTTGCAAGGTGGATTCCTCACCGCTGGACCACCAGGGAAGTCCCACACTTCTATTTATTTTAAATGCACATTTTCCCATCCAATACACCCCCAAATACTTCACCCATTTAAATCATCCCTCTGCATGGGCTTTAAGCTGTGAGCTAACAGTGTGTGGCTAAGATCAGGAGTTGGGAACCAGATGGTTAAAGTGGAGCTCTGCTATCTCCTACCTGCATGATACTGTATGTTAGTGTGGAGTCTGGAGGAAGGGTATGAGTGGGACTGTTTGGAAAGCAGAAATAGAGACACAGACATAGAGAACGAACATATGGACAATCATTCATTTTTTATTGAGCATCCACTTTGTGCTAAACCACTCACAATGGATTACAAGCTCCTTGAAACTGGCAAGTTTGGTGTTAACAGGAGCATAAAAAACCCTCCCAGAATGGAGAGCTCTATGTACAGAGTCATATGTTAGCTGTTGAGAGGGCATGGGAAATGGTTTACCAAGTAGAGAGAAAGCACTGAGCAATGAAGAGAAAGTAAGCTATATCAAAGGTAGATTCTAGGACTAGGTGAAGGGACATTGGCCAGGAAAGAGTAAAGAAGGGTAGGTTGAGGCCACTCTCTGGGTGGATTATATGTTTAGTGTAGGCAGACTGAAAGAAACCCACAAACTAAACTCAACATTGCATAAGTCAAAAAGAAAACTGATTTACTCATATAAAAGATAAAGCCTTCAGGTATGGCTGGATCCAGAAGCTAAATGATGTCATCAGGCCACAACATTACACTTTCTCCCTCTCAGCCTTATTTTCTTCCATCTTAGCCCACCTTAAGCAGGCTTATCCCCATAGTAACAACTTGGCCTGTGGCACTCCAAGCTGCCATGCCCTCCTCTGTTAACTCCCTGGAAAGAGTGCATCTCTTTCCTCTAATTATTCCCATAAAGAGTTCTGGAATTGAATCTCTTTGGACCACTTTTGGGTCCTGTGTCCATCTCTATAAACAGTTACTGTGGCCAAGGGATTAAATATTCTGATCTAGGTTTTTGCCAGACCTAAGTCAATGCCCATTCCTTAACCAATCACAAGACTGGACAGGGGCTACTCCTGAACCAATCACGATGGGTGGAAGCCTTGATTGGTTAGCCTTGGGTCACATGGCCAGGCCAGGAAGTAGGAGGTGTGGAGTTGGCTCCACACTGACTTTGTGTGACAGAGGGAAAGGCAGATCTCTCCAAAGGCAAGCTGGACTACTACCTGCCATTTAGAAGAATGCGATATAAACCTTATGTAACGGGCATCCATCAGATCAGATCAGATTAGTCACTCAGTCATGTCCAACTCTTTGCGACCCCATGAATTGCAGCACGCCAGGCCTCCCTGTCCCTCACCAACTCCCGGAGTTCACTCAGACTCACGTCCATCGAGTCAGTGATGCCATCCAGCCATCTCATCCTCTGTCGTTCCCTTCTCCTCCTGCCCCCAATCCCTCCCAGCCTCAGAGTCTTTTCCAATGGGTCAACTCTTCGCATGAGGTGGCCAAAGTACTGGAGTTTCAGCTTTAGCATCATTCCTTCCAAAGAAATCCCAGGGCAGATCTCCTTCAGAATGGACTGGTTGGATCTCCTTGCAGTCCAAGGGACTCTCAAGAGTCTTCTCCAACACCACAGTTCAAAAGCATCAATTCTTCGGTGCTAAGCCTTCTTCACAGTCCAACTCTCACATCCATACATGACCACAGGAAAAACCATAGCCTTGACTAGACGAACCTTTGTTGGCAAAGTAATGTCTCTGCTTTTGAATATGCTATCTAGGTTGGTCATAACTTTCCTTCCAAGGAGTAAGCGTCTTTTAATTTCATGGCTGCAGTCACCATCTGCAGTGATTTTGGAGCCCCGAAAAATAAAGTCTGACACTGTTTCCACTGTTTCCCCATCTATTTCCCATGAAGTGGTGGGTAGAAAGAAGATTCTGGAGCGCTCACTAACATGCTGAGGGCAGGAATTTCAGAAGTCTCAATTAGACAGCCAGCCCGGTGTTTCCATGTTCTCTAAAGAGAGGAAGTCCCTTCTGTCCTGCTGAGGCATGGGACTCCACCTCACTGCCAGCTTTCGTCCTCTCCCCACACCCCAGCAAAGGGGTCCCCACCTCCTCCGTACATCACTGGAGGTCTAAGAGCTGAAACTGCCAGAGCCACCCCAGGGCCCTGACACCAAGGAATAATGCCCACCCAGGGCTCAGGAGCACCCACTCACCCTCTCCAGCCAGGAGGAAGGCAGAGCTGACCACAGAGCTCCCAACGACCCTGCCCGGCCAGCCTCACGGCCTCTCGAGCACAGCCTAATCTCTGCAACAGGTGGAGGCCTGGGCCCCTGCTCTCAGCTTTCACAGCCAGGAGCACCGCAAGGGGAAACTCATTACATGGGTTTAACGGGGTTTAAAAGGCGTTAAAGAGTCCTGTGGGCCAAATTAAGGGGCCTCAACTTACAAGCTGAGTTATGAAGAGATCTAAGGCGTGTTTAGGCCAAGAGCAGGAGCCCCAAACTTGGTCTAGCACAGTTGCAGTGAGAAAATGGGCCCTCCAGGGAGTCAGCAAACAGAAAGGAAGTAACAGGTGTTGGAGGCTGGGAGGCTGGCCTGGGGTCTGAAGGGTGGAGAGTGCCGAGGGGCGGGGCTTTCCCTTTCTCCATAAATGATATGAAAACCTAGATGCCTATCATCAAGGGGCAGCTGGTTAAATAAATTAAGATACAATTAAGGTCTATCTTCAAGCTGGGATACTACATGACCATTAAAAAGAATGAGATATGTCCATAAGAAGAGGCGCAGAATGGTTTCCAAAAAATACTATCAGGCTCTGTTGTTGTTCAGTCACTACTCAATGCCTGACTCTTTGCAACCCATGGATTGCAGCACACCAGGCTTCCCTGTCCTTTACTGCCTCCCAGAGTTTGCTCAAACTCATGTCCATTGAGTCAGTGATGCCATCCAACCCGCTCATCCTTCTTCTGTGTTCAATCTTTCCCAGCATCAGGGTCTTTTCCAAAGAGTCAGCTCTTTGCATCAGGTGGCCAAAGTATTGGAGCTTCAGCATCAGTTCTTCCAGTGAATATTCAGGGTTGATTTCCTTTAGGATTGACTATTAGGCTAAAAACGGAAAATAAAATGTGAGACAATGTGTTTAATAGACTAGCATCGCTTATACACACCATTTAGGTTAAACTGTATGACATTTTCACTTTTGTAAAAAAAAGTGATGTATATCTGTCATATATATATATATACATATAACTCCTTTGCTTGTATATATGGAAAATATTTATATTTTTTGCAGTTTACACAAGACACTGATAATCATGGATTCCTCTGGAGACACTGTTTGGGACCAGGGAGTCAAGAATGGAAGAGAGAATTACTTTCCAGCACATAACCTTTTCTAGCACTGGAATCTTTTAAGTCCTATGCCTATTTTGTATGTGAGGGAAAAATGTTCTCAGAAATAGATTGAGAGCTTCTACGATGCAAAATATTTGTACTCTTTGATCCCACAGGCCTAACAACACTCCTGTAAGGTAAGTACCATCAAAAGTCACGTTTTACAGATGAGGAAACTGAGGCAGAATGCACTGGAGACTTTCTGAAGTGGCTGAGTGGGATGCATAGTTGGGCGTGTCTGGCTCCAAAGGCCAAATCCTTGACTGTGAGGAAGACCACGCTTCCTCCCACGTGGCTGAGCAACTGAAACCAGAATCTCCTGGCTTCTGGCCCAACTCTCCTCTGTACACAGGCTCTATGAGTCCAACAATCAGCAAAGGGTTCCTCTCTCTTGCTCAGTGCTTGCTTTTCCCTTCAAAGAAGGATACAATCAAGGGCTGAGGTCCTTCCTTTGATGGAGGCTCATTTGAAGACAGAGCACTACCGATCTGCCAGAAGGCCGTGGGGATACTCACTCGTGGTCCCCTGAGACAGCAAAGGCTCCAGGTGAGATGACCGTTCTCCTCCCAGGTGAGACTCCAAAGAATCTTCAGACCACTGCCATCTGCCCCTTCTATGGGGAAACTAACAAAAAGTGCTGTTGACCACAGGGCTGGGGTCACTCAGCGCTCCTGAATTCCAAATAAGTATAAGGAGAATAACACTCTGTGGGCAGGCACTGTCCCAAGTGTTTCACAAACACCATCCTATTTCAGCTTCACAGTGGGCCCAGGATGTAGATGCTTTGCAACCCCAATTCACACATAAAGAAATGGGCATGAGGATGCTGCATATGCTCATGGAGGCAGTGCCATCTGTTAAGGCTGCCATCCTTTCCACAGAGTACTCTCTGCCGAGACCGTGACTTTGGACCATGACATCTCACCACATCCCAATAGCTTGATTCAAGACAGGTTCTGGAATCAGTCTCCAGCTCTCATCTGTAAAATGGGAGTGATAACAGGGAGAAGCTGACCTGAGAGTCAAATCTTGGTTGGTTGGTTCCAGAAACCATGACCTTTCCAACACTCCAAGCTCCTCGCAAGGAAGTGGCTGGTGGGAAGGGTGGCCAAGGAACATTCCAGGGGTTGCTTGTCTGTGTTCCCCTTGTGGTTTAGGGAAATTTAGGAAGACAGTTCTAAAAGTTTGAAGCTGAAAGGCAGGTTTGAGGGATCAGTACAGTCTCTACTCTTGACTCAAGAACCCATCAGCATCGCTACTGGAGCCCAGGATGGGCAGGAACCATTGTCCGAAGCTCTGAAAAAAAAAACTGTCAATGTTCTTGAACTTTATTAAATCTACCTACTCATTCTTCTCAGGGTCTTTGATACAGCAGGTGTCCAGGCAACAGCCTGTTAGACAAATTCTTTCCAGAAAAAGTGCCTAAGGGGTTACCTAGTAGGCAGAATAAACACATATTCCGGGCACCAGTAACTCAAGACACTATCTCTACCTCCCAAATTTAGTTAGTTCAGTTGCTCAGTCATGTCTGACTTTTTGCGACCCTGTGGACTGTAGCACGTCAGGCCTCCCTGTCCATCACCAACTCCCAGTGCTTACTCAAACTCATGTCCATTGAGTCGGTGATGCCATCCAGCCATCTCATCCTCTGTTGTCCCCTTCTCCTCCTGCCTTCAATCTTTCCCAGCATCAGGGTCTTTTCAGATGAGTCAGTTCTTAGCATCGAGTAGCCAAGATATTGGAGTTTCAGCTTCAGCATCAGTCCTTCCAATGAAAATTCAGGACTGATTTCCTTTAGGATGGACTGGTTGGATATCCTTGCAGTCCAAGGGACTCTCAAAAGTCTTCTCCAACACCATAGTTCAAAAGCATCAATTCTTTGGTGCTCAGCTTTCTTTATAGTCCAACTCTCACATCCATACATGACTACTGGAAAAAACATAGCTTTGACTACATGGACCTTTGTTGGCAAAGTAACGTCTCTGCTTTTTAATATGCTATCTAGGTTGGTCATAACTTTTCTTCCAAGGAGCAAGCATCTTTTCATTTTATGGCTGCAGTCCCAGTCTGCAGTGATTTTGGAGCCCCCCAAAATAAAGTCTCTCACTGTTTCCCCATCTATTTGCCATGAAGTGATGGGACCAGATGCCATGATCTTAGCTTTCTGAATGTTGAGTTTTAAGCCAACTTTTTAACCCTCCTCTTTCACTTTCATGAAGAGGCTCTTTAGTTCTTCTTTGCTTTCTGCCATAAGGGTGGTATTATCTGCATATCTGAGGTTACTGATATTTCTCCCAGCAATCTTGATTCCAGCTTGTGTTTCTTCCAGCCCAGCGTTTCTCATGATGTACTCTGCATAGAAGTTAAATAAGCAGGGTGACAATATACAGCCTTGATGTACTCCTTTTCCTATTTGGAACCAGAATGTTGTTTTGTGTCCAGTTCTAACTGTTGCTTCCTGACCTGCATACAGGTTTCTCAAGAGGCAGGCCAGGTGGTCTGGTATTCCTATCTCTTTCAGAATTTTCCAGTTTGTTGTGAGCCACACAGTCAAAGGCTTTGGCATAGTCAATAAAGCAGAAATAGATGTTTTTCTGGAACTCTCTTGCTTTTTCAATGATCCAGAGGATGTTGGCAATTTGATCTCTGGTTCCTCTGCCTTTTCTAAACTCATCTTGAACATCTGGAAGATCATGGTTCATGTACTGTTGAAGCCTGGCTTGGAGAATTTTGAGTATTACTTTGCTAGCGTGTGAGATGAGTGCAGTTGCACAGTAGTTTGAACATTCTTTGGCATTGCCTTTCTTTGGGATTGAAATGAAAACTGACCTTTTCCAATCCTGTGGCCACTGCTGAGTTTTCCAAATTTGCTGGCATCTTGAGTGCAGCACTTTAACAGCATTATCTTTTAGGATTTGAAATTGCTCAGCTGTAATTCCATCACCTCCACTAGCTTTGTTCGTAGTGATGCTTCCTATGGCCCACTTGACTTCGCATTCCAGGATGTCTGGCTCTAGGTGAATGATCATACCAACCTGATTATCTGGGTCGTGAAGATCTCTTTTGTATATATATGCTGTGTATTCTTGCTACCTCTTCTTAATATCTTCTGCTTCTGTTAGGTCCATACCATTTCTGTCCTTTATTGTGCCCATCTTTGCATGAAATGTTCCCTTGGTATCTAATTTTCTTGAAGAGATCTCTAGTCTTTCCCATTCTATTGTTTTCCTCTATATCTTTGCTTTGATCACTGAGGAAGGCTTTCTTATCTCTCCTTGGTTTTCTTTGGAACTCTGCATTCAAATCTTTCCTTTTCTCCTTTGCTTTTTGCTTCTCTTCTTTTCACAGCTATTTGTAAGGCCTCCTCAGACAACCATTTTGCCTTTTTGCATTTCTTTTTATTGGAGATGGTCTTGATCCCTGCCTCCTGTACAATGTCACGAACCTGTGTCCATAGTTCTTTAGGCACTCTGTCTATCAGATCTAATCCTTTGAATCTATTACCCACTTCCACTTTATAATCATAAGGGATTTGATTAATTTAGTCTTTGCTATTTGATTTTTTTCTTAATGAAAGTAGTTATCACATGGAAAATTGGACTTTTGTTGGACATGTTTAGCACTTACTTTACATATGACAGAAGACACTAACTCTTGTCAGTATAGAGCCTCAGTATCAGTTAGGGTCATATCAGCTAATAGAACAAATAAACCACTCAAATGTATGATGTTCCAAACACAATAGAAAATTATTTCTCACTCGTAAAGTCTGAAATGGTTACTCCTGATCAGTGTGTAGTTCTCCTCCAAGTGGTGAAGTGGGGACCCTGGCTTTTTGAATGGTGTGTTCTGTTATTTTCAACACATGTCTCCCAGTTACCATGCTCACTGGCTTGCGGCTGCAGAAGGGGAAAGCACAGAGGACTTCATGCGGGAGGTGTTCATGGACTGGGCTAAAAGTGGTACACAGCTGCTCAAATTCCAGTGGTTAAAACTCAGTCATGTGACACTCCAAGCCACAAGTGAAACTGGGAAATACAGTCTAGGAGGAAGCCACAGGTTCTGGTAAACCACTGGCCACTCTCTAAAACAACCTCCAAAGGTCTTAATCTGAGTCTAATGGAGAAGTTGGCTTATTCCCAAATCAAGGCAAGATGGCAGATGTGGAGAAGAGGCCATGTCTCTACTTCCCTGAACAATATCTAGAAAAAGTAACTTTCAGTAGGAATAAATGCTGACCACTACTCTAAGCGTAACATATTAATTACAGCCCCATGGACTGTAGCCTGCCAGACTCCTCTGTCCATGGGATTTTCCAGGCAAGAATACTGGAGTGGATTGTCATTTCCTTCTCCAGGTGATTTCCTGACCCAGAGATCAAACCCATGTCTCTTGCATCTCCTTCACTGCAGATGAATTCTTTATCATTAGTGCCACCTGGGGAATCTCATGTTGATCTATGAAGAGAACAAACTATCAAAACCTAAACTTCTGTTAGATGGAATGGGATTTTCCACTTCAAAATCTTTTAATTTAATAAGAATTTGTTTGGTACTCTGCAACAAGCTGTACATCCAGCTAACCCTTGGAAATATAATGTTAAGTTGTCATGGAGCTCGCATTTTTATGAAGGAGACAGACATTTGCCAGATAATTGAGGCATAGAGGCATGATCCCCAATCTTGGTTTGAGATCTTCCAAAAGGAGCTCTAGAGACAAGGATGTGAATGAAGGTGGTATTAGGAAAGTGATCCCAGGAAACACCAGTCAGGTAAGTGGGGAAGTGAGTCAAGGAGGGGAAGAAAGCCAGTAAGGCATGCATCTTCCAGCCAGGTATCACTGTAGCAGTAAAGGAGTTTATTCCCAGTGAGGAACTCTGGACAGCCATGTAGAACACGCATGTTGGAATGTTCCCACCCAAGGAACAAGGGATCTGGGGTATTTATACACCAGCCATCATCAGCCTTGGGGAATGCTAATTTCCTGGCACTTCCCACTCATTGTGTGCATGGACAGAGCAGACTTCTACAGCCAAAGACAAAGGTGGATGCTGGCAGTCAGAAGTTGGGCTGCCAGCTTATACTGACAAGGTAAGGTCTAAGAGTTCTGGGTTGGGTACCAATTGCATCTGCTATATCACCCAGGTGCCATGAAGAAGAAATACAGGAGCAACAACAATGAGAATAAGGCCACCAGACATAACTGCAAGGGTGGTGGGCTGGTGGGCTCTGGACAGACTGTGTGACTTTCCATCCTGGCTCTTGTGCAGGTCACTCGCAAATCGCAGCTCTCTGCCACAGTTTCCTCATCCGGAAAAGGGGCAGAGAATAGTACCTACCTCCTGGGGTGGCTGGAAAGATTAAATGGGACAATTCTTTAGATGGGCTTAGAGGAGTGCCTGGCTCCACTGGCCCATGCTCCACAAAGCCAGCCCAGAGTGGTACTTGGGGTTCCTCTCTCATCTCTCAAGCAGGTGGCTTCCTCTCCAAGCCAGTCGTCACGCCACCACAAATCAGGTGGCACCTTCGGCCTCTCGTCTGGAAACCAAACTTCCCATGACCCAGGGAATGGCAAAATCCCCCAGCCAGGTCACCCTCTGCGCTCAATTGATCCCGTCGGACACGCGATAGCCCATTTGTATGTGATGGCATTTACTTCTCCGTTTGTCGGATTCCAGTTTCAGGCCAGTTCTGAGCACCCGGCCACGGGGAGAACAATGCCCCCTCTGTTCCCCCCTAGCCATTCATGTCGACTTTTGTTTCAGCCTAAAATAACACCAACCCGGAGGGTATTTTCTTAACACTAGCAAGCCCTGTGGAAAATGTGGCGGGTTGTGGCTGCTTCAGGTCCCCAGCTGATAACGACGTCGTGATGTATAGGTGAACTCCTGCTCCTCCAGGGCCGGGGTGACCCTGCGATTAGGGCCAGGCTTATCTCCCAGGACATCTCGGAGTGTCTGGGATTCCATTTCATGATGGAGGCCCCAGGGGCTGAAGTTATGTTATGTACTTATGAGCAAAGTGGACTATTCCCGCTCCGGGCTGGAGTGGATTACGGCTGATCACTTGGCCTAAACCGGGGACATCTGAGAATGTTGAAGAAAGGAAACCCAAACAAACATGGACTTCAAGCGAAGTCTCGGGCACTAAACATTTTAAAAGGCTTGCCTGGGTGAACATAGGTCCTGTGAAGAGTGCGGTCCCAGAGTCGAAACCTCTTCAAAGTTTCTTGCCAACCTGCTGGGGAATGGCTCTCGGCACAACCTCTTAGCAGCCCCATAAATCACACACCGGCAGCTTTATGCCAAAGGTGCTATTAAAAAAAAAATTAAAAATTGACTTGTCCAAAGAGCCTTACAAAAAGGTCCCAAACCCACCACTTTCTTTATTAAAGTTCACAGAAAATAAATATCAAATTTCTTTCAGCCAGAATTTTCTCTCCAACTATAATCATAGAAACTAGAGATGGAGAAAAAAAAAAGTGGTGGGGGGCAGGGAGGACACTCTTGGGTAACTTTTTTCCATAATTTGTGCAATAATATGTGTGGCCACAGTCTTTCTATGTTCACTTTCCCATCTGCTCTCGAGAAGGCAAACAGAACCCTACCAACTGATTATTGAGAGCAAGTCTAGCTCTAGAAATTTCTAAAAATGTTGCAGAGCAACAACAAAAAAAGAAAAGCGCCCCTTTAATTATAGACGAGCTTTCTATTTAGTTCAGCCCCCGTCATGAAATGGAATTGAACTTCCTTTCTGATTCATTCTTCAAAACCTCAATGTAGATTTTATCAGAAACAGATCTGACGCCCTTGTGGTGCTCCCTGGGTCAGTCTCAATCTTGGACCCACATCCTCATTAAAGCTCATCTGTTTGGTTTGCTTAGGGAAAAATCATAACAGATCAGGTTCGATTGCCTGTCTGCTCGTGAAAAAATGTACTGACCTTTCCCTTGCCTTATTAGGGTAACCAGAGGTGACAAAAGTCACAAAACACAATATTTTCTTAAAAGGGTCCCAAACCTCCAGCGGAAACTCACCGCTCTGAAAGTGGCCAGGCTTCCCTGCTTGAGGGATTAGCAGAGCTCTAGCCACTGGGATGTGTGGCTGGGAGAGTGGCCGGCTACCACTAAAGTTTGCTCCTTGTCCTTGGCGCTCCTTAGGTGACTGTATAAAAGCTGGAAAAAAAAAAAATGAAGTCCCTTCTCCTTCACCCCCTGGACCTTGGCATTGATGACTCCTTTTCTCACTAACCTTAACTAAGCCACTTAAAAAGAAAGTGGAGGGGGGCATGGGGGAAATCTTTATAGATCGCCATCAAAACCTGACCACAAATGGTTCCAATTTGCCGCAGTGATTAAATCTATGTGAGTTTAAGGGTTTTCATTCAGGTCATTTGCTACTTTGGAATTTTGCTGCATGCCTTGCTAAGAAAACGAACTTATGAGTCACTGGCTAACGCCAAGAAGGAAGAAGGTTACTAAACAAACTCCAAGCGGAGCTTAAGTGGATATAGAAAATAAAGACTCTGAATTCTAAATATGGATCTGAGAGGAGTGTAGAAGGGATTAGAGCCGCCTTTGTGCCTGGTGGGGCGGCCCGAAGCTGGCTTGCCTTTTCAGAGCCAGCAGCCTGGGATCAAAGTAACAGCCACCAGTTTGTCAATATGCTAAGCTGGGTGTTTACACAAAAGTGTCAGCGCGCGCTTTCCACCACAAAGAGGCTCATACATTCGAAGATTAATTACTTCCAAAACAGAGATTGTGGGTAAATACCAGGGCCTAGCCTCCTCGGGAGTATTTGCTTGGCCCCAGGCTGAGATGTGCCGCTAAAGGCAGAGAGCTGGGGGCCAGCGCTGAGAGGCTGATGGAGGCCTATCTTCACCTGTACACTTTTTTCCTCAGCATATGTGGTGTCTTGGTATTTCACCTTCCCTGGAATATACAGGCAGATCAAAAGCTTCATATATAGCATCTCTCCTATCTTTCTTTCTCATACACTTCCATCGTGGGGCAAATTTTCTCTCCTCCCTCCACTCAGTTCAGTTCAGTTCAGTTGCTCAGTCGTGTCCTACTCTTTGTGACCCCATGGACTAAAGCACGCCAGGCGTCCCTGTCCATCACCAACTCCCAGAGCTTGCTCAAACTCATGTCCATCGAGTTGGTGATGCCATCCAACCATCTCATCCTCTGTCATCCCCTTCTCCTCCTGCCTTCAATCTTCCCCTCCCTCCACTACCAGCACATTATTATATTGGCTACCGTGAGTGCAGGGGAAATTGATGGACTGCAGAGTCTTTGTGAGAGATTCCCCACCAAGTCATTTAATATCTGCCTGTGTCCTCCTCTGTAAAACAAGGATAAGAAATATGCCCTCCCTACCTATAAGCACAATCTGGTTAGACGATTTAAAGGAAATAAAGGCCACCATCATAGAAAGCAATAAGGTGATGGTGATGATGGCAGACTTCTACACCAGCATTTTAAGAGGACCTTGTTTTATCAGACATTACAAACCTACCAGGATATATGGACTTCACATGCACACACACACACACACACACACACACACACATCATTTATCACACTAAAAGCCAAGTCTGGGGGCCGGGATAGCATCCTCATAGTATGGTCCTCTGGCCGTATACATTAAACTCACTGGAAACACTTTTTCTACAGGCAAGTTCTCAAGAACCACATTTCCAGTTTAGTGTTTGCTAAATGAGATGCTTCCTTACTGGTGGTACAAGGATGGTACTGGGTAGCTCAGTAGGGATATCAATCATTTTTATAATTGTCTATGTGTTTTAATAAATATTAAAGCAAACAACAAGCTTACATGATTTCACAAAGTAGGTGAATATAAAACTAGACATATGAGAAAAGGCAAGAGTCATTTCAAAATTTTGCCTAAGTAATTAGATCACAGGGAGAAGAAATTGGTACGTAAAAATCATATATGTAAAAACCATACAGGGGTCCATGGATGTTTGAATCTGAAAACTCTGAAGATTAGAAAATCTGTATTTCTCAAATCTTCCCAGGCTAAGAGCACAACTTTGATGTTAGTGTCGGTCCCTGTAAGCAGGTGGCTTCCTGTTCATTAATTCATTTGCTAAAGGGGAAAATGATTCAGTAAAAGTGGGGTGCTGGCATGAGATCGTGTGATGTGACTGATACACTGGACTCTGGGGGCTCCTGGCACTGAGGAGAACTTGCATAGAAAGTATATTTGAAGCAAAGGGGCAAGTGCAAAAGAAATCTTTCCCAAAATCCTCACTGGGACTCCGAGAGCTCTGCTCTTATGGTCACTGATGCCAGGGTGGACATTTGCTCATAACCCTCCCCATGGAAACCTAAGGTCTCACAAGAGAGCTGTAGAGTCATAAGACTGAAGAAAGGAAGACTAAGTCTCAGAGTGGAACTCAGAAGTCTCAAAGTTCACTCAGTCATTCATTCATTCATCCATTATTCAATAATTATTTACTGAGGACCCACTATGTGCCAGGCACTGCTCCAAGAACCAGGGACCCCATGAAGAACAAGACTGCGGACACCCCTGCCTTCAGGAAGCTCACGGTGGCGAACACGGTGGAGCACACCCAGGAGACTCACAGGGTGACATAATAACTTAGCAGGGAAACACACAAATCTGATAACGGGAGATAATACATCAGTTATGCAGGAAATACAATGGGTGACATGGTGGACAATGATGCCTGGGGATGGCCTTCTTTGAAGTGAAAGCCAAAGAGCCAGGATAAGTTTTCCAGACAGAGGGAAAAGTAAGAGCAGAGGCCTGGAGGTGGCAGGAACCAGGTCACAAGGGTGATTGAAGTGCAGAGAGGGAAGGATCCATGCAGGGAGATGGACAGGGGATTCCCATTCCCAAGTATGTGAGCAACCCCTGGAGGGCTCTAGCTAGGGAGAATGGGGTCAGATTGACACCTCAGAACATCCATTTAACTGGCTGGATGGATGGCATTTACACTCTGCCCCAGCCACACTGGCCTTACTTTCCCTCAGTTGCCCCACACGTGTTCCTACCTTTAGACCTTGCCCTCACTTTCCTCCTCCAGCAATGGTCTTATCCCAGAAAGCCCCAGAGAGACCTCCTTCAGGTCTGGTCTCTAAAGTCTCCCCACACCAGAGAAACCATCCCTGACCACACGCTCTACAGAAGCCCACACTGTCCCCAGAGCTCCTTGTCCTCTCCCTGCTGTACTTGTCTCTGTAGCACTTAGCTATTAAACAGCAAACACATGTTGATGTGTTTGTCTCCTCCAGCTAAGGGTAAACATGCCCAGGACACAGTAAGTAGTCAGTAAATATTTGTGGAATGCAATGAGTGGCCAGGAAGACTGGGCTGAAACATTAACCTCTCAGAACCCATTAATCTCTCTCTTTTTTAAGAGTATTTTCTAATTCCTTTAATATTCTTTTCCATATTCCTTTCCATTATGGTTTATTACAGGATATTGAATATAGTTCCCTGTGCTAAGTTTCTTTTCCTATCTATCTTCATAGTACTTACTCTATAGACGGTTCTTAGTCATTCATCACTTCACTTATGTATTAGTATATTCATTCACTCATTGTTTAAGAGACATTTATTAAGCATCTTCTAAATACCAAGCACTGCATTAAAGTTAAATGAGATGATGAATCCAAGTAGCTAAAGTAACAGATAATTTGTTAGACTTAATAGATAATGGGTTAAAAGAACTAATCAAGTACCTACTATGTGGTAGAAATGTCACCTAGAGAGACACCCACATAAGAGGTCAGCTGGCAGCATCAGCCACTCAGCCAACGTAGACTTTGGTTCCATGGCTGGGCAGGATCTTAACTGCAGTGCCAACTGTATTATTACCCTCACTTTCCCCACCCCCACTCCTATTTTCCTCCTTCTTTGTCCTGCCTTGTGCCCCATGGGGCTGACCTCAGGTGTCCATGCTCTCTGGTTCTCAACTGGCCAATGGGAAGTTGTGAAAAAGAATGGGAGAGAAGAGGACAGAATATCTATTCCCGGCTCTCTTCTTGTTTGGGGCTGTGATTTCTGGCCATGGCCATGTCTCTCTCAGCTACAGCTCCTGGCAGGCAGTACCACTCTATAGGCCCTGCCCTGGCAGAGCTCCAATATCCCCAAGTTTCCCCTGCCCTTTCAGGTCTAGTAGAAACAGCATCCACTACCCAGCTAGTCTCTGGGGCTTGTCATCCTTTGCTGCTGTTGTTTCATCGCTAAGTCATGTCCAACTCTTTGTGACCTTGTGGACTGCAGCACCCCAGCCTTGTCTGTCCTTCACTATCTCCCAGAATTTGCTCAGATTCATGTACATTGAGTCGATGATGCTATCTAACCATCTCATTCTCTGCCACCCCCTTCTCCTTTTGTCTTCAATCTTTCCCAGCATCAGGGGCTTTTCCAGTGAGTGGGCTCATGGCATCAGGTGGCCAAAGGATTGGAGCTTCAGCTTTAGCATCAGCACTTCCAGTGAATATTCAGAGTTGATTTCCTTCAAGATTGACTGGTTTGATCTCTTTGCTATCCAAGGGACTCTCAAGAGTCTTCTCCAGCACCACAATTTGAAAGCATCAATTCTTCAGCACTCAGCCTTCTTTATGGCCCAACTCTCAAATCTGTACATGACTACTGGAAAAACCATAGCTTTGACTATACAGACCTAGCAATCCACTCCACTATTCTTGCCTGAAAAATCTCATGGACCGAGGAGCTTGGCAGGCTACAGTCCATGGGGTCACAAAAGAGTAGGACATAGCTGAGCGAGCATGCATCTGCATCATCATCCCTTGATCATGCCCTTAATGTCTCTGAATGTAGTTCCTTCACTGAAGACTCTTGAACCATCTGAGTTGGTATCTATGTCTTATTGGGACTCTGACCAGTAGACCTACTGTAGTGATTAATAGTTCAGAAAATGGCCATTATCTTATCACAAAACTGTCATAACAAAACTATTACAGACTTGAGGGCTTATAAACAACAGAAATGAGTTTTTCACAGTCCTGTAGACTGGAAGTCTAAGATCAGAGTGCCAGCATGATCAGGCGAAGGCCCTCTTCTATGTGGCAGACTTATGGTGGAAGGGATGAGGGAGCTCTGTGGGGGTCTCTTTTATAAGGGCACTAATTTCATTCATGAGGGCTCCACCCTCATCACCTTTGTATCTCCCAAAGGCTCCGCCTCCTAAGAGCAGAACACTGGGAGTTGGGATTTCAACACTCAGAACACAGCAGTCAAACATATTTTTTAAAACAATGTATAAGGTATGGATAGATATATATCATATATACATAAGGGCTTCCTTGGTGACTCAGAAGGTAAAGAATCTGCCTGCAGTGCAGGAGACCTGGGTCCAATCCCTAGGTCAGGAAGATCCCCTGGAGAAGAGAATGGCAACCCACTCCAATATTATAATATATACATATTATTTTGTATCTACTCCTCCTTCCTAGTATTTAGAAATACCACATTGGCTCAACTTTTGACATAATCCTAAAGAGAGTATCCTCTCACTCATGGCCCAGTCTTTACAGCTGTGCCCTCTCCCCCTCCCACTGACACTGCTGCCCCTACAATTCTGTAGATTGGCATCAAATTCACTGTGCCCTACAGAGCTTCCTGGAGGCATCTACAGGTACCAGCACCCATGGCCTCATGTTCTCCAACTCTCGGCGACAGCTTTGCCCACACCTTGGGATCACACTGGTCTGTTTCCTTCCAGCTTATAGATTGTGCCTTGTCCTCAGATCCAGCGAGGAGGCAGCTGTGGGGAGGTTAGCCTTGCAGGGGAGGAAGGATAAGGTGAGATGAATGGAGAGAGTAGCATGGAAGCATATACACTACCATATGTAAAATAGATAGCCAATGGAAATTTGCTGTATGACTCAGGGAACTCAAACTGGGATCTGTAACAGCCTAGAGGGGAGGGAAAGGGTGGGAGGGAGGTTTAAGAAGGAGGGGTGATATATACACCTATGGCTAATTCATGTCAATATATGGCAGCAATCAAACCAATACTATACAGCAACTATCCTTCAATTAAAAATGAATTTTTAAAAGAAAAGTAGCTTTGTCAATTGAACTGTCATTCCCTGTGGGTGCTGGGTGCATTCCTTCTTCAGCATGTATTCATTTGATGTTGATTTCAGGCCAAGAATATGCAGAGTGGCCACAACGTCAAGCTCTGGGGACCCACTGATGAACTGGCCGAACAAAGAATGAGACTTTGAGCTCTACTGGGGAGAAAAAGAGAGAAAGGAGGATGTGCCAATGCAAACCAGTTTGCTGAGACCATATTTCTTTGCAAGAGGAACTGCCTGAAGGAAAACGGTAGGTTCCCTCTACTCCACTCCATGGGCAAGGGGCCCAAGGGAAGCTTTGCAGAATCAGGAAGGCCCTGGGGTGGCATCTGAGGAAACTCTGAGAACCAACCAAGCCAGCCAGCCAGATCTTCATCACCCAGTTGGCTGCTAATTGCTGGGTGTTGCTCCTGAAAAGGCAGGGGCAGCTCCCAGCAATGGCACTGCAGAGAGTGATATTCACATGGTTAATTACGGGAGGATCAGCAAGCTGAGGAATGAAGATACATGTTGTTCAACAAGAAAAATGAGTTGTATGTCCTCCCTGGTATCCAGGGAACTGGTTCAAGGTTGCCCCATACCTCTCCCTTGACTTATCTCCCCTTTCGATCGTGTCCACGATTGCAAAACAGAGATGGTGCTATCATTTCTCATCTGCCCATGGCAGCTGATTAGAGATAAGACTGAACAAATCAGTTTGTTGAACAGCATCCCATGCTTAGAAGCTCACTTCTGGGTACAGGGTGCCCCGTGGCAAGGCGTAGCCTGAAAGACTCACCCAGGCAGTGATCGGGACAGCCGATAAGAGGGTTGGTTCCTGTAGTCACAGTCTGTTCAGAAACTCCCCAGTGGTCACAGGTTGGGGAAAATTCCCACCCTCCCACGTCAGTTAGGTCAATGCCTCAGGTCACAGGTAGGGAGGAGTACTTAGGAGAAAAATGTGCACAGGGTGCTGTGGCGACACAGTTAGAACTCTGGAGGCGGAAACGAAGCCAGGAGAAGAGCCAGGAGCCCATGCGAGGCAGAAGGAAAGGCACAGACCCGAACAGCGGCCTCTCCTAGAGCTCCGTGGCCTCTGTCATTTAATTCCTGGAGCAGCTGAAATTTGAAGGGCTACAGTGTGGATAAAGAGATGCAGTACAGAGGGTTTCGTAAAGCTGCTGGATTTTTGAGTCAAGGGAACGAAGGAGAGGAGGAAAAATGATATTGACTCAGCCACTGGAGGTTAAAAGTAAATACTGTCAGTGTAAATAATTAGACTTTTAAAGGGAATATTTCACACCATTTCACAGGCACCCATGGGAGCTGGGAAGAGGAAGTTAGGATGGGCATAAATCGCTGAGGGCACCTTTCACTTTTTCACTCCATCTTCAGGGGATGTTAAGAGGTACTAAGAGGAGAACGGAGAGAGTGGCTGGGGTCCAAAGACCCCCTGGCTTGTCTGCAAATTGGGAGTTACCTTGTTCTGTGCTGTGCTTAGTCACTCAGTCATGTCCGACTCTTTGTGACACCATGAACTGTAGCCCACCAGGCTCCTCTGTCCATGGAGATTATCCAGGCAAGAATACTGGAGTGGGTTGCCATGGCCTCTTCCAGGGGATCCTCCCAACCCAGGGATCGAACCCAGGTCTCCAACATTGCAGGTGGATTCTTTACCATCTGAGCCACCAGAAAAGGGAGTTACTATATATGTGTGTGTGTGTGTGTGTGTATACACATATGTGTATACACATATATATATACACACACTATATATATAAGCCCAAATGACACTGTGGTATCATCTGAATTCATCTGCAATTTGTCTGTCAAAGAATTCATCTGCAGCACAGGAGACTTGCAGGAAACTCGGGTTATATCCCTGGGTCACAAAGATCCCTTGGAATAGGAAACGGCAACCCACTCCAGTATCCTTGACTGAAAAATTTCTATGGACAGAGGAGTCTGGCAGGCTACAGTCCATGGGGTTGCTAAGAGTCAGACAAGACTGAGCATGCACACATCATCATCATATATATTTATATACAACTGTACATACATACCATTATGGCAGAAAGTGAAGAGGAACTAAAAAGCCTCTTGATGAAAGTGAAAGAGGAGAGTGAAAAAGTTGGCTTAAAGCTCAACATTCAGAAAACTAAAATCATGGCATCTGGTCCCATCACTTCATAGCAAATAGATAGGGAAACAATGGAAACAGTGGCTGACTTTATTTTTGGGGGCTCCAAAATCACTGCAGATGGTGATTGCAGCCATGAAATTAAAAGACACTTACTCCTTGGAAGGAAAGTTATGACCTAGATAGCATATTCAAAAGCAGAGACATTACTTTGCCAACAAAGGTCCATCTAGTCAAGGCTATGGTTTTTCCTGTGGTCATGTATGGATGTGAGAGTTGGACTGTGAAGAAAACTGAGTGCTGAAGAATTGATGCTTTTGAACTGTGGTGTTGGAGAAGACTCTTGAGAGTCCCTTGGACTGCAAGGAGATCCAACCAGTCCATTCTAAAGGAGATCAGTCCCGGGTGTTCTTTGGAAGGAATGATGCTAAAGCTGAAACTCCAGTACTTTGGCCACTTCGTGTGAAGAGTTGACTCATTGGAAAAGACCCTGATGCTGGGAGGGATTGAGGGCAGGAGGAGAAAGGGACGCCAGAGGATGAGATGGCTGGATGGCATCACCGACTTGATGGACATGGGTTTGGGTGAACCCCGGGAGTTGGTGATGGACAGGGAGGCCTGGCGTGCTGAGATTCATGGGGTCGCAAAGAGTTGGACATAACTGAGCGACTGAACTGAACTGATACATACATATACACACATATGTATATATGTATATGTATATCTTCTTGGGGATTTATTAATATGACTTTGAGAAAAAAAATCAGTGTGGCCCGTATTTAGTCCATGATTTGAGAGGCAGCCTATTTAGCATGACCTTGGGCAAGTGACTTTATTTACCTCTCTGTACTTCAGCATCCACATCTACTAAATGAGGGAAAATGGAAGCATATATTGGCTAGGTCAGTATATTTAAAATGCTTCCAGCAGTGCCTGGCATAACATAAGTGTTCTCTGAGTGACATAGATTATTAATGTATCACAGACATTATTGATTATAAAAATGCTAAATTTACTTACATTAAAAAATCATTTGACTATGTTGATCTTTTCTACTTAATATTTCTTTCTGGTTCAGCCTTGGGAGATTGTGTCTTTCTAAAAATGTATCCATTTTTTCTAGGTTATTCATTTTATTGGCATATAGTTACTTGTAGTTGTCTCTAGTGAGCCTTTTTATTTCTGTGGTATCAGTTGTAACTTCTTTTTCACTTCTGATTTCATTGATTTGAATCTTCTCCCTTTTTTTCGTGATGAGTCTGGCTAAAAGTGTATCAATTTTGTTTATCTTTTCAAAGAACTAGCTTTTAGTTTCATTAATCTTTTCTATTATCTTTTTAGTCTCTATTTCATTTATTTCTGTTCTGATTCTTTATAATTTCTTTCCTTCTACTAACTTTGAGTTTTGTTTATTCTTCTTTTTCTAGCTCTTTAAATTGAAAGTTTACGTTGATTATTTGAGTTTTTCTGGTTTCCTGAGGTAGGTTTGTATTGCTATAAATTTCCCTCTTGGAACTGCTTTTGCTGCATCCCACAAATTTTGGATCATGGAGTTTTCATTTTCATTTGTCTCTAGGTATTTGTAAACATGTGTGTGTGAGTGTGTGTGTGTGTGTGTATGTAACATGTTAAGACTCGACCCACTCAGGGCGTGGAGGATACAGGAAAACTGGGAAGGAGGTGTGAGAATAGTTACAGCTTCTAGAGTAGAACTTCTAGCTGATTTTATCAGTCTGCCTTCCTGTTGACTCCTGGCAGAACTGGCCTGCTGAGCCCACAGTCCCAGCATCTCCTCCAGTCCTGCATGTCCTGGTGACACATGGCGCCCAAGGGGCCTTTATGAAATTCAGCCAGGCTTTCCATCTGGCCTCCCTGCTGCTCAGAGGCAGGCAGGGGTGGGGGGAAAGGATGCTCTCCGAGCTTATCTCCGCTCCCTTGGCCCAGTTTCTTGCCTCCGACCAGAAACCTAGAGGGAGCTTGTTGGTGGGTGTGACCTGACTCATCTGACATTAGACAGCAAGAGATTCGTGGAAACATCAGCCCTTCCCACTTCCCACTCTCTGCCCATACCTCTGGCCCTGAGAAAGCAAACTGAAGTGCATGGCTCCCATGGGACGCTGAGCCAAGGGCTTCACACAGCCCTGCAGGTAGTCAAGGAAAGTCTGTGGGCCCATGTACCTGCTAACCAGCCCCACTCTGATGGGCTCTGCTCCTTCCGTCTCCTCTCACCACCTCAGAGAGGTGGCCCCAGCAGGACTGTCACACTCTCTCTGTAGAGATTCATGGAGCACTCTGTCACTGCCTCCAGGGGCCCCTTGGAAATGAACTTCGAAAGAATTCTGTTCTGCTTGTAGCACCAAATGTCCTTGGAGGCAATCCAAGATTGACTTGCCTTATCCTGAAGTCTGCCTGGCGATCAACTGGGTCATGGCAATGTTCCATTGCAGGCAGAGAAATCAAACCATCCCAGGTACCTTTGCCCCCTACCAGATCCTTCTGAGACTGGGGCAGTGGCTGACCTCCTCATGACCCCAGCCCTGCAGCAGGTGGGTGGGCTCAGGTCTGTGGGGATCTGTGCCTCTGACCAGCAGGGCCCAGGGCTTCCTCTCCCACATCTGGACTGAGACTCCTGCACACCAGGCTCCTTTGGGAAATGGAGAGAAGGGAGAGTGCTAGGGAGACGGTCAGGTGCCCCAAATCCCTGGGAGCAGTTGAAAGGCTGACAAGAAGGAATTAAGTCTGAGTAAGTCCCTGGACTTGGAGTGGGTAAGGTCTTAGCTGAAGTAGTCACAACAGTGTGGAACTGGCACAGGAATAAACAGACCATAGAAACAGAAAAGAGGGCCTTCAAACAGATGCATTTATGCAGAGACTACAGTTAAAGTCTGGGTGTGTGTGCTCTGTTGCTCAGTCAGGTCCAATTCTTAGCAACCCCATGGACTATAGCCCACCAGGCTTCTTTGACCATGGAATTTCCCAGGTAAGAATACTGAAGCAGGTTGCCATTTCCTATTCGGGGGGATCTTCCTGACCCAGTACAGGTGACTATTAACTGATTGTGAAAAGAAAAAAATGGTCTCTTCCATATATGATGCTGGGAAAACTGGTTAACCATTTGTTAGGAGGAAGAAACTCAAATCATTATCTACACCATACACACACAAATAAATTCCAGGTTGATGAAAAATCACGTGGTTTTAAAAATGGTTTGAACATTTTGTTAAGTGAAATAAGCCAGTCATGAAAGGACAAATCCTGGATGATACACATTTAAGTGAGATGCCAAGAATAGTCCAGTTCATAGAGACAGAAAGTAGAATGGTATTGCCAGGGTTTGGGAGGAGGGGGGCAATGAGGACAGAGTCTCAGTTTGAGAAGATGAAAGTGTTCTGGAGATGGCTGGCTGGTGGTGGTGGTTTCACAATAATGGGTACTTAATGTCACTGAACTGAACATTTAAGATGATTAAGATGATAACTTTTATGCTAGGTGCACTTTACCACGATTAAAAATAAAAAAATTTTAATGTCATACTTTTAAAAATTATAGGAACACAACTTCCCAGTTGGCCCTAGTGGTAAAGAGCCTGCCTGTCAATGCAAGGAGACATAAGAGACAATGCAAGTTCGATCCCTGGGTTGGGTAGATCCCCTGGAGGAGGGCCTGGCAATCCACTCTGGTATTCTTGCCTGGAAAGTCCCATGGACAGAGAAGTTTGGTGGGCTACAGTCCATAGGGTTGCAAAGAGTCGGACACGACTGAAGCTTTTAGAACAGCAGAGAATAATACCATAGTCTTCATAATCTTAGGGTGAGGATGTCCTTTACTGTGCCTTAAGCAAGGTATGAAATCTGAATCCAGAAAAGAAAAGATCAACAGAGTTAAAACTACAATTGCATTCAGTGACCAAGATGACTAACGAATGTTCTAGTGATGGGAGAAGAACAAAAAGTAATAATAAGATCTCCTGCTTGGGGTGGTCGGAGAAGGTAATGACACCCCACTCCAGTACTCTTGCCTGGAAAATCCCATGGACCGAGGAGCCTGGTGGGCTGCAGTCCATGGGGTCGCTAAGAGTTGGACATGACTGAGCAACTTCACTTTCACTTTTCACTTTCATGCATTGGAGAAGGAAATGGCAACCCACTCCAGTGTTCTTGCCTGGAGAATCCCAAGGACAGGGGAGCCTAGTGGGCTGCTGTCTATGGGATTGCACAGAGTCGGACACGACTGATGTGACTTAGCAGCAGCAGCAGCAGCAGCAGCTTGGGGTGGTAGAGCTCCAGGAATTTCTAACCCTTGGTCACCTTTGCAAGTTTGACCTTTTCATACAATACCTATTGTATTATTTGCCTCTTTTTCCCTTATACTCCTAATTGACTTAAGTGAGGAATGTTTTACATACAATAAAATGCACATACTTAAAAGTGTCTATTCCCAGGAGTTTCTGATATATTTCTATTGTCATGGAACCATCTCTGGATTGAGTTACAGACACTTCCCATCCTCCGCAAGGTCCCTTCACTTGCCTCCTTTCCCCAGGACTCTAGACTGGTTTACTGTTGGAACACTTCGCCTGTTTTTGAGAAGATCCTAGAAATGGAACCACAGAGAGGGCAGTCTTTTGTTTCTGATTTCTGTCACTTAACACAGTGCTGTTGAAACTCGTCATGCTGTTGTGTGCCTTGATACCTTGTTCCTTGTTATTACTGAGTAGTTCTCCATTGTATGGAGTCGCCACAGGTCCTTTATCCGCTCACCTGTTGATGGATGTTTGGGATCTTTCCAGCTGGAGGCTATTACAAACAATTACTGCTAAGAACATTTGCATGTAACACAGGCTTTCACGTCTCTGGGGTAAACACCTAGGAAAGGCATTGCTGGCTCATTTGGTCACTGTGTGTTTTAAACTAGTTTTTAACCAATTCCTTTTGAAAAAAAAGTCAAAGTCACTACTATGATGAAAAGGCAGTATCCCTTGCGCTAAAGCAGAGTTTACTATAATAATAGAAACCTCAGGATTTAAATAGACACAAAGGTATTGTGTTTTGTATGCAAATACTGAGTACACGCCCTTCTGCACGGCAAGGATCTTAAAAGCCCGAGATCCGTTCTCCTGCCAAAGGCTTTGGGCCTTGGGTTAGTCACTGAGAACTCTCTCTGCTAAAGGAGGGAGCTTAGCAGATGTTGTTCAGTCGTGTCCAACTCTTTGTGACCCCATGGACTGCAGCACGCCAGCCTTCCCTGTCCTTTACCATCTCCTAGACGTTGCTCAAACTCATGTCCATGGAGTTGGTGATGCCATCCAATCATCTCATCCTCTGTCATCCCCTTCTCCTGCCTTCAATCTTTCCCAGCATCAGGGTCTTTTCCAATGAGTCAGCTCTTCGCATCAGGTGGCCAAAGTGTTGGAACTTCAGCTTCAGCATCAGTCCTTTCAGTGAATATTCAGGGTTGATTTCTTTTAGGATTGACTGATTGCAGATATTGGAGGAGTGTTAACATTGGACCGGGCTGACTGCAGGGGAGGGAATGATATTTGATATCACGCAGGTATGTCACTGCAATCACTGCCTAAGCAGGAAAGAATGACGACACAGTCAGTGATTTGCTTGCCCCTGAAATCAAGGACAAAGCCCTTCAGCTACATACAGCTATGTATTTAGCAAAAAACTATAAAGTGCTTATCATGGGCCAGCACTGTTGTCAGGCTTTACAATGTTTACCTCATGAATGACAGACAGGGTAGAACTGTGTTTTATGCAAAGTGAAACACAGACTTAGCTGTTCCTAGTGAGAATAAAGGTTTTGAAAAAGATTTATTTTCTTTTAGTATAGTTGATTTACAATGTTGTGTTAATTTCTGCTGTATAGCAAAGTAATTCACTTATATATATGTGTGCATATGTATATATATTTTTCATATTCTTTCCATTACGGTTTAATACAGGATATTAAATATCAATAACCTCAGATATGCAGATGACACCACCCTTATGGCAGAAAGTGAAGAGGAACTCAAAAGCCTCTTGATGAAAGTGAAAGTGGAGAGTGAAAAAGTTGGCTTAAAGCTCAACATTCAGAAAACGAAGATCATGGCATCCAGTCCCATCACTTCATGGGAAATAGATGGGGAAACAGTGGAAACAGTGTCAGACTTTGTTTTTCTGGGCTTCAAAATCACTGCAGATGGTGACTGCAGCCATGAAATTAAAAGATGCTTACTCCTTGGAAGGAAGGTTATGACCAACCTAGATAGCATATTGAAAAGCAGAGCCATTACTTTGCCAACAAAGGTCCATCTAGTCAAGGCTATGGTTTTTCCTGTGGTCATGTATGGATGTGAGAGTTGGACTGTGAAGAAGGCTGAGCGCCGAAGAATTGATGCTTTTGAACTGTGGTGTTGGAGAAGACTCTTGAGAGTCCCTTGGACTGCAAGGAGATCCAACCAGTCCATTCTGAAGGAGATCAGCCCTGGGTGTTCTTTGGAAGGAATGATGCTAAAGCTGAAACTCCAGTACTTTGGCCACCTCATGCGAAGAGTTGACTCATTGGAAAAGACTCTGAGGCTGGGAGTGATTGGGGGCAGGAGGAGAAGGGGACGACAGAGGATGAGATGGCTGGATGGCGTCACTGACTCGATGGACGTGAGTCTGAGTGAACTCTGGGAGTTGGTGATGGACAGGGAGGCCTGGCGTGCTGCGATTCATGGGGTCGCAAAGAGTTGGACACGACTGAGTGACTGATCTGATTTGATCTGATTAAATATAGTTCCCTGTACTATATAGTTTTTTGACCAAATTAAGTAATATTCCAAGTAATGTACACATAAGGTAGTGAAGCCCCTGCTCAAATCAGAAGCCACAGTCAGAGGTGAGCCTGGTCATGAGGGTATTGGGCCCCTGTACACCTTATACTTAGAGGCTCAAATGCCAACCCCTGTAATGTGGCAGCAGTAGCCCCAGCATTGCCCACAGTCATGAATTTGGAATCAGATCCAGGTCAGTGACCAGGGCCTGCGAAGGACCAGGTATGCAATTAGGCAAGCAGCTTAGTCGCTCTGTGCCTCACTTTCTTCATCTGTGAAATGGTAATAAAAAATAGTAGTTGCTCATAGGCTCTGTACATTAACTGGAAGAACGGCATGAGATAATAGGAGAAAGACATTTAGCACAGGGCCTGGCAAGTAGCCCTCGATGAATATCAGGTGTTCTAACTTGCATTATAACAATAACATAAATGCTAGAACACGGGGTGCTCTGCTGATTAAGGAGATTATCGGTCAATCTGCCAACAAATGGTGACGGTCAAACAGCCACTGTGTGCCTGGGACTGTCTTAGATTCTGGATCCCTAGTGTGAAGCTTGTACTCAGTGGAACACAGAAAATAAGCATGAAAACAATAGATAAGATAATCTGGGGTTTCAATAAGAGCTATGAAGATGATAAGCTAGATAATTTGATACAATGGAATTGAGTGTTCTTTGGTTTGGTCAGCAAGGGCCTCTCTGAGGGTCTAATGACCTAGATGACAATGAAGAGTCAGAAAATGTTTTGAAAAGATGGGGAAGGGAAATGGAATGACAAAGAGCGTTTCTAAAAAAAAAAAAAAAGAGATTAACATGTACAAAGGCCCTGGGATTACTGGGTTTGAGAGCAAAACAGGCCAGAGGAAGAGGTAGGTGAAGGTCTGATTATCTAGGGCCTGGAAAGTCATTGCAGTAATTTGTATTTTATTCTGGTTGGAATGGAAATATTTTCCTTAAAGTATTTTAAGCCAGGGAAAGGAGTGATTGGATTTGAGTTTCAGGGAGCAAGAACAGAATCAGGGAGCCCAGTTTGTAGGCTGTTGAAGGCATCCATTCAACAGATGTTGGTGGTATGGACGAGGCTGGTCACTGTGCAGTTGGTGAGAAGTGGTCCTATACAAGATGCCTTTTGGAGTTAGACAGGACAGGCATACTGACGGATTAGAGAGAGTGTGCGAGGATGAAGGGAGGCAAGAGGAGTGCTAGATTTTTGGACCCAGCAACTGGTGAATGGTGTTGCCACCTTCTGTGATGGATAATGATGGGAGAAGAATAGGTACATCTGGAGCATTGTTAAGTTTGAGTTTGTCTGTCAGACTGTTGTAAAGGGAGTGCAGTGTCTAGAATCCAGGGGAGAGATCCAGGTTAAAAGTGAACATTTCAGATAAAAATACAATATATTCTAAATCCATTGTAGCAGAAGGCATCATCCAGAGAGAAAAAAATAACTAGAGAAGATGAGTTAAGCTCTTCAACACTCAGTAGCCCAATAGAGAAACACATTTGAGAAATGTTACATATCGCATTCCCTTCTTGGAGATTCCCAACATCCACCAGCACATTAAGTGCACTGATAAGTCCTGCAATCAGTAAAGAAGGCTGCTTACGTTTCTTTAACTTAGGATTTCCTAAAAGCATATGATCATGGAAACCTTTTTGTATATAAAACCGTTTAACATGCCGTGGGAAGTCAAGCAGATCAAGAACTCAAGCTGGGTCTTCAAGGATGAGTGGAATCAGGGTGATTTATGTCTAGGAGACCATCAAGAACAGGCAAAATTCTTCTGTGAAAGGCCAGATAGGACAGATTTTAGGCTTTGTGGGCCATATGGTCTGTGTTGCAACTACTCAGCTTTGCCACTGCAGCACAAAGGCAGCCACAGACAATATGTAAATGAACGGGCATGGCTGCATGCCAGGAAAACTGTATTTCCAAAATCAGGCAGCAGGCCAGATGCGGCCCGTGGGCCATAGGTTGTTGACATCGTCCTGGGTTCTAGGATAAGGAAATCTAAAGAAGGCCAAAGGCAGAGGGAAGTGTGATCCAGAGGGGAGAACAGGGCAGAGCAGGGGAGGAAGGAGAAGGTTTGGGGGAAAATAAGGAGTCTGGAGGAGGGGGCTGGAGGGGGGGCTCTTCTCTCTTCTGTGGGTCTCTCAACAACCTAGGAGGAGGGTCCCAGGATCCATTTCTACAGGTACAGAAGTTGAGGCTGGGAGGTTGAGCAACCTACCCAGCTGTGACCCCAGCTCACATCACCTGATGCTGAGCACAATGTAGGGTAACCTACCCACATGAGAGAGGCCTGAGAAGACAGTCCTGCAGCCAGGCTCCACCCCGCTCCATGGGCGGAACTGTATTCAGAGGCCATCTCCACCCTCTCCCCCTCACCCAGATCGAATGGCATTTCGTCCAGGTCCCATGCCAGGCTGCCAGCCCACACCACCCCCTTCCTCCCCCACTCCAGCAGATGAAAGGAAACATTGCCTCACCAAACAGGGGAGATATGTGAATTAACAAATGCCAGTGCCTCCGGTGCCATGATAGCAAAAAGAGATCCAAGGAAACACTGATATTTATTTATCTGGTGTTTTCTTTCAGATCTAGCAATGTGACAATAACACGTGTCACTGTCAGCCCAGGCCCTGCTGGCAACACCTTGAAAACTACGTGAAGGTTCAGAAAATAAACAGCAGTCGCTCTGATTCCAGTGATAAAATACCAGTGTAAGGAGAGCCTCCTGGGATCCATAATCTGGAATTGTCAGGGGACAAGAATTGTCTGTCTTTTTGATAAAAGATGTCAGCTACCCTTCTGGGTCTTAAACAGAAAGAAACACTTCTGATTATGAGACTGGTTGTATATTGTGAAGTCTGTTGAAAGCATCACTATGTGCAATGAATGTGCTTCCCTGGCCCATCAATGTCCTTAAAATTTCCTTATCAGAAGAAAATTCAGCCAAATCAGAGTTCCAGAAAGTACACAACTCTGTGAAGTGCCTTGTTTTGCTCTGAGCCCTTGCCTCATGAAGGCTGAAGTTTCCTGATTACTATTCTGTTCAAAAAGCCTTCAAAGACTGTTCCAGAATTGGCGATTATTATTTTTTTTTAAGGCTTAGGACTAATTAGCCTCATGAAAGATTGTTTCGTTGTTTGCGGTTTGTGGTTGTTATATGGCTTGTTTTGCCTTGAAAAATGCTGCAATTGCTTTTTTCTTTCTCAATTGAAATTCAACAGGGGAAAAAATAGCCCAATTAGGAATCATCAGTGGACTGCCTCACACATAAGCCCGAATAAATAAATATTTATTGAATGAGTGAATGAATGAATGAATATTAAACAGCTTCACATCTTGGGACAGACTAAGGATCCAAAAGAAGAATTTAAATAAACATCAAGACCTGTTGATCACAGCAAGCAAGAGGACCAGTCTTATGAATACTGGGCAGACTCAGTGGGCCTCCAGGACGCCATAAAAGGTCATTTATTCATTCAACAAACCTCCAGGAACATTCACTCTGCCCAAGGCTTCTGCTGGGGGCTGAGGGCACACGAGGAAACAGGAAGGTACTGCCTGAAGCTCATGCTCTAATGGGAGGATGGCAGACAAAGCACAACACACAAACTAAGGAAGAAATTTAGGCTTAAGAATTTAAGTGTGTGGGAGGTTAACAGGCAGGATAACTGGTCTGGTTAGGGAGGTTGTATGTGTGGTGTGTGTGTGTATACTCAGCTGTGTCTGACTCTTTGCAACCCTATGAACTGACCCCACCAGGCTCCTCTGTCCATGGGATTTTCCAGGCAAGAACACTGGAGTGGGTCGCCATTTCCTTCTCCAATGCATAAAAGTGAAAAGTGAAAGTGAAGTCGCTCAGTTATGTTCGACTCTTAGCGACTCCATGGACTGCAGCCCACCAAGCTCCTCTGTCCATGCGATTTTCCAGGCAAGAGTACTGGAGTGGGGTGCCATCGCCTTCTCCGATATTGGAGGCTGGGGATCCTCAAGTCAAGAGGTGCCTTTTGGTCTGAGCTATGAAGTATGAGAAGGCACCAGCCACATGAAATCATGGATGTTTGTGGAATATGAATTAAATGTTCCTCAGTTCCTCAGGGCTTCCCTGGTGGTCCAGTGGTTAAGAATTTGCCTGCCAATCCCTGGTCCAAGAAGATCTCACTTGCCACCAGGCAACTAAGCCCGTGTGCCACAACTGCTGAAGCTGGGGCACCCAGCTGAAGCCCGTGCTCTGCAACAAGGAGTAGCTTCTACTCACCGCAACCAGAGAAAGCCTGCACGCAGCAATGAAGACCCAGCGCAGCCAAAATAAATAAATAAAAATTTTAAAAGTTAGTAAAAACATAAAAAGAATGTAGTTATCTTCCGTGGCTGCTGCAACAAATTACCACAAACTTGATGGCTCAAAAACAATAGACGTTTATTCTCTCAAGTTTTGGAAGCCAGAGTCTAAAATTAGTATCATTAAGCTGACATTAAGGTGTGGGCAGCTCTCCACTCCCTCCGGATGCTCTAGTAGAGAATCCTTTCCTTGCCTCCTCCAGCTCTGGAGGCCGTCGGCATCCCTTGGCTTGTGGCTGCATCTTTCCAACCTCTGCCCCTGTCTTCACCTGGGCTTCTCCTTTATATGTTTCTCCTCTTCTGAACCCTCACCAGAAGGGACTTGAATGTCTGTTTTTACCAACAGTCTGATTAAGATGATGTAGGCTTTTTCTCTCCTGTGCCTCAAAGTTATTCCAGATTTCACCCATAATTCAATGCCAGAGCCACTTTTATCTGTTCAGACATTTGTTACAGGAGCACTCCACTTCCTGGCTGCTAGTTAAAAATCTCATGAGTTAATTGATTTGCTTGTAGTATTGTTGTTGTTGAATCACCTAGTCATATCCGAGTCTTTTATGACCCCCACGGACTGCAGCCCACCAGGCTCTTCTGTCCATGGGATTTCCCAGGCAAGAATACTGGAATGTGCAGCTGTTTCCTTCTACAGGGGATCTTCCAGACTCAGGGATCGAACCCATGTCTCCTGTTTGACAGGCGGCTTCTTTCCCACTGAACGACTATGGAAGTGCTTATAGTATTGGGTTGGCCAAAAAGTAAGATCTTACAGAAAAATCCAAATGAACTTTTTGACCAAACAATGCAGTCAGTCTTGGCTATCTGCTCAAGGGCCAGGTCATGATTGAATGCTTTAGAGGTCATGTAAGGTATTTCTTTAGGACTTTTTATTTATTTTTTTTAAATTTTAACCATCATCTCGGGTAGGGGGATACACCTGAGTGTACTATGGTGTACAGTATTTTCCAAAACAAATAATACTCACTATAATTTTATCTTTTCTGGATAGCCCTGGGGTCATTAGGATGAGCTTCTATCGCTGCAAGAAAGCAAGATGCTACCCTAAAGGCTATTAAGTGCAATCCTGGGGTCCCCACACTAAATATTCCCAATCTGCTACATTTTGTGCTTAAAAGTGGTGGTCTCCCAATACTGCTTCGATAATTCATTCTTTTCCAACTTGGGCTTTCTCCAAGGCTCCGTGCACCCAGGGTCTCACCCTTGTGACTTTCATGCTGGGAACACTCAGCCCCCTCTGGAAGTTCTACCACAAAGAAATGAATTTGGGTCATTGTGGTCTTTGCCAAACACAAATGGATGTGTCACTGCCCTCTTGCCATGTTTACCCTCCTCCCCCGTTTGCCTGGTAGCTCAGACAGTAAAGAACCTACCTACAAGGCAGGAGACCCAGATTCCATCCCTGAGTTGGGAAGATACCCATAAAAGGGAATGGCAACCCACTCCAGTATTCTTGCCTGGAGAATCCCATGGACAGAGGAGCTGGGTGGGCTACAGTCCATGGGGTCACAAAGAGTCGGACATAACTGAGAGATTTTCACTCATCCATTTGCATGCTTAAAACTATTTAATAGCTTCTGTTTGTTTCTTTGATGAAGCCCAACCCGTTCCATGGCCTTAACACAGCCAGCAAAACCCAGCCTAGTGAAGCTGATCCTTCAGAGCCACTCCCACATTCTGTACTCCAGCCACTCCTGCCTCTTCAGGCCCTGGTATCTGCCATGCTCCCCTCTGCCACTGGGCCTTTGCACATGCAGTTCCCTCCACCAGGAGAGCTCTTCCTACCCCATCTCTCTCTTGTGCATCAAGTTCCTCTCATGATTCAGATCTCAGTGCCAGTTGCTTTTCCTTGGGGAAGCTTCTCCTGACTTTTCTGACCAGGTCTTTCTTCCCTATAGGATCCCAAAGCACTAGATTGCTTTCCTCTGTAACTCTCATCTCTGATGAACAAATTTGCATTTATGCATGTGATAATAGGGCTTCCCTGGTGGCTCAGACAGTAAAGAATCTGCCTGCAATGCAGGAGACCTGAGTTCCATCCCTGGGTCAGGAAGGAATGGCTAACCACTTCAGTTGGAAGGATTGATGCTGAAGTTGAAATTCCAGTATTTTGGTCATCTGATGGGAACAGCTGACTCATTGGAAAAGTCCCTGATGCCGGGAAAGATTGAGGGCAGGAGGGGAAGAGGGTGTCAGAGGACGAGATGGCTGGATGGCATCACTGATGCAATGGACATGAACTTACACAAACTTCCGGAGATGGTGAGGGACAGAGGCCTAGTGTGCTGCAGTCCATGGGGTCGCCAAGAGTCAGACATGACAGGGCAACTGAACAACAATAACAACTCACTCCAGTATTCTTGCCTGAAGAATCCCATGGATAGAGGAGCCTGGTGTGCTACAGTATATGGGTCGCAAAGAGCTGGACACGATTGAGCAACTAACACACACACACACACACACACACACACACACGATAATACAACTGCAGGCTTTCCCCTTAGTGTAGGTCATTCACGCCGAAGGACTTGGTTCTCTTCACTGCAGTGTCCCCCGTACATCATTAAGTCACTGCTGGAGACTTGTTGAATGAAGGAATGAATGAATGAGTGACCTGCCAACATCCTAGATTGCCAGTGGCCAAGGATGACCTCCAAGAGCATTGCTTTTATATCCTTTAAAAAAAGATGAGTCACCTTTCTTTCAGAAGACTCTTGGAAAAGTTGGGCCCCACCTTCTACAATGCATACACATCTGTTTCAATCCGGGCAGGACTGGGCCTGCCACTTTCCAAGAAAATGATGTGGCTCTTGCCATCCTCTGTGCCTTCCAGGGCACTAACCCCAGCCCATACTGGTGTTCACAGTCCCAATGGACAAGTACCATTCCATGTCCCATTAAGCAGATTCCTGTTCTTCTAGTTCTACATACTGTCCGGGTCAGGTACTCCTGCCATGCTCCAAAGTGGGTAGAAGGTGAAGAGCCACATCCTTCTGGGGCTGGGCAGCGCCTGAGAAACCACATCCACTGCCCCAGCTCACCCAGCAACAAAAAAGGAGCGGGCAGCAAGGTCCCTGCCTAGAAAAGGAGGCTGGTTCCTCCAGAACCAAGGAGAATGAGTCACCTTCCCAGAGTGCAAGACAAAACTTCATCAGGCCCCAGGGAACATCTCCCAGCAGTGAAAAGGGGAGGGCTTGACCTGGTGCATGGGATGGCCCCTTGGCAGGACCCAGCATTTCCATGGTTGTCAGGATGTGGACTCCAGACGACAACTGCCTGTGTCCCTTTGGCATTTAATTTAATCTCCAGTGCCTCAGTTTCCTCATCTGGAAAACAGACTTAAAAATAGCACCTATATCATAAGGTTGACATGAAGATTAAATGAGCTGACACAGACAAAGTACCAGGGCCAGACACATAGCACAGGCATTGATACATGTGTTATATTAATAAGATTAGCTATTACTAATAATGATTATTATTGTTGATATGCTAAGTCACTTCAGTCGTTTCCGACTCTGTGCGACCCCGTAGACGGCAGCCCACCAGGCTCCCCCGTCCCTGGGACTCTCCAGGCAAGAACACTGGAGTGGGCTGCCATTTCCTTCTCCAATGCATGAAAGTGAAAAGTGAAAGTGAAGTCGCTCAGTTGTGTCCGACTCTTAGCGACCCCATGGATTGCAGCCTACCAGGCTCCTCCGTCCATGGGATTTTCCAAGCAAGAGTACTGGAGTGGGGTGCCATTGCCTTCTCCGATTATTGTTGATAGAGGTATTATATTAATAAGATTAGCTATTACTACTATAGATTGAAGGCAGGAGGAGAAGGGGACAACAGAGAATGAGAAGGTTGGATGGCATCACTGACTCGATGGACATGACTTTGAGCAAGCTCTGGGAGTTGGTGATGGACAGAGAAGCCTGGTGTGCTGCTGTCCATGAGGTCACAAAGAGTCAGTCACAACTCAGTGACTGAACTGAACTGACTGATTATTATCAGCTACTACTATTACAGGTGGAGTTGACATGCTATACATTCCCTTTGCCTCTTGAGCATCAGAATGGTCGAGGCATAAGATAAATAGATTAATCCAGTTTTCTAGGTTGGGAGATATTCTCTGTGCATACCAATTTGCAAACATTGTGCTATTTGTATTTTATCAATAATTTGCAAGTAGGCTCAAACTCTTTGAGGTGTCCAAAGGCTGTTTCAGACTCTATAGGGTCTTTGAAAGGCCTGGGGATTCCCACAGCCTTGATGCAGACAACAGTATGAAATGAACATCACAGGCTCAAAACACAGACTCACCAGGTTCAAGTCCCAGCCCTGCTCTTCGTCCGTGTCACCGTGACCCACCACGGACCTTGCCTTGACCTCATTTGGAAAACAGGAATAATACTAGCACCTTTGCTGTAGAGTCATCATGAGTCTTTAATAAGATAATTGACTCAAAAGCATTGAGCCTTTCTTCCAGCACAGAGTCAGTAGTGATAAATGTTGGCTTCTATTTGTTAGGGTTGGACAGACTTCAACTCTTCAAGGCCCGGGGTCCACCCACAATGGCTGAAGACATAGGAGATACAAACTGGATCTCTAGGGTTTTTAACCTAAAACTCCTCACCCTCTTGTTTTTCTACCTGTCATCATGCTCATAAAAAACCAAGAGCCCAAAAACACTGGATGCCAGGAATCATCTGGCTGCCTGGGTTCTGGATCAGCGGGACTTGACAAGATTGTCTAGGCTTCGGACAAAGCAGCCCTGCCTGGTCACAGCGAAGATCTGTCATTGGGTTTGAAGTCAGGAATGGTTCCCCTTTCCTTCTGGACCTGCGTTGAATTCTGGCCAAAGTGCATACCAGCTGCCTGTGCCCCTAATGGCTCAGCAGACTTCTATCCTGATGAGAAGCAATTTCATAAATTCAAACGGGGCACGTTTCCTCCGCAATCCATTTAGTTTAACAAGTTAATCAGAGTGCACGAGCCCAATTTGTCACTGCGCTGTTTTCTTTCGCTTGCCGCTCTAATTGTATAAATATGCCCAGAGGTTTGATGAAACTTCTAACATATCAAACAACAACAAATGGCCCACTTACAGAGTGTGCGGTAGCTATTTCGAAGCAGGGTATTTCCCTCTTGAAGCTGGAGGCTCCTGTTCCTACCCAACAGCCTGGCACAACTGGGGGTCCCCATGCTTGGAATCAACCTGATCCCACAGTCTAGTCCACAGCAACTAGGGAGGTGGGGGAGTGGGAAGGATGCTGCAGAACACAGCTGTCTCTGACTCCTGGACTAACTCCACACAACACCAAGTCCTGTCTTCTCCCAGATCTTCTCTGTCTTTGGGATTGTGCAGAAGGGCAAATGGCAAGACTTGGGAACTTGAGAGCTCAATGCCTCTGGGGTCCAGGCCTTTTCTATCAGTTTCTCAACTGAACTGCTTTCAATGCTTGATTTATGAAAATACTGGCACTGAAGCTGTTGGGCTGGTCCCTGGAAACTGATAATAAATCTAAGGCATGGATCACAGGTGGTAGAGCTCTTTGAGCTGGATAGCGGAGAAAAAGTCTAGGAAACCGAAGCGAATGTGTCTGCATTTGCTTCTGGAAGTGTGACTTTTTGGGATTTCCTTTTTTATGTATTTTGAATTCCCTCCTTTTGGATCTAAACCTTCTGTCTCCTCGACGTTCGTGTTCACGTTTCAACCTATAAATTTCATTTTAATAAAGGAGGTGTCTAGCAAGGAGATAAAACATTCTCTAAGACAGAAAACTGCTGTCCTCACCCCCGCCCCCCCACCCCCATTTTCACACATTTCGTCTCAAACCACAGATGTTTCCTCTGCCTTATCGGTGTGCTAAAGAGAAACCCAATATGCCGGGCTTTCAAATTTTCCGCCACAGAAACAAAGGACAACAGGAGGCGAGCAAGGCCTTGCTTTACTTGGAGCGGGGAGAGCCAAGAGGGAAATGGGAAAGGGCCAGGTGCCCCGGGAGAGGAGCAGGGACTCTGGTTACCCTGGCTCACCCCTCAGCCCCAGCTGAAACCATTCAAGTCATCAATGCTCCACCCACCTGTCGGAGCGAGGCTGCGAATGCCATCCTGATGTCACGTTCCTAATGTTCTTCCAGAGCTCTGGTTACAAGCCATGCTGGGACCGTGCACTTGGTCTCAGGCAGAGCCGTCTGCCCCGCCTGCCCTCAGCCCTTGGCCTCCCTTGCTGAGAATTTCCATTTCCCTGTGATGTTAATTTCACAGCCATGGTCTGAGGACCCAGGGTCCTGAGCCAGAGCCCTTCCCGACACATCCAGGAAGCCCTACCAGGAAGCAGGTCTTCTGCCCCATCCCATCCCACTATCTCCGATGCCCAAGCACTTTATTTAGGATTTTAATATACCCAGGATAACTTGTAATCTTCATACCCCCAGGTAGCTAATGTCATCACTAGTCACCCAGACCTCAGGCATGTCAAAGTGGCCCCTCACCCCATTCCAGCTACTTAGTACATGGCCCTGTTGCCAAAACCTCTTAAATGTGTTCCTGTGGGTCCCCTCTTTTTCCGGCTATGGCCCCTGCCTTAATTTACACGTTCACCTCTCATTAGACCCCAACAGGAGCAGAAGCTCTATTTTAACAAACAAATATGTATATAATGTGTAACAGAAAATAGTTTTTTCATTTATAACAGTGAGTGCTGTCCTTTTGAACGAATATGTCTAAATCCAGAAGTAAGCCCATTTACACCGTGAAAACGTACATAGAAGAGCCCTGCCTACCTGGTGGGCAGATTGAGTGAACAGGTTAAGAGCACACGCTCAAGTCCAGAATCCAACTCTTGCAGTTTCCCCACTGTGTGACCTCGGCCAAATCCTTAACTTCTCCGTTCCTCTCAGGGTGATGGAGAGGATCGAGTGAGTTATTGCTCACCTTACACGGGGTGAGAGCCACGAGCGTGGCTGCATCACCACTGGAGAAGTCTAGACTGGAGCACAAGGCTGCTCTGTGCCTCCCGGAGTGACACATCCAGAAGCTGAATCAGAGCATATCACACCCCTCCTGAAAACACTTCCTGTTGCCCAAAGGATGAGATCGGAACCTCTCGCATGGCCCCTGATCTTCCATGGTCTATCTCCAGCTGATTTCTACATATCCTTTCCCTGCAGTTTTTCATCTCTACTCAGTGATCCTGCAACATCACCTTCTGTCCCGCAAGTGCACCTCATTCGTTCACGCCTCAGTGGCTTTGCACGTGCGGTGCCTTCTGCCAAGCATGTCTTTCTCCTGTCTTGTCCACTGGGCAAACTTCTCCTCTTCACATTTCACTTCCTCAAGGTAAGTTCCCTTCCACTTCTTCCTCAGACAGGGTTAGACACTCTGAAACATCGAAAAGAAAAAAAAAAGTGCCAAAAGCAACTCCATTCACAATCAGAAACACAGCTAAAGACACAAAATTAAAATATCTATTTTTTTTTAAATCACAAAGTCATGTGTTAAAGACATAAAAGGGTTTGGTTTATAATTTATCTCAAGAAAAATGGAAGAAGAATTATTTCCAGTGCATTTATCTGATGTTTAACCACATCTAGGCTATAATTACAACTGTGCATTAATTTTGAGAACTAGCAAATTCATGTTCTTAAAGATCCTATAAAATAGTACAAGTCAATCTCCTTATTTGACCTTGACAGCACAATTATTTTAAAAGGTTGTCGTTTGAACACATCAGAGGATTTCATTTATTTTCTCAAGACACAGTCAACACCATGATATTCACCTCCTCTTGCAAAGCCCTTAACATGTCATCATCCCTGTTTATTTTCCTTTTTCTTTTGCCAATCCCTCCTCTTCTGCTGCCATATCCTCCTTGAACACTGGCTTTGAGAGTAACTTCAAGAAGTTCTCCAAGTTCACTTTCACCTGCTTCTTGAAACCCTGTGTCTTTTACACAACTGTTGATTTCCATTTACAGTTAATTTAAGTTGTATTTAGTCATGTGTGTTAAGATGTGTATAGCATAAGGTTATGCATAGGGTTCGGAGAAGGCAATGGCACCCCACTCCAGTACTCTTGCCTGGAAAATCCTATGGATGGAGGAGCCTGGTAGGCTACAGTCCATGGGGTTGCTAAGAGTTGGACACGACTGAGCGACTTCACTTTCACTTTCCACTTTCATGCATTGGAGAAGGAAATGGCAACCCACTCCAGTGTTCTTGCCTGGAGAATCCCAGGGACAGAGGAGCCTGGTGGGCTGCCGTCTATGGGGTCGCACAGAGTCGGACACGACTGAAGCGACTTAGCAGCAGCAGCATAGGGTTATCCAACAGTGAATAGTCACATAGCAAGGACTTCTGTCTCTCTTATGTCTCTAACCATCTACTGTGTTGTAACTGGACATCTGTGCCTTGGGGGTGCACACACAGTGTATCCTTCAGCCAATCCCATCAATACATTTACTTTTATTATATAAATAGTACATGAATACATTCACTTGTAAAAATTATTTTCAAACAGTGGATATAAAGCTGGGGATCTCCTTAACCACCTCCCCAAGTCCCATGCCCCCGACCAGAGGTGACTACTATCATTTGTTTGGTGGATTTCCTTTCAGATCTTTTTCTATAAATTTTTATGCATCTGTAGAAATACATGGTATTGCTTTGGGTCAGTTCTACAGGTTTGTTTGTTGGTGAAATGTTGCTTTTACACAGTTTATTTCATACTGTTTGGATATTACTGCATTTTTTTTTTTCCACCAACAGAAAGTCTTGGAGAATTTTCTAAATTTATGCATTGAGTTCTATGCTACGGCCATCACTGAGAAGTCCTGCTGACCAGAGGGGACGAAGGACATGAAGGAAATCCCAGGGAGGTGATGACTGCCACAGAGCATCATTTCACCATTGCCTTTGGATGGACATTTAGGTTGTTTCCAATTGCCTACCAAACAGTGCCACAATGAACATCTTTGTGCAAAGTACAAATACTTTCCTAAGGTAGATAGATCCCTAGAAGTAGAATTGCTGGGTCAAGGAACAGGGCCACGCACATTTTTAATTTTAGTAAATCCAGCCAAATTTCCTCAACCAAGTTACACTCTCACTTGAATAAAAAAAGAAGTCAATTTCCCCCACATTATGCAACTCTGAAATTATTAAAATGTAAATTATTTGCACTGTGATAAGTGAACAAATATATGTGATTTAAATTTGAATTTGAATTTCCCTGAAAACTAGTGAGTCTGAGTTATCTTTTCTCTCTTCCTTTCTTTTGGCCATTTTTATTGTCTCACATTATTCAATGAAATTGAAGATGTCTGAGGCAAAGACACAGAGCCTAATACCTACCTCCCCAGAGTTCTTTCACGCTTCCTGTCCCCTCTGGTTACTATAAACTCTCAGTGATGCCCACTGGTTGAGCACCACGAATTCTGTGGTTGACTCATAACAGGAACACTGGACATGGGCTCTGACCTCCGGGATCTGAGGTGATTCCAGGAAAATGAGAGACTTCTCCCCCATCTTTAATCAGAGTAGGCTTCTTGAGGGGAGAGGCTAGCCCGGCTGTGTTGAGATCCCAGGGCTGTCCTCGGAAGACCACAGGCAGAGTTCCTAGGGCCACTCCAGGGTCCTAGGCTGGGTGCTCAGGCCCACCAACAGCCTGACGCATTAGGGCTGAGCCCTCTCAGATCCAGTCACCCCCGGAGAACTGGCACAAGCCCCAGGAGAGGGCACAGCTGTGAAAGAAGCTAATGTTACAGGTAATTTTGGCAATTAAGGCTCGTGTTCAATTTAGCAGATTTATAGAATGTTGCTTGGGAGGACCAGAGATCTGGGATGAATCCAAATAGAATTAAGCACGGAAAACCCAAATTCCAAGCCCAACCTCCCCCTGGCCTGTTCAAAAATGCCTCTCAGGCTCCCTGCCTGAGAGCTCACAGCCAAAAGAGCACTTGACCAAGGGGCTCTCTGCCCACAGACACTACACGGAGCTTGGCGACCCATCCACTGTGTGTCCCGGGGGGTTTGATCCCTGCTCAAGTAGCTAAGATCTCACATGCCTCATCAAAGTAGACACAAGTGTCATCTACTTTGTATCTTTAAACAATCCTTTGGGGCCAATCCCATTTTAAAGATGGGGAAACTGAGTCTCAGAGAACTGAAGAAACACTCAAGGATACTCACAAGATGACTAAACCCCATTGTAGGACCTATAGGTCTTTCCCACATACCAAATATGTGTGTTGCTTTTTTTTTTTAATGTTAACCATTTTTAAAGTCTTTATTGAATTTGTTACCATATTGTTTCTGTTTTATGTTTTGTTTTTTTGGCCACAAGACATGCTCCCCAGCTAGGGATCAAACCCACACTCCTGGCATTGGAGGCCCTACGTTGAAATCACTGGACCACCAGGGAGGTCCCTGTATACCAATATTTACTATTTTTTGTTCAATTTTTTTTCCATGTGTCATCAGTACCATGATTTGCTAAATATTTTTCTTTAAATCTTCTCACTTGGAAAAACTTACATACCTTCTCTAGGAGGAATATACAGGAAATTGTAATTTAGATGTATCAAATATATATGTTTGCTTAAGTGCCCATATGTCTATGGAATACAAAGAAAATGTTCATTCTGTGTACCACTCTAAGGTCTCCTGTGTGTTGCCAGGACACCCTATCTGTGCCTCATCTGGAAACATCTCTTGATACCACGCTTCTTCCTTGGGGAACATGACCTCCCACCTAGGAGGCCAGCCCCCTGGCTGGGGGCGGCGGGTAGGGGATAAAGGAAGTGTTAGCTCTATGGTCATGCAGCTCGGAATTCAAATCCTGACCTTGCCACTTTACTAGCTTTCTGAACTTAGCCAAGCTTCTTAGTCTCTCTGAGCCTCCGTGAGTCTCCATGAGCCTCTCTGAGTTTCCATGTCTGTAAAATGCGGCTAATAAGAGTAGCAGTCTCCTTTTAGGGCTGCTGGGGTAACTCAGTGAGATAACACACGAGATGAGCATGACATTTGGTAGCTCTCATGATGTTCTGTGGTTTGGAGGAAGGAGTGGATGCCGCCTGGTTCCTTCCTGCAAGAGGCCAGGGCAGAGTTCAAGTTCCTGATTGTCTGCAAGGGCCAATGTTTTTACTTTTGAGGTGATTGTCCCTCCAGGTTAAGAATGCAGAGTCTTCAGGCAATGCTGCCTTGGGCTCAGGTTTCTGCTTGGCTAAACTTGGAGCTCAGTTCAGGTGGAAAAAGTAAGGACTCAAAGAAGCTGATCTTTCCCACTGCCTAGCTGTATAGAGCAGGCAAGACTGGAAAATTGAACCAGAGCAGCAGAGACACTTGGGATCACTGCCCTCCCTGTAGAACGCTCCCTGCAAACAATCCAGGGAGCATCTACTCACTTTGGTGGTAGGCTCTACCTGAGAACTCAGGAAGCTGGAACCTCTACACATGCTTAGGAGTGCGGGTGAGGGGGCGTGAACAGGGCCACGACATGATGCTGTTGGGCTTCAGACATTCTTGCCCTTGTGAGCCCCTTCCTCCATGGAAAACACACACACACACACACACTTTACAATGGAGCTTTCCTGATGGCCCATCGGGTAAAGAATCCACCTGCAATGTAGGAGACATAGGTTCAATCCCTGGGTTGGGAAGATCCCCTGGAAGAGGAAATAACAACCCACTCCAGTATTCTTACCTGGAAAATCCCATAGATAGAGGAGACTGGTGGGCTACAGTCCATGGGGGTTGCAAAAAGATGGACACGACTGAGCCACTAAACACACACAAATATTTTACAATGATGTTGGTATAAAGATGAATTGAGGCTGAAGTCATTATTATTTTTTAATACCACTATTTTCCATTTTCTCCTCTGATTTAAAAAAGAAACTAACATTAAGACTTTTTGTGCACCCCTAAGTATGATGGGCCTAGACACTGTGCCTACCTGAACACCTGAACAATAGGCTGTCTCAGGTGAAGGGGATCAGGTTGACAGCATCCCAGAGGTGTTCCCCAGAGCTAAACCCCAAAGGAAACGCCTGTAGAGAAGATGTTCTCAAATTGGCTGTCAAGTACTCCCAGGTGAGCATGACTTTCCCAAACAGTCGTGGGAAGGGGCTGATCACCCCTTAATAGTGGGGCCAGACCCAAGACTGGAGCAAATGACCCTGGCTGAGTCTGGGGCACAAACCCTAGATTCCAGCTGCACCCTCCATGTCAAGGATGGAAGGAGAAAACCAAGGTGAGGAGAACAGGAGACATGCCAGCCCTAGAGACAAATCTCCTGCACCCAAAACCACTGTGATCCTCATCAGACTCCCTCCCAAGAAGTTTATGTTCCTGCCAAAACCATACCCCAAATACAACTTAATAATAACAGGTGAGCCTTTTACCTGGCCAATTCTGTGTCTAGCACTCACTGGATTGTTTTAGGTAGAGCTCTTGGTTGAAAATGACAAACCCAACCCAAGATGCTTCAGCCAAAAGGGAGGCATTTATCACAAGGCTTCGGGTGTCTCAGGGAAGCCAAAGGCAGGAAAACACTGTTCCTTTGGGACCAGAGCTGGAGAGATGTCTGGAGGATTATCTGTGTCTCAATATACTTCATTCTCTTCCTCTGAAATCTGGGCCAGAGGTAAAATATTGCTGCCCCATGGCTCCCAGGCCTTTGAGTTACCATTTTAGAAACCTTCAGACACCACTGTGCTGTCTCATCACCCTGAATTTCTCCAGGAGAGAAGCTGATTGGTTCAGCTTGGGTCAGGTGTCCTGCCAAACAAAGCAGGAACACCTAGGGCAAACAACACTTCTGGGTGCCTATGGCCTATGGATGAAAGTACAGTTTCCATAGAAATTTGCACTGGGGAGTGGGGGCTAAATGGACTAGGAGGTCATCACATGAGTTCCGTCAGCTTTAGTCCATCCTAATTTAGTCCATTAGGAACAGAAGGAATGGGACTTCACTGGTGGTCCAGTGAATAAGAATCTGCTGCCAATGCAGGGGACATGGGTTCAATCTCTGGGTCAGGAAGATCTCACATTCCATGGAGCAACTAAGCCCATGGGCACCACAACTACTGAGCCCAAGCACTCTGCAAAAGAAACCACCTCAATGAAAAGCTCAGACACAGCAACTAGAGAGTAGCCCCTGCTCATTGCAACTAGAGAAGGTCTGCACACAGCAGTGAAGACCAGCACAGCCAAAAATTAATTAAAGAAGAAGCAGAAGGAATGGAAGTTGTGGGGAGCAAAAATATATCCAATTTGCAGGTTGAGTCCAACCACAGGAGAGTAATGGGCAGAGCCATCTTGGCATAACCGTCATTGATGTTGCTTGCAATCCTTCAACCAGAGTGTGATATTTACCCAACAGCCGCCTCCCGCTCTCCAGGGTCTTGGTCACAAACACACGACCAGAACCAGCCCGCTCATAGCACAGGGGCGGTAGGACTCCCGCTTGTGTCTGGGGGCAACACACTTTCCAAGTTGAAGCTGGCTGCCTACCAGACACCCACTTCACCATAGACCCCCTAGGTGGGACAGAGCAAGAAAGAGGAAAGCTAATCAGGGCTGGGTGGACCTCAGATACAGGCTGGAAAGGGCAACTGCCATCCAACAGCTCAGCGCTGGGCAGTGGCTGAGCCTCCAAGCCAAGAGAAGTTGCAGCCAACATACCAGCATCCCAGACGCCTAGCAGATGACGCTGCTCCTCTGCCATCTCTCCCAGGGAGCCTGCCAAGTCCCCAGGCCCAGTCAGTGCTGACATTTAAAGCAAAGTGTGTGTCAACCATATTAAACAATATACCAAGCTGTGGGTTATTAAGTGTAGGGTAAATTGACCACAGCAATTAAACTGAGATTAGGCAGTGATAAAGCCAGAATCCCAGGCCACCAACACTGTAACATACGGAGGCCTGGCTAGGACAGTGTGAAAGCCACATCAGAAACTCGGTGACATGGTCCTGAAAGAGTCACCCAATCACCCCAGTGCCCCTCTCTGACTCCCCGTCTTTTGTCCTTTTGACAATCTGACCTCCTCAAGAAGACATAACTTATACCCAGCATCCAGGAATGACTGGAGACTGCCATGTAGGATCAGAGAGAAGTGTCTGACCAGCTGTGGCTGGATGCTCTCTGCCTCCACTCCAATTTGATCGATATATAGACCTATGTGTTCACCCAAAGCTCCAAAGGCAGGGCCAGGGGTCTTCTCAGCTCACCAGTGCCAGGCACCTTGTAGGCACCAGGCAGCCTCAACAGCTAGAGACCCCCACAAGCAGGACCAGTCAGGAAAGTCCCAGGTGGGGCCAGCTCCATCCAGTACCTGCTGGGCAGAGCTGGAGTGTGTGGGAACGATTTCATGGCTCTGGGACACACACTACATATCTTGAAACAAGCATGCATTGCCCTTTGAGTCACTGGCTCCAACCCTCTGGGTAACAGGGTCAAGGTCTTGCCAAAAAACTGCTGGCCTGTTCTCCATGCCTTTGGCAGGTCCCTGACATTCAGATGCTGCTTGGTGTGTGTGGGTGGATGGGAAAGAAGGCGCCAGAGGAGGCTTCTCCTCCAAGGCCTCATCAGAGCTGTCCCTTTTGCCCAAGGATTCCCCATGCCCTGAGACAGGCTTAGCTCCAGAGCTCACTGCTCCCAGGAGCCTCAGTGAGTCAGAGCCCCAGGGTCAGGACACAGGACTTAAGAGTCGAACAGATTTCAGTTCAAATTCTGGTCCTGCCTCTTGCTCACTACATGACTTTGGGCAAGTGAATTGCTTTCTCTGAGACTCAGTTTTCTCACCTATTAAATGGCCCCCAAATAGAATCTCTTTGGGTAAACATGTATACACAGATAACTCAAAGTTGCAGAAGGGTCCTACCAGTCAAAGACTCTGTATCTCTGGTGGTAGCAGATAACAATGTAATGGTGGTGATGGGGATTATAAGGACGTTCCAGGAGAAAGTGGCACTGAATTCTGTTATTACCCTGACCTTGAAAAGTGAAAGGGTTAGTTGCTTAGTCATGTCCAACTCTTTGCGACCCCATGGACTGTAGCCTGCCAGGCTCCTCTGTCCATGGGATTCTCCAGGCAAGAATACTGGAGTGGGTAGCCATTCCCTTCTCAAGGGGAATTTTCTGACCTAGGGATTGAACCTGGGTCTCTTTGCAGGCAGATTCTTTACCAGCTGAGTCACCAAGGAAAGGTAAATTTATGTCCTGGGCTCTCATATAAAATGTTCTTTCTGTGGCCAGGGGCCAGGTTTGTAAACACAGGTATCATCCACCCTTCCTCTGCTCTGCTCCATAATGGGGTGTGGGGAGGCCCAGCCCTCCAGGCTGCCTGTGGTCTCAGACTCCTGCAAAAGTCCAAGGAGTCAGTTAGCTGCTAGGAGGTCCTGGCAGGAGCCTGGGGGGTGGGGGGAGGGAAAAGCTAGCATATTTCACCCACAGCACTCTCTCTCTGCCCCAGGGGACTTTCAGGAGAAACTGCATCTTCTCTGTGACTCAGCAGGCTCCCTCCAGACAGCCCGGCATGGCTGCAGCTTCCACTGGGTGACCTCCTGGTTCCAGTGGCTCAGGAAACACAGCTTCTGCCCTTGATCCCTCTAGCCTGGAAGAATGAGAATGGGAGCTACATCCAGCTGTTCCTGATCTCCATCTGAGTCACCTCAAGGCTTTTCCCCAACCTCCAGAGGCATCTCACCTCTTCCTCTAACTGTAATCAATTCCCTATATTCACCCCGCTCTGCTGAAAACACTTGAGGAGCACTTGTCTTCCTGGCTGGACCCTGAATGATCCATTCACCTCTCCAAAGTGTCTTTGTAGCATTCAGAGAGGGCAGGGTCCCAGAGAACTCCTCAGTATTTTGAATTTTAATAGATTAATGTGCTGAAGCACACACCCAATGGCAAGTTCTATGAGGGGAAGACCTGAGACTGTTTGGTTAACCCTTGCATCCCCAAAGTCCAGAAGAGCGTTGGCACATAGTAGGCATCTTACATGTGCATGCCTGCTCAATCGATTCAGTCATGTCCAACTTTTTGTGACCCCATGGACTATAGCCGCCCAGGCTCCTCTGTCCATGGGATTCAGCAGGCAAAAATGCTTTAGTGGGTTGTCATGCCCTCCTCCAGGGGATCTTCCCAACCCAAGGATAGAACCCAGGCCTCCTGTGTCTCCTGCATTGCATGCAGATTCTTTATCCACTGAGCTACCTGGGAAGTCCCAAGCATCTTATAAATATGCACTAAATGGATAAACTAACAATCCAAAAAAAGACCCCACTCGGAGGCAGCCCCCTCAAGGGGATGGGAGAAGATTCTATGATCATTGTTGAATTGATTGAGGGAACAGATAGAACCTGTCTCCTTGCTTCTTTATTAGTAGGAATAACAATGATGATGTTTAGAGAATTAAAGAAGCAGATTCTATCTAAGCTTCCAGAAGGGCCAAAATCAACCCCTGGATGCAGTCAGATGCAGCCCACTGTTAAACAAGCTAAATGAATTGATGCACCGCACGCTGTAGCCTGAGTTCTAATTGAACATTCTACCATACCCTTGATCCTGTTCCTTCCTTTGTTCCTTAAAGGTGCCAGAGGTGCAGCGGGGCAGGGGAAGTGGTAGGGAGAGCATCTTGTTTGATTTAGCGTGTCCTTATAAATTGCCCGAAGTCCTTTCTGGTTCTTGTTGGAGGCAGATCTGAAAAAAATGAATGTAATAATACTGTAACCCAGAGATATTGTGGGTTGGGGATATGGTTGAACCCAATGCACTGGGTCTATTTGTAAATGGGCCCCTGAGGTTAAGATACCACTGGCCAAGCTTTTTGAGCATTTTTTGGTTCTGAGTGGTCAGGAAGGATGAGGAATCTCTGCCCGAAACTGAGTAGGTTCCAAATTATAAAACCATGGCTCTGTAGAGAGGTATATATTTGATGTTCCTGGGAAGTGGGATGGTGTGGTCTTCAGGCTCATATGGCTCCCTAGCTCTACCCCCAGCCACACTGGAGACTTAGAAGAGCTCCAGATTCTTCTTTACCCTGAATCACAAGTTTATCTGCCCCTTGACCTACCCAGCAGTCCCTGCTCTCAGCTAGCTACCATACTGAAGTAAACTAATTTATACTAAAGTGTGAATAGTTCTTCATAAGCTTAAGGTGTTTGCCTGTGAATATGAAAGTTGTCTTTTAAGGTCCTTTGGGAAGGATTCTTAGCACCATCAATGATATAATCTGGGATATTTCTAGAAGGGAAATCTTCTCACTGATAGTCTGTTGACTTACCATCCAAGAGTTCTTCCTGGTTACACTTCAGCCATGGCAGGACTTTGAATGGGCTACATTCTTTTCCCGAGCCCCTGATTTTCCTTCTGTTACTTGAATGGGTTGAGGGTGGCTCAGTCCTAAAGAATCTACCTACCAACACAGGGGATGTGAGAGACCTGGGTTTGATCCCTGGGTCAGGAAGATCCCCTGGAGGGAGAAATGGCAACCCACTCCAGTATTCTTGCCTGGAAAAATCGCAGGGACAGGGGAGCCTAGCAAGCTACAGCCCATGGGGTAATAGAGTCAGACATGACTGAGCACGTGAATGCGTGAGCACGTGCACACACACACACACACACACACACTTGGGCGGATTGAATAAAATGGCATCTTAGGACTTTTCACTCAAAAGTTGATTGATTCCTTGAATCCAAATTTCTTAGCTTGACTTTTAAATCTTTCCACACAATGACCCTAAAGTCAACTTTATTCGCCACTACTCCCTGTACAGAAACCAGACAGGCCACATTAACAATGCTATCAATAATCATATAAAATTGCTGGTGTTTCTTAAGTACCTATGTGCCAGGCTTTGAGACCTTTTTCCATCTGACCCTCTAACAATCCTAATAAAATCATTCCCATTTTACAGATGAGAAAGTGAGGGCTTACATCACTTGCTCACACAGCAAATAAGGGCCAGGGCTAGGGTTCAAAGCCGAACAGTCCATACCCTATGCCACGACCCTATGCTGGCTGACTGGTCCACTGAACAAGCCCTGGCTATCCCTCCGGCTATACAGATGTGAAAACTGGACTCAGAGAGGTTAATTAACTTGGTCAAGGTCCTACAAGCAATAAGTGGCCTCTGAAGCACTTCCCTTGAATTCCACCTGGTTCCCACTGGATCCCTAGACCCTCAGGCGGCCCTCTGGCAGCCCCTCTCCCATCACCCTGGAGGTACCCCCCCCCCTCTCTTTCTCTCTCTCTCTCTCCTTAGACTGCCTGACCTGCCTCTGCCTCCCCAACACTGACCTGGAAAAACAGCAGAAGACCTGAGGGTCTGGGCGATTCAGCAAAGGCAGCAAGTTGCTCCTTTTCCATGAAAATACAAATCAAGAAACCCAAAGTCTTTTCATCTGACCCAGAAAATAAACTTCCTTTCTTCTAGGCTGGCTTAGTAGATGCCAAGTTCCACCTCAGGCCTTTAGAAAACCTAACCAAACCAAACACAGCTAAGCCTTAAACCCTTCTATGATTCCGTTTATAATAAAAACATGGACTTCCCCTCTCCCCTGGTGGGGCGAATTGCTGCGGTGAGTAAAGCTGTTTTCATAGTCAGCTAATTACCCCCTTAAAGATGGCTGATGATCTAACTTCCCGCCCTCTGTTTGGCCTAAGAAGTTCCCCCGCTCGGCTCCAGAAGGCTAAATGGAGGAGAAGCAGGCACTAGAGGGGTGGGGAGGGGCAGGAGGGAAGCCCCCAGGACCCCTACCACCTAGAACCTAGAACAAGAACCATGGAGGCAGAAAATCAGGCTTCCAAACCTGCCTATGCTAGCTTCTGTCTGCACAGGTGATATCACCTGCCTGAAGCTCAGTTTCCTCATCTGTGAAATGGGGACACCGGTGGTGCCATGAGAAAGTACAGGGAAGTACAGGATCTGGCACAAGCTAGTGCTTGGTTGGTGCTAGATGACTCATCTCTTTCCTGTCCTACTTTCTAATCTTGCTTGGACTACCCACGACTGAAAAGCCTGACTGGGCTTTGCCCAGGTTGCCACTGTCAGCATGTCCCTCCCCAGTCATAATAGTCATAAGGAACATTTAATGAGTACATCAGCCGGAATTTGGTGTCTTAAATGGTTTATAAAGTGAAAGTGAAGTCGCTCAGGCGTGTCCGACTCTTTGCGACCCCATGGACTGTAGCCTACCAGGCTCCCCTGTCCATGGGATTTTCCAGGCAATAGTACTGGATTGCCATTTCCTTCTCCAGGTAAATGGTTTATAGCTGTTATCATTTTTTAACCCTAGAAACAATCCCAGGAGATAAGTCCTATTATTTTTTCTGTTTTATTTTTGTAAAAAATCTTTGCTTTGTATTGGGGCATAGCCAATTTGCAAACAACATTGTAACAGTTTCAGGTGAACAGTGAAGGGACCCAGCCATACATATACATGTATCCATTCACCCCCAGACTTCCCTCCCATCCAGTCCACGACACGACATTGAGCAGAGTTCTATGTGCTATACAGCAGGTCCTTGAGACAAGTCTTAGTATTATGCCCACTTTACAGATGAAGCCATTGAGGCTCAGAAAGGTTAATTTATCCAACTAGGGAGTGCTGCAATATAATTATTATTTATGATAATATTTCAGAAACTACTTGGGAGTTTTTGTGTGCGTGTTTCATCTTTTAAAAAAAAATGGATAAAGAATTTGCTGGATATTGAATTCTGCAATGAGGAGGATCTTCTCAGGGTTTGAAGGCGATATTACATCATTTTCTAACTTCCACTGTTGCTGTTGAACAGTCTCTTGCTATTCGTATCCCCAGTCCTCCTAGTGTGATGTCTTTTACCTGTCTGAAAGTCTTTTAGACCTTCTCTTTATTTTTGATGACCTGAAATGTTGTTATAATGAGCCTTAGTGTCAACCTTGGCTCATTCATCCAACCTTTGTTAATTCATCGCACTGGAAAGCCATTTACTCTGAAGATTTCTAGGCAGCATTCTTGCATTTTTTTCATTGAGTTTCTTTTCTGTGTACATTGTTCCTAAGCTTCCTAACAGTGGGATAAAGGACACATGAGTTTGGCCTCTAGTTTCTTAAAAATCTTTCTGCTAATAGCTATCTTTTTAGTTTTTAAAAATTTAATCTTCTGATTTTCTCAACTTCATCTTCCATCTCTTCTATTAATTTTTTTTCATTTCCACTATTATATTTTTAGTTTCAAAGAACATTAAAAAAAAAACTCTTTCCAAGAAAAACATGTTGATTTTCATAGATATAATAGCACTCTGGAGATAATACAGGTATTTGGTTGTTTCAATGCTTCTGGTTCCTATACTGTCTTTATTTTCTTTCTTCATTTTTTTTTTTTTTTTTTTTTTGGAGGAGGGTGGGTGTCTTTGCCTTTTTGTATGAAAGACTTTTGTCAAATATTTGAAGATCCTTGGCTGTGTGTTTACATTTGATGGACAGGCTCTAAAAAGTGACCAGGAAGCTTGATGAGTTTTGATAATTGTACAAAGGCAATGTTTTGCTTTTGGAAACCCCCAATTGTTGGTATCTATTGATTTTGCCTTGGAGGCCACTCATATTCTCCAAGGAATCTCTCGTCTCCTGCGGAATGGCAGTGAGGGAAAGGGAGGTATGATCATAAGACAAGAAGCTGGAATTCAAGGAGCAGGAGAGAGAATCAACCATTTAATGCTCTAAATGTAATGTTATTGGGATTTGCTGGGAAGCCTTTGCAAACAGAGAAATGGAAAAATTGGGTAAGAAGAGGCATTTTATTGGTATCTTGGTTAAAACTTATTCTTGTCTAAAAATTCCAACACTGTTCTTTGAAAACTCCAACACTTTGATCCACACAATCTATTTTGAGATTTCCATGTCAAATGGCGCTCCAGTAAGATGTTATATTTCTGTTCCAGTTTCCCCTTGAAACTTTCTTGAGAAGTACTAATATTGGGAATAATACAACTTAATGTTTGAAAGTATTTTAAAATATCTCTGCATTTAAGAAGATACAGCTTTGATATTTAAACTCCAGAATTTACTGTTTTTCTATAAATTGTTCTATATACAGTTCTAATCTGATTTTCCCATTTAATATTTTAAGAATATTTCTGTCATTAAACAGTCCAATAATATTACTTTTAAGCAGAGACATTACTTTGCCAAAAAAGGTCCGTCCAGTCAAGACTATGGTTTTTCCAGTGGTCATGTATGGATGTGAGAGTTGGACTATAAAGAAAGCTGAGCGCCAAAGAATTGATGCTTTTGAACTGTGGTGTTGGAGAAGACTCTTGAGAGTCCCTTGGACTGCAAGGAGATGCAACCAGTCCATCCTAAAAGAGATCAGTCCTGGGTGTTCATTGGAAGGACTGATGTTGAAGCTGAAACTCCAATACTTTGGCCACCTGATGCAAAGAGCTGACTCATTTGAAAAGACTCTGATGCTGGGAAAGATTGAGGGCAGGAGGAGAAGGGGACGACAGAGGATGAGATGGTTGGATGGCATCACCGACTTGATGGACATGGGTTTGGGTGGACTCCAGGAGTTGGTGATGGACAGGGAGGCCTGGCGTGCTGTGGTTCATGGGATTGCAAAAAGTCAGACATGACTGAGCGACTAAACTAAACTGATTCTATTACATACACACAATTCATACAACTATTTCTTTATTGCATGAATTTTTTTTCAATTTTCATCTTTCCTACAAAGAATCAGGGTTGATATTTAATGGTTGTGCATGAGTCCAGCCACACTAATGCACCACAGGAGACATCTGCTCTGATTAGTTGGTCCCCTGGCCATGACAGATATTAAAATGCTTTCCTTTTTTTTTTTTTTTTTTGCATATCAACCTTATAAACAATATGGGAGTAACTATCACTAGAACTAAGTCTCAGTGCAAGATAATAATTATTTATTTAGCACACCTTCCTAGAAAAGGACTGGCTATATACTAAGTATTAATGTTTTTGACATTCTTGACAAGCATTGTGAAGTCAATTTTTAGAAAGGCTATAACAATTTCTAATCCTACCAGCAGAATGTGAGAGTTTCTCTTTTCTACAAAAGATCTTTTTAATAAGTAAATTTCTCAAGTGACCCTGAATTCTTAAACTCATAAGTAATATCCCAGACTCACATAATCTAGTCTCCCTCTTGAACACTGCGTAGAATAAACTCCTGTAACACACCCCAGGCATGCAAACTTCGATTTAGCCTTCTCAACCTGGGCTCCGTGGACTCTTACTGTAGAACGTATGCTTAGAAAAGAGAATTCTGTGGTCAAATAAATGTAGGTGCTAGTACTGTCATCGTCCCTCCTTTTGAGAATCCCAGAGCTCACCAACACAGTAAGAGTGTTGAAAAGACCTGAAATCCATTTAGAACCATTTACCTCTTTAATCCATTCTTCAAGTAATGTCTTCAGCTCAGTTCAGTTCCGAGATTCAAATGACTAGGTCTTCAGAACAAGGTCTAGCTGAGTTCAGTCACTCAGTTCTGTCTGACTCCTTGTGACCCCATGGACTGCAACATGCCAGGCTTACCTGTCCATAATCAACTCCTAAAGCTTGCTCAAACTCATGTCCATTGAGTCGGTGATGCCATCCAACCTTCTCATCCTCTGTCATCCCTTCTCCTCCTGCCTTCAATCTTGTCTAGCATCAGGGTCTTTTCGAATGAGTCAGTTCTTCACATCAGTGGCCAAAGTATTGGAGCTTCAGCTTCAGCATCAGTCCTTCCAGTAAATATTCAGGGTTGATTTCCTTTAGGATTGACTGGTTTGATCTCCTTGCAGTCCAAGGGACTCTCAAGAGTCTTCTCCAACACCACAGTTCAAAAGCATCAATTCTTTGGTGCTTAGCTTTCTTTATAGTCCAAATCTAGCCTAACATGTGTCCAAAAAGCATAATCCTATCATTGTACGAGTGGCTTTCCCTGGTGGCTCAGTGGTAAAGAAACTGTCTGCCTATGCAAGAGACTCAGGTTTGGTCCCTGGGTCAGGACGTTCTCCTGGAGAAGGAAATGACAACCTATGCCAATATTCTTGCCTGGAAAATCCCATGGATGGAGGAGCCTGGCCTCCTACAGTCCATGGGTGTCTCAAAAGAGTCAGACATGACTTAGTAACTAAACAACAACAATCACTGTGCAATAACATGGAGTTCACACTCAGTAATCCCACCACTAAATAGCATGGGAAACATAAAACAAACAAGGAATTAACATCATTGACAAGTAATAGAAAAACTTTCATGTGAGGACAAGCTTAAAAAAGACAAAGACTACTAATTCTGGAAAGAGGGATGATGAAGGAGACATAACTGAATGGGTTAAGAGGCTTTCTAGATTCTGAAACATGACACTGGCAGTCCACAGAGCATGAGGGACATTGTTTAACCTTCACAGGGGACAACAGAGTCTAGGAACTCATTACCCCATTCAAGTTCAAGGAACATTTAGGCAAATTAGTGGATGTCAGGTTCAAAATGGATTACTTGAGGAAAGCTAAGGACCTGGAGGAAGAAAACATCTCTGACCTTTGGAAAATGACATCAGAGAAGGAAATTACCATGTTCCTTCTTGGGATCTGCCAGTCATCACTTAGTCTTTTTCTTAAAGGTCTCCAAGGGAAGAGCCCCTTGCATCCTCTAATAACCCATCTCATGCTATTCCATCATTAATCACTAAGGAAGATCATTCTCATGCCCACTGAAGCCCTTCACCTTCTCTCCTCTCTGGGGCTTAAAAATAAAAATTTAGAATTCCTCACTTCTTTTATTTATTAATGTAATAGAAGGGGAGGACAGTTAGAGTGTGGGGAAGACCCAGAAATCTCACTCAGTATTGATTTTTGGCCATCTTCAAGGAGTAATTTTGAATTTTGGAGCTTCCAGCAAGATAAGTTTAGCATTCACACTTAAAAAGGGCAGAAGTCCCCAAGATACCCTCCTGCCTTCAGTGGTTCATGAATAATAATTTTTATGAAGATGATATTCATTGAGGCTTGCAGGTGCTCTCTCCAGAGGTCTCTTCTGTAACAGGGCATCTCACGAGATGACCAGCACCAAAGGGCCCAAACTTTCCAAGCACTTTGGCCACACAGTAGATAAAGCCAGAGACTTCTTTCCACAGGTCAGCATCTCAAAGGACCTCAGCTGAACTTGTTAACTTTCTCAACCTTGACAGAGAAGAGAGAGCCCCTAGAAAGGTGCTCATTCTATCACAGAGAAGACATCACTTACCCAATCCACTTTGTTTTATTTATTCAAGAAATCAACCAGAATAGGAAGGGATTCACCCAAAGTTGCCAAGTTATTAAGGAGCATGGCTGGGATTAAAAGCCTGGATGTCCTTCAGCTAAGAGCTTCATCCATTAGCTTCTATTTCTCCTACACTGAACACCTTTGCCACCTCTATAAGGGGCAGTTAATGAGTCAGAGTCTAGGAAGACTCCTCTTATGAAGATGAAATCCCTGGATTCCCAATCTGTAGAAACAGTGGAACTTCCCCGCTGGATTTTGAGGTCTTGTGTTGTGTGTGTTAAGAGTTAAACCTTTGACTGGATGTGAACTCTTTCAGAACAAACCCTCCAACTGCCTAGCAAGACTCTTCCAAAAATGCCTTCCTTAATTATGCAGAAAGCATCTTTTTTGCTAGCTTGCCAAATACTATTGCCGGGACTAATGCAGAACTGGGGCTTGTTTTCCTCTCTTTCCTTAACTGTACACCCTTAGCCTGGTTTTAAATTTCTCCATCCTCCATTGGTATTGGCAACCGTGGATTAGTAATGCTAAAAAATTTATCTTTACAACCTATTGTCTTGGGTAAGATGGTATCAACAGCTCCAGATGGACCAATCTCTAAGAATAATTTCACTTCCCCTTATCATTGACAGGAATCACATTTACATATTCTACTGGTGGGTGAGATAATGCAGAGATGATTAATGTCCCTCGATGTACAGATACCTGTAGACTGTTTGATCAATGTCTCCCCAAGAAAGTGTCTTTCAATCTGGAAGCTCCAAGTCCAAAAACGCACTGTGATTAATGTAACTAAATGTTTGGGGTCGGCAGAAGCTGCAGGCTCTTTCTTGTGTCCCCGTCACACTAAAGAGAGGTCACAGGAAACTGGATTAGTCATGTGTAGAAAAAGTCTATGGGGCACTTTTGAGGGGGATGAATTTCTTTTAAAGTCCCTTTAAAGAAAGAAGCAGAATTTCCCTTGGAATGGCTCCTCCAGGGAACAATCACACACTGTCTTTCTTGCAAGTATCACTCCCATTTTGAAAACCAAATGGGTCTGATCCTGGGTGTTGTATTGGAGTTAGGACCTACCCTGATTATTTCACACATTTGTTAAGCAGAAATATCTGGTTTCTCCAGGTTATCCCTTAGAGAGGCACTGGAACCAGCTGGAATGATGTTCAAAAGGCATGGAGAGGAGTTCGATACTGTATGTTGTTTTCCAGTCCTCTAGATTTATTTCAGCATTTCCTCTGAGGTGCCTTGGAAAATGATTCAGAGTTAGGGTTTCCCATGTCTGGAGTCCAGATAGAGAAGAGGTTAAATAGGGACTCTGAGGCCAGCTTGAACCACCTTACCTCTCAACACTTTTTTTCTAATTTTGTTTATTTATTTACTTATTTTTGGCTACACGGGTCCTAGTTGCAGCACATGGGCTCTTCACTGTGGCCCGTAGGCTCCTCCATTGTTGTGGCCTGAGGGCTTAGATGCCCCACAGCATGTGCGATCTTGGCTCCCCGACCAGGGATCGAACCCACGTCCCCTGCATTGGAAGATGGATTCTTAACCACCGGACCACCAGGAAAGGCCCTTGACCCTTCCCTAACTAGGTGAACTTGGGGCCTGTTTGAAACCTTCCCGTGCCTCAGTTTGTGTGCATGCTAAGTCACTTCAGTTTGACTCTTTGAGACCCCATGGACTGTAGCCCACCAGGCTCCTCTGTCCATGGGATTCTCCAGGCAAGAATACTGGAGTGGGTTGCCATGCCCTCCTCCAGGGGATATTCCCAACCCAGGGATCGAACCTGTGTCTCTTCTGTCTCTTACATTGACAGCTGGGTTCTTTATCACTAGCGCTACCTGGGAAACCCATGCCTCAGTTTACTCACCTAGAAACCTAGAGTAATCAGTGTCAGTACCCTTCGGGTTACTGGCAAGTTTAAATGAGAAAACATTCTTCACGGGCTTTATTCAGTGCTTGGCACTTGGCAAGAATTCAATAGATTCTCACTATTGTTATTGTCATCATTAATCCTAAAAATTGCTTATTGAAATGTCTCCCACTCATGTCTGTCTCATGCACACTCCCTGATAACAATGAGGTGAGGTTTTATTCAGGTATAGTCTGGCTAGGTTCCTTCTGCAAGGAGATCTATTTTCCACTGGAAAATATTTTTAAGGAAATCATATTCAATTCAAGTACATTTACATAATAATATGTATATCTAAAACCTGACTAGGCTAGCCTGCCCCTAGCTGTGGGAGCTGAGGAGGCCATATTTAGGAATACAAATGACTTCAGGAATATGTTTTGGTGCTCTGGAATGCTCCCAATGAACACATGTGGGTTGTGATTAAATGGCAAGACTGGAAGATACTGGAGGAATTAAGAAAGAAAATCTGGAACCACATACAGTGGTCAAGTCCAGAAGATGGAGTTTGGGAAGGATGAGCCTGAGATGGGAGTGGTGGGAATTTCTCAAAGGAGAGCGTAGGTCCTGCGAAAGCCATTTGACGCCCTCACTCATGCAGACATTCATTCATTCAACAGACATTTACTGAGTGCCAGGGAGAGTTCTAGGTGTTGGGATAATGTAGTAAACAGGTCAGACTTCCTGTCTTCTTTCATGAGGTTTATATCCCAGCAGAATGAGCAGATAGGACAGGCAAATAAAAATATGGCCATTTCAACCAGGCATAAGTACAGTGAGGAAAATAGAGATCGCCACGCCATTCCTTCTCAGAGCAATGAGGAGATGCTTCATAGAGAAGCTGCTCAAAGGCATCTGAGGGTCCTGGATGCCCTGTCCTCTTTTCTGTCATGTAAGATTTTGGAAAAATCACACTCTCACTGGAGCCTTTATCTCTCTGGAATATAAGAGTCATGATTCCAAGTTCCCAACATGGAGTCCTTCAGAAGGCAGGTTACCCAACACTTTCACATTCCAGCCCAGATTTACCAAACACCCAGTAGCTGTGCCGCCCAGTCTCCCACCCTGAGCCCAGTCCTTTGTGATGCTGCTCAGCCGCAGTCTAACTCCAGGCAGAATCCATCAACCCATCAGAGTGGGCACTAGTGGGCAAGCCCTTGGCCTCTACCCTGGATGAAATGATGGAAGTTGTACACCCATGGCTGATTCATGTCAATATATGGAGAAACCACTACAATATTGTAAAGTAATTAGCCTCCAATTAGAATAAATAAATTAATGAAATTTAAAAAAGAAATTATGGAAGTCAAAGAAGACATTCGTTCTCCTTGCCCACTGACACAATCAGAAGATGTAGTTACTACCTTCCACAAGAAAGGGAGAGATCGCTACGTGATGGCATGTGTCACATCCTTACTACAGCCACATTCTCTTTCCATGGGCATCCTTACCTACCAATGGCAGACCTGCAAGGCTGGACACTGTGGCCTGCCCCTTCCTCCGTACCACACAAACACCCTCTCTGCACTTGCATCTCAGAAGAAACACCGGATGGACTTTGGAGTTGTACCAATTAGAGATTATATCCTGACTCCATTCTTTGCCAGGTATGTGATCGTAACCTCTCTAAGCCTTAGTTTCATAATAGTTCAACGGGGAAATGACAGTATTCAACTAAGAGGATGAGCTTTAAGTGAGCCGGTACTTTCAAGTCCTTGTGCATTGTCAGCGCTCAATAAATGGTATGCATCACTATCAGTATTATTGTTGCCATCTGTTAACAATGAAGGAAGGACGGATGGAAGGAAGGAAGGAAGAAATGAAGAGACGAAGGAAGAGAGGGACGGAGAAAAGAAGGAAGGAGGAAAGAGAGAGAGAAACCGTGAGACAGCGTCACCGGGACAAAAATGCCTATTGCCTGCTAAATAATGCAGAGTGTTTGCCCTTTCAGACTGTGAAGATTTAGAAGAAGGTTTATGTAATTTTGCATTTTTCTCCAACAGGGAGAGACAGCCAGGAGGGAGGGTGGCATCAGGGGGACATGTCTCCAGTAAAAAAAAAATAAAATAAAAATCCACATTCAATAAATGGGAAAATTATTTAAATAAGCAATCCTGAGGAAAAAAATACGGAAGCCAATTTTATTCATAAAACAACTGATTTACAGCATTCTAGCTAAGAGCAGCTTTTAACTCAAGCCTCTGAGATCCTATTTATTATTCAGCAAAATATTCAAGATTAATAAAGGTATCTTTAATACTAATATAGCAGCAAGAGCTAATATATGTAAAATAATTATTATGAAAAGTATTATCAATATTTGGGGGAATAATGTACATGCATAATGAATGAATTTTGCCCCTGGGTTTAGGCTTATATCTTGGCCTGATTTTGCATTGAGAAATTCTGCATTATAATGAAAGGCAAAATGATCACACATTATAACCGTGAGTTTTTTATCACTGCTTAGAAGGATCCTAAAACTGTCACCTAAACAGGAAATATACATATATATTCCACATAAGCATGTATATGGTGAGATGTATCATTCTTTGAAAGGCTGGAAACACCCAAACACCCAACTGCTTTCAAAAATGACAATTATCAGCCTGAAGAAGTAAATAAGAAATTTTATGATAGCCAAATATCATAAAAACTGACCAAGTTTTAGGCAAAGGAAGGGTTGTTTAGATTTCTTTTTTCAGTCTAAACATTTCTGAGGATGAAATCCTCAGTGACTTCCAAATGGCATATACAAGCTAAGTCAAATAAAGAATGACTTTCATCTTCATGAGCCTTTGAGGACCTTTCAAAATTAAGCAGAAGCTCCTTCTCCACCTTTCCCTTCACCCCAAACTTCTGAAGTAAAATTCAAATTTAATTCAACAAACGAGTGGACATCCTTCCTTTCACCAAACCTTGTGAAAATACAAAGAAAAATCTGGACGCATTCTTTTCCTTCTAGAACAGTTAATCATAAAATCAAACACAAAAAGGGATCTCAGCAATCAGCTGTCTAGTCTATTCCCTTCTTTTTTATTTTTTTATTTTTAAAAGGAAGCTGAGGCCTAAAACTGAGGAGAAGGCAATGGCACCCCACTCCAGTACTCTTGCCTGGAAAATCCCATGGATGGAGGAGCCTGGTAGGCTGTAGTCCATCGGGTCGCTAAGAGTCGGACACGACTGAACGACTTCCCTTTCACTTTTCACTTTCATGCATTGGAGAAGGAAATGGCAACCCACTCCAGTGTTCTTGCCTGGAGAATCCCAGGGTCGGGGGAGCCTGGTGGGCTGCCGTCTATGGGGTCGCACAGAGTCAGACACGACTGAAGCGACTTGGCAGCAGCAGCAGCAGAGGCCTAAAAAATGGCTAACTCACACATTTCCTACCTCTAAAAGCAGGAAAATTTCCACCACACTCCCCTCCCCAACCAAGCTCAACCAATGAAGATACAGCGTCCAATGATGACATCCTCTGTTTCCATGTGGAATCTCTACCTTCTCAAGGCAGTGGTGGGGTACCTTGGGGGCCAAAGTCAAAGTTGGCCTTCACCACCATCCTCAGCAGAAGCCCCAATCTGAACAACAAATCAACTCACCCTGGCTCCAGACTTTGAGCAAAACATGATGTTGGCTTCACTCAACAGCCTCTATTCTTCCATCGACATTTCAGTCACGAAGATTTCTACCTTAAATGATCCCTAAGATGAGGCAGGCATGCTCACCATCACCTAAAGAAAACAAAAGTTTCCGAACGCTTGCCAGCTCTTGAATTTATGTGTAAGAACTCATGTTTGAAAGGTTTTATTTTTTATGTTAAATGACTACACCGTAAATCTCACCGATGGCATAAATCAGACGACGCCAGCCCCAGGAGTGAGGCTGGGGCCGATTTATGACGAGACATGAGAGAGGAACGGTGTGTTTTATTTGTTTTACCACCTGGCATTTACACGCAGAGGAGCCTGGGGGGAACTGGCCTGTACGGCCGGGGAACAGTCCACAAAGCTATAATAAATCCACCTGTGACTGGCAGTCCACCTTGGGTTAAAAACTTGGACTCAAATAGCCACAGAGATATGCTGTCTGGTGGGAGATTCTTGATCCTGAGTAGAAACAGTATTGTGTTGGAAAGCCAGTGTGACAACTCCCATGTCTTGCCCAGCTTCAACACTGCTAATTAATGTTAATAGAGTCCTTTGCAGACTTTTCCACCTTTGTTGTTGGGAAATTCAAGATCAATATGAAACATTTTAAGGGAAATTTTACAAATCTTTAAATTATGAAAATTTGCCTTCAAGAGTACTGAGTCTTTAAGGCCTCTCAGCGAATCTTATCTCTGGGATAACGTGTGTGTGCTCAGTCGTATCCAACTCTTTGCGACCCCATGGACTGTAGCCCACCAGGCTCCTCTGTCCATAGAATTCTCCAGGCAAGAATACTGGAGTGGGTTGCCATTTCCTTCTCCATGGGATATTCCCAACCCAGGGATCAAACCCACATCTCTTGTGCCTCCTGCATTGGCACATTCTTTACCAACTGAGCTACCAGGGAACAGTCACTCATTAAACCAATGTTTAATGAACACCTAAGAGAAAGGGACGACAGAGGATGAGATGGCTGGATGGCATCACTGACTCAATGGACATGAGTCTGAGTGAACTCCAGGAGTTGGTGATGGATAGGGAGGCCTGGTGTGCTGCAATTCATGGGGTCGCAAAGAGTCGGACATGACTGAGCGACTGAACTGAACTACCATATGGCAGGTCTATCCTCTTGCAGAGTTTAGCATCTAGCGGGGGACACAGAAAATTCTTTAAAATAGGTCAGAGAAGAATAATTGCCCCAGAGATAAACAAAGGAGAGAGTGATGGAATGGTCAAGAAATGTCTCCTTGATAAGTAGACATTTCACGAGAGACCTGAATGAAGTGAAGGAAAGAGCCACTGTGTTAACAGAGGTAAGAACATCCAGCCAGTACAAAGGCTGGAGGTGTGAGCAAGGTTAACATTTTCAAGGAGAAACCAGGGTGGCTGGCAAGGAAAACATGAGAGAGAGTAGAGGTTTCCCTGCAGTCCGAAAGGAGAACGTTCCTACGAAACCTTTGTAAATTGGAACAGCATAGGGTAAAGAAACAATAACCTTGGGGCACATCTTGCTAAGAGATGCACCAAATAAATCTAGATCAAGCATAGTGATATGACCTGTGTTTTTGAACACATCACGCTCTTATTTTGAGCACATCACTCTCTTACTGGAGACCAGAGCATTGGCAAGGATAGAAACCAAGAGACCCGTTAGCATACTACTGCAATAGTCCAAGCCATGGGTAATGCAAAAGGGGACAAATTCCCTTACTTTACTCTCATCTCAACTTGCACCTCAAGAATATTTTTCACTAACTACTGGACCCATTTTAAGAAACACAAAAGCACAGTTAAACCGAGAGCCTGAGAGCATTGGATAATTTGGGGGGGGGGGGTGGGGAGAACAGTTTTTGAAAACTTAAATATTAAGTCCAGGGGACATAAGTTCTTTTCCTTTAGAGACGTATTAAGGATATTGGGCTTCCCAGATGGCTCTGGTGGCAAAGAACTCACATGCCAATGAAGGAGACCTAAGAGATGCAGGTTCGATCCCTGGGTTGGGAAGATCCCTGGAGGAGGACATGGCAACCCACTCCAGTATTCTTGTCTGGAGAATCCTATGGACAGAGGAGCCTGGCAGGCTACAGTCGATATGGTCAAACAGAGCCGGACACGACTAAAGCACCTTAGCACAGACACAAGGATGTTGCAGTTCCATTCATGCTGTGATTTCAGTAGGATCGGGATGCATCCTTGGATGATAGCAGTCTTTCTGGTGATCTACCTAAGAGAAAACTGTTGCCGGGGTAGTTTCAATTCCTGGGAAAGTCTGCTGTAAATCTGTTTACCACTGTGTCAAGAAGATAGTGCTAGAGACTTCTTCGGACTTAATTAAAGCCAACCTAGACTTCATAGAAAGAAGGAAGAGAAGAAGCATCAAAGGAAGGGAGAGGGTGGGGGCTACTCTACCACATCTTCTTCCCGCAAATTGGTTTCTAGTCACGTGAGCGTACTGGGAAGAACACTTAGCAGTGATTACTAAGAGAGGAAGGTTTGGGAGGGGTGGTGCACCGCCAAGACAGTGAAGGATGGGGCCAAATGGGAGGGAATGGACAAATTAATGATTAAGGAAGATTTTTTTTCTTACAGGAGTCGTGTCCAGCCTGGCCTCCCAGATTTGAGCAATCTTTCACTGTCAAGAGAGGCTGGGAGATTGATTCAATTAAGATTAGCAGAGTCGAAAAAATGGCATGGGTTAGTTTTGATTAGTGATGTCTTGTCTCTCATCTTGGCGGCAGTGGTGGCCAGAACACAGGCGGAGTTTCGCTTCGTCAGGTCACGGGGAAGGCGAGGCGGGCTTCCGATGTGGGGTTCATGGACCAGACCCCCGGGGGTGGAGAAGTGGTAATCCTTTATGATTTTCTTCTGAGGTCTCTTCCATTTGTCCTTCTTGGCGATGATTTTCTTATAATTAGCTACATTGTCTGGAGGAACATGAAGGAGGTGGGAAGACTCTGAAATGTGGGGGGTCATTGCAGGGTACAATTCCTTGAAGCAGATGAATGTAATTGGAGATCTCATTAATTCTGAGGTGATGCCCGGGTGCCCTCTCCTCTCCATCAGGAGGGCGGTGGAACTCTCCAGGAGGTATGAGCATGTTTGAAACAAAGCGGGGCAGGCGGCTCCCACATCTGCTGCAAAGAACTTCACCAGGCTTGGGGTCCTGGGGTGAAGAGATGCAGGGAACACAGCACTCTCACCTCCTTCCGCTTCCACACCAAGAAACCAAAATGCACCAGTGCTGTTGGTCGCTGCCCCGTGGGTCTTTGCGTTATAGGAGCAGCCTGCAAAGGCTTAAAATAAATGTGCCTTGCAATTTACTGGCGCCTCTAAATTCATATTCAGACCCTGTTGCTGGATAAGTTTAATGAAAGTGGTACTTTCCACAAGGTCCCTGGTGGCATTAGTTCACATTACAAAATCATTATACATAATTTGACACTATTGTGCACCGTTAGCTTAGAAAAAGAGCTTGTTTTACAGCTCTGGGGACAGAGGTCCCTCCAGATAAGGTTGGGCTTATGAGAGAGGGAGAGTGGAAGGAAGGGCATCCCTCTGGATAGTAACGAAGGCTTTGATGTTCAATACAGCTACTCCCCTTATGCTCATCAAGACAGATATTTAGTCCAAGGGAAAAAAGAAATTAACAAGTTACTTTCTTAAAAGGCAGCTGTGGACCACGTGCTAAGCTCTATTACTATTAAAGCAAATATTTCATCTGTGTTTTAAAGGCCTCTCCCAATGCAACCAACCCCCAGTGGATAATTTTTGTGCTGAAAGCTCCTGTTTCTGGTGACTTGGCACAATTTGTCACATCCCATTCCACCCTGTTCCACCCAGTCACACGGGGCCGGCATTCACCTGAGCTAAACAGGTGAAGCCTTACCAGTTGTTAGAAATTTAAATGCTACCATGCCAGTAGGTAAATGTCCCCAGTCTGAATGCCTATGCCCACTGTCTGGACACCCTCACCCTTCCCCTGGGACCTCCAATGTTCCTATGACCCAGCAGCCAACAGGTTAATGTCTGACTCTCCAGGGGACCTGCAGAATGTTATGGATGAATTACATACCCCCAGCAAAATTCATATGTTGGTGCCCCAGTTTCAAATGAGACTCTAAGACTTTAGTGACTCTCCATCAGCCTCAGATAGAATCTGACAGTGTGTTCAGGCCCTGCAGGGACAAACTTCAGCCTTTCAGCTTTGGTGTATGCTTTTCCTTGTGCCTGGTCTTCCCTGGTGGCTCAGATACTAAAGAGTCTGCCTGCAATGCAGGAGACCTGGGTTTAATCCCTGGGTCGGGAAAATCCCTTAGAGAAGGAAATGGCAGCCCACTCCAGCATTCTTGCCTGGAGAATTCCACGAACAGAGGAACCTGGTGGGCTACAGTCAATGGGGTTGCCAAGAGTCAGATGCAACTTTCACTTTCACTTTTCTTCGTGCTAAAACAGGCTTTCCATGCCCTTCCATAGGCCAGCCGTTCTACAGCCTCCTAGGGAGGGAACTCCTTGCACAAGTCTGCTGGGTTGTCATTCTGATGTCCTTGGATACTTCCAGGGATGGCGAGTTCATCTCTTCATGCAGACTCATCTCACTGGGTTGGCTCCTATGTTGAGTGACCCATCTTATGGTGGATCTGAAATCATATACCCATAAACTCTCCTCATTGGTCCTCTTTCCTCCTTATCCTCCTTGTCCTCTAACAATATTTCTAGCCTTTTAGATTTTCTTCGTTCCACCGTGCTGAAACAACATCATCCAAATGTCAAACTGCCAAACGGCAACTGCCAAATTTCCAATGCCTGCTATACCTGGTGCATTGTGGGTTCTCGGTGAATCTTCACTGAATAAATGAAAGAGTATTTGAGTAGGATGGCAGAGATAAGGGCTTCCCAGGTAGTTCAGTGGGTAAAAAATCCACCTGCCATGCAGGAGATGCAGGTTTGATCCTTGGGAAGATCCCCTGGAGAAGGGCATGGCAACCCACTCCAGTATTTGTTCCTGGAGAATGCCATGGCCTGAGGAACCTGGGGCCTGCTACAGTCCACGGGGTTGCAAAGAGTCAGTCATGACTGAAGCAGTTGAGCACATGTGCATGGCAGAGCTAAAGGAAAACATTCCACTTCTACACCACCTTTTACAGAGGTACAAACTAGGGCTTAGCCAAAAAAAAAAAAAAAAGAGAGAAAGACCCAAGGTCATAGGACAAGACAGTGGCCAGGCCAGGCTAGAATCTATAAACCCAAATGGCCTAGGAGCAAACTGACAAACTCCAGTTCATCTTCAGACTATCTGGGCAGGAAGTCGATAGGTCCTTTACTCAAATGCGTCTTTGGTATCAGGCACCCTTAAGCGAATATCTGTGCCTGGTCCACAGCTATTTATTTGAGGAACTAGGATGCAAGATTGATGAGACTTTAAATGGTGTCTTATCCTGGGCATTCATAACTTGGACTTGAGTGCAGGAAATCCTACTTGTCTCACAGAGGGAGACAAATGTGCCCTGGAAAATTCCCAGAGGGAAGGAGGGCATCATAGGCAAGTCTAAGTCAGACAAGAGAAAGGGGTCCAAGGTTCTCCTTCACTTTTCAGAAGTTTCCCAGGAGAAGCAGTGTGGCAGAATGGACATGCCAACTGAGGAGCGGGAGAAGGGCATGCTGGTAGAGACTGCTCTCGTCCACCAGAGAATGGCTTCACAGCAAAATGTCTCTCCCTGCCCTCATCTTGAAGCTCCATTCCCTCCAACCATAGCAGAGCAAAGACTGCCTTCAGAGATTCAAAGAAAATATCCCATCCCCAACCAAGAGAGAGGGTGGGGAAGGAGATTCTCTGAGATTCCAGGAGAGAAGACTGAATTCCAAGAAAGATGGATGGTCAAAGAGAGTCCGATCAACTTAAAGCAAAGGGATAGCAAGGGACATTGATGCCCAGTGGCTTTCAACATACAGATGGAGAAAGAAAACTCCATTCCAAGAAAACCTTCTAAAACGGAAAGACCACAAAAAGTACGCGTCACTTCTCTCCCTCCCTCTTCTCCTTTCCCTTCTTCTCTCTTCTCTCTGAGTCAGAGCTCATGGGGACCCCAGGTGAGCCGTTCAGTTGCTTGCAGGAATGGTTTAGTCACAGACATAAAGCAGCCATAGAAATACTAGCAATGCCTGATACTGACGGAGAGTTTATGACATAAACTCCTGTCCTGAGCACCTGGCATGGATGTCCTCATTGAATCCTCACCACCTGAGGCCCTGGGTGCTGGGAGGGTTCTCCTCTTACAGGGGAGGACACAAAGATTCTGAGCAAGCTGTCGTCTGCCCAGGGTCTCAGTGCTGTGCAGAGCCAGGAGCTACCTCCCGCTTTACACCTACACTGACATCAGACAGAGCCTTTCCTCATCTGAAATCTCAGGTAATTCCCCCACTAGAGATTGAAAGCTCCATTGTGCAGACCAAGAGAATCCTGCACCAACTAGTGGGCTACTTCAAGATGCCGTCAAGCTGTCCCCATGCCAGGTGACCAAGTGGACCCCACACTTTCCTTCCAAGCTCCCCTATAGGCAGAGGAAGTGAAAGTGTTAGTCACTCAGTCATGTCCGACTGTTTCCAATCTCATGGACTGTAGCCAGCCAGGCTCCTCTGTGCATGGAGTTCTCCTGGCAAGAATATTAGAGTGGGTTGCCATTTCCTATTCCAAGGGATCTTCCCGACCCAGGGATGGAACCTGGGTCTCCCGCACTGCAGGCAGATTCTTTGCCATCTGAGTCATCAGGGAAGTTCATACGAGAGGAGGCAAGTACCTCTCGGAGGTTTGGGGGTTGGGAAGAAAGAACTCAAACAAGTGGAGTGCTAACTCCACGCTTCTATAAAAGTTCCTTCTTAATCTGAAGATGTCATGGGGGTTTTACTCTTGACTACAGAATATATCTGTATCTGAGAAAGCAGAGAAATAAGGTTTTTAATGACTTGTCTTGGCATAACAATACGTATCCCCTGGCTTTATTCCAAGGCAGAGAAAGGCCAAGTTTGAGGAGCTCAGAGCTAGTCCAGGTCTCACCTCACTCCTACCATGTTTCAGCAGAGAAGACAGAGGCCCAGAGAGGTGAAGTGATTTTCCCAAGGCTGCACAGCAGGTCTCAGACTCACATCTGCTGAATCCCAACCCAGAATTCCAACACCACATCTATCCCACACAACAGTCAAGAGCACAAGCAGTGGGGCCAGCAAGGCTGGGTGAGAGTTCCAGTACAACCATGGAGTTGCACAACTGTAGGGGTGGCACTCCCATCAGAGCTGAGGTCGGCAGCGCCTACATGCCATTCACATCACACTTCTCCACACTTCAGTTTCCATATTGCTAATTCTCCTAACAAAGGAGTAATCATAGTATCAACTGTGGCGTTTTGACATGAGAATTAACTGATACAGCACATGCCTGTCATTTAGTAGGAGCTCAACAAAATGGAACTCTTGACGCTGGCCTCCTTTTTACTTATGGGTAAAGGATTCCCCTGCTTCTTTCATGATTCCTTTCCAAGACCAGCAATACTGGGAACCTTTACAAGAGTGCCTCTTTTTTTAAAGTCTTTATTGAATTTGTTGCAGTATTGCTTCTGTTTTATGTTTTTGTTTTTTCTGGCCAGGAGGCATGTGGCATCTTAGCTCCCTGACTAGGGATCGAACCCACAACCCCTGCAGTGGGAGGCAGTCTTAACCACTGGACCACCAGGGGAGTCCCAAAATGCCTGTTCTAGCTACCATAATCTTACCCCACTTCCACAGGTTGGTGTGGGGCTGAATGAACGCTTCTAATGAGCCTGTAGCAGGTGCTGGTATAAAGCAAGCTCTCAGTAAGAGCTCTTCCATTATAGAGAGCTCTGTATAGACACACCTCAATGCTGACTCTTTAATTCAACAAGCACTTATAGATTTATGAAAAACTTTTGCCTCCATATACAAAGGCATCCCTCTAGGCTTCATTTCCTGCAGCATTATCTGGATGGTTGCTCCGAGCTCATCCTTTCTGAGTATGGAATAATGCGCTTTCGGGGAAGATGGCATCAGGAGTATGGTTTTCTCTGGTGTCACAGGGGAGAAACTTCTTAATCCAGACCTTGCTGACTTTTCCCCTCCCAGATCAGCCCACATCCCCTCTCCTTGAAGGCCCACAGCAAAGGCAGCTCCCAGAGCCCTCTGGCTCCATTCAAAATCCCCTTTTCAGAGCCATGGCAGTTTTATGGCCTTTAATGACCCCCTATTGTACCCTGATTGCCAATCAGGGCACACGTAATGACCAAGCAGCATCACTTAGCCCTTATTCCGATGACAATGGCCAGAGCGGCCAGCTCGCTGTTTTGACATGAGCAGGGTCACAGGGAAAGTTTGCGGGGGCGGGTGATTTAAGGAGGCCGGACCAGCCAGCGCCCTGGACTCCTCAGTTGCCAGGACTTGGACAAAAGAATGAACTCTGAACTTTTCTTTTGACGGATGGAGGTCATTAAAACCATGATGGGGGCCCCTTCAAAGGCAGGTGTAGACCAGTCTGTCCCTCAAAGCGCCTAATAAAGAGAGAACAGGCGATTGTGTGGGATTCAGAGAAGGGGGGAACTTCTGAGAGATTCACTCAAGTGGTTCAAAGAAATCAATGAGCTGCTCTAGCCGGTTGACAGGGGCCAGAAGTGCCATGCCGTTCCCTCCACCACACGTTCAATGGGTGGCTGCCCCGATTGTTCCCATACAGGGGCCCCCGCAATAAATGCTTGGGGTCCTTTCACGGGTACCCTGGGCTCTGGGGCCTTCGACCAGCCCAAGAATCCAGAAAAGCTACACCACCAACTCCCCTTTTAAATTCCATCCATTTTAATAAAGTGCCGAGAGACCTCCAAGGAGCTTAAAATATTAAAGGTTTCTTTTAAACATCTGGAAGATAACATCTAATTACTAGATGGTGCTGTAAGTTATTAATATGTAATCAGAGCTAATCCCACCAATGCAGGCAAACAGCAAACAAAAGCACTTCCCCTAGAAGAATCATCTCAGCAAAACAGAGAAGAGCCCCCGACCTAGCTTCCACACCTCCCCTGCCCCCATTCCCACCACAACCAGCTGGGACCACATGCTGCCCCCGGAAGGGGCAAATCCAGAAATGTTGACCCCCTGGCAGTCGGCAGGACAAGTCAGCTAAATAGATTGACTGCAAATGACTTGAGTCATCGAAGTTCAACCATGAAGGGAAATGAAGGCTCAGGGAATTTTACCTCCCTCTTCTATTATTTTTTTTTTTTTTCTAAAGGTGTTTTGGCTTTTTGCAAAAGGGTCAGAAATGTTGATCCCAAAGGTCTGAGTGGGAATATAAATGGATTTGAAGAAGCTGAAAGCTGGTTCTTGGGGGAGTGGTGTGCTGAATGCCTCACTGGGGTCTCTTGCCAGGCACATTACACACACATGCACGCAGGATGCTGAATTCGGCACCCCTCTCCTGCCAGGGCGATGGTTATTAAGGGTAACGCGATCAGATGAGAAGGCGGCACACAGCAGCCACAAAGCCCACAGGAAGCAGCTGTGCAGACACATAAGTGTAGGTCCCTCCTCCTTAAAATGTACCCACAAGACAGAGCCACATCCTTTGCATTGTCCGAAGACAAATCATTGCGGGTTCTCCAGCAGTTGGTGGTGTCAGCAAGGCTGAAGGAAAAAGTGATGACTTGTGTGCCCTGGGAAGAGACACCGGAAGTACCTAACTGATCGACGGACGTCCACTTTAACCCTTCCTTCCCTCTTTCTCCAACAATGAAATGGAGAGAAAGGAGCAGGTCAGCCTCACCGAGTCATAGAAAGAAAAGACTAAAGAGCCATGAGCAATAATAAGGACTCTCCCTCTCTCCAGAGCCCTGAGGAAAATTATCTGATTCATCCTAGTGGTTCACTATAGTATGTGTGCACACTCAGTTGCTTCAGTCATGTCTCTTTGAGACCCCATGGACTCCAGGCTCCTCTGTCCATGGGATTCTCCAGGCAAGAATACTGGAGTGGGTTGCCATGCCCTCCTCCAGGGGATCTTCCAGACCCAGGGATTGAACCTGCATCTCCTGTATCTCCTGAATTGCAGGTGGATTCTTCACTGCCAAGCCACCAGGGAAGCCTCACTATAGTGTAACAAACATCTTTTGAGCATCTACAAGGAGTGTCCTAGGGGTTGGGGTTACATGGTGAATGAGACAGATGCAGCCCGTCTTCACTGGAAGATAGAAAACTACTCAAATCATGAATATTTTGAGAGCTACTACAAAGGAAAAAAGAGGGCCTCAAAACAGAGATCTACTCCAATCTGGTGGGCCGGAAAAGGCTGAGTGATAACCAGAGCTGGGATGCTGGTGTGAGTAGAGGTGGTTGAGACAAAGGGAACAGCACATCCAAAGGTCCCATGACAACAGGGAGGCAGCAATTTGGACCTGCACAATGAGGACAGAAAGGCGGGGCCAGAGCAGCAGAGACTTCCCCTCTAGCTGCCTCAGCTTCTCCTCAAAGTTTAAACATCGGGGTCCGAACAGCAGGTGGGCGTTTCAGGGCAGGAAATAAAGGGCAAGCTACTGTGGGCTGGTGAATGTAAGGCTACACAGTGTGAGCCAAGGTTAAGAAGGGAGGAGGGAAGGTGGGGAAGGGGGAGGAAGGAGCGTGGGAGGAGGAAGGCTAGAGAAGCAAACGGCGATATTCGGCAGATTCACCTTGACAGAGACTGGGATGGAAATATCCAGAAGGTGGCACTCTGCAGAGATTGGGGTGGAAATATCTAGAAGGCAATCTGTCCACTTCCTGGTTCTGCTAGATCTACCCTGAGCAAAAGACCACCAACAGCTTCTCTTTTGAGTTCATCCCATTCCACTTTCTCAGAACCGTGAGGAAAAGAGCCCTAGAAAACAAATACCGGCATCACAGTCCTCAGTTTAGGAGTAACCTAAATTTCTTGCTTCTAACCATCTACTGCTAAGCATTTTTATACCTTAAAAGTAAACTCCACTAACTTGACTTCTAGGGATAACTACCATCTCCACACCTTTTTCCACAGGTCAGGCATGGTGCCACAAACTTAAGCCTCCTTTACTCCTATTAAAATGGGAGGTATGTATTATTATTGTTATACCCATTTTACAGATGAGGAAGCTGAGCCCCCACCCCCCGACCCCCGCCGCCAAAGCTACTGAGGCAAAGTCACACAACACACCACTGAGAAAAGTGGATCTGGAATTCACACCCAGGCAGATTGATTCCGGGGCTTCCCAGGTGGCTCAGTGGTTAGGAGGAGGCAGGAGACAATGGAGATATGGGTTCGATTCCTGGGAGAAGATCCCCTGGAGGAGGGCATGGCAACCCACTCCAGTTTTCTTGCCTGGAGAATCCGTGGACAGAGGAGACTGGTGGACTACAGTCCATAGGTCAGAAAGAGTCAGACACGACTGCAGCAACTGAGCACAGCACAGTACAGACTGGCTCCAGCATCCTTTCCTTAAACCACTGCACCATGCTACTTTTCTCCTGAGAGACAGGAAATAAAGGAGATTTACCTTAGGCTTAATTCAGATGTTCGTTTTGCTCGGGATGGAGACATACAGTTTACTGAGACACACAGCAAACTAGTTGGGGGCTTGGAGGAGCTTTTTCTGATGCCCACGGTGTGGGCATCACCAGGTTCGTAAGGACGGAAGGACCGCTCTGTGTTCTCGGTTTAGGGTGGCCCTGCTTTCTTTCCAGGAAACATCTCAGTGAAATATGCAAGCGTGTTTAATTGCAGGGGCTCGGGCAACTTGTTTATCTTCCTTAAACACTGCCAGGGTGGCTCCCGTTTGTTATCTGGGGTGTGAAATGGAGGCTGACAACAATTAATACCTCCTCCCAGGCAGCTCGGCGGCGCTCTGACGGGAAGCGGTGGACTTCCGAGCAGGCGGCGGGCCGAGCCGTCACTCAGCGTCCGAGGTGGGGGTCGGGGAGGCGGGGTGGGGGGGTGGGGGTTAGAATGACAGCGGCAGCTGACGGCCCCTCCCGCGGCCTCCAGAGAGGCCCCCGTGATAAAGCGCCCTGCTTTGTGGTGTAATCAACTTGCTATACATGCATTACCTCCTAATGAGCGCCGTGTTTAAACAAGTGTATAGAACACATCTGTCCGGGCCTGGAGACTCGAGGCTGTGTGACCAATTTCAGCATCTGAAAGTTAAATTAATGGTAAAGGGTTTAATTGTGAGTAAACAATACCGCATTAAGGAGCGGTAAACACAGCAGTGGGGACCCACGACCGGCTCTGGCATCACAGATGCGGCTGCCTCCGTGTGACCGTTAATAGTCTTCCCCCGCCCGGACTTTCTGACAGTGTCTTGAAGCCCATTTGTCATCTAAATGGTCCGTCCCCTCCTCAAATGTAATTTTGGCCCATGGTCTAGTCACCGGGCTGCAGGGTCTGTGTTCTTTGGAAGGTGGGCATAAAAAAAAAAAAAAAAAAAAAAAAAACCCAGGGCCAGTGGAGAGGATCTGGGGAAGCTCCAGTTTCTACACTGAAGCGCAGGGCGGGGTGAGAGTGGGGAGGACAGACACCTCCTTCCATCCAGGCAACCGGCCTCCGGCCGTAGCAGCGAGGCCGACTAGACTCCAGGCTTCAATGGCAATGATTCCAAACCTGGTTTTAAAACACCCTAGGGTGTCTCCAATGAACAAAGGATGCCTCCAAAGCAAATTAAGTTCCCTTTAATTAAAGATCATAACATACGCCACAGAACATTCCGTCACGGTAGGGGAAAGGAAGAGACTGTCACATAAAATAATAGGGCTCCACAACTCAAAAAAATTAAGGATTACACAGCAAGAGCTCTGCACCTTCCCGATGGGCTAACAGCCATCGTCATGGCCACCTTGGAAACTGAGCCCGGCAGCCCATGTGTGCAGCAGAGCCGCCAGGTTCTCCCCACGGGCATGTGTGGGGAGTGAAGGCTTGGCCTTGGGAAGCGGAAGGGCACAGGGCGGGTCCTCTTTGTCTTCCCATCACCAGCAGGCCGATCAGGTGGGAGATGTCTCAGGGAGGCGTGGCCCTGACTCCGAGGATGCCAACAGCACAGAGCTGTGCTGTCCTGTGAGGAGCGTGGCCTCTCTCTTTAAAAAGGTGAGAAAGCCTGCAGCAGATAACTCAGCCATCTAGAATTTTCCTTGTCTTCCCCGCAGCCTGGGAGTTGCCAGGCAGCCCAGCCACAGAGCACTGAATCAGGTCTGTGTGCCCAAAGTCTCAGCTATAATCTGCTCTCGGGTGTGCTTCTTGAGGTCCTCCCAGAAACGGGGGTGCTGAAAATGGCCATGATCAAGTGTCAAAAGCTTCTCTTTCACTTCCTTTATACCTAGAAGTCCGCGGCCTTAAAGACAAATGGTCTCATGTTTGCACACCCACCCTCAAACCTCCCAGAGTCCACCAAATCCTGGCTCTGCTGTTTTCACCTCTTTGAGCCTCAGTGTCCTCATCTGTGAAATGGGTTGCTGAAGGGATTGAATCCACTCACACATGTCAACGACTTCAAAGGATATGTGGCACAGGGCAAGTGCTCAGTAAATGTTAGAATCTATTACCATGAGTGTGTGACAAGTACTCCTTTTAATAAGACCTAATCTAGCAGACCTGTGGGGCTTCCTTGGTGGCGCTAATGGTAAAGAATCCACCGGCCAGTGCAGGAGATGCAGGTTCAGTCCCTGGGTCAGGAAGATTTCCTAGAGGAGGGCATGGCAACCCACTCCAGTATTCTTGCCTGGGAAATCCCATGGACAGAGGAGCCTGGTGGGCTACAGTCCACAGAGCCACAAAGAGTCAGACACAACTGAAGCGACTGAGCACACACAGCAGACATGTAGGAACAGCTTGAAAAAAAGCAGAACCACAATTGTGTCTGGATCACCCTGAGACACTAGGTTTCTAGAAGGCCAGTGTGTATGCACACTACTGCTTTTTCTCTGCACTGCCTGGTCCACCCTTCTCAGCAATCAAGTATGCATGACAGCCCTGGATGTGGAGGTAACTGACACACGCTCCCTGCCTGACCTGGGCTGTCCTTCCACACTTGTCAGAACTCCAGGGTTCAGTTTCCCCAGACGGATAAGTAACTTCTTGCTTCCTAAAACCAACTCCAAGTCAAATCAGCCCCATAGCTCCAGTCAAGTTTTTAGAGCTTAATTTCTTAGAAAGGTTTCCCAATGCGTTGACTTATTTTGAACATTCTAAGTACAGGTAACCTCACATTTCTATTTCTGCCACCTCTCTTTTCTATGATTTTCCCCATCCTCCGCCTTTTCAACCCTTATTGGTTTTCTGTATTTCCACTGGGCAAATCTGTGTAGCACTCGGAGACCCCAGAATTTCTAAATGTGCGTGGTGACCAAGCCGCTGGAAGAGGGCGCTAGGGGACCTGCCTACAGTGGCTGGGAGCATCAGTGGCTGGGGGTGGATGGTTTTTGCTGAAACCCTGTTCCGCCCTTCACCACTCCCCCTCCAGGCCACCTTCTTGGTGCCAATCTGCAGAAGCTCTGATTTCTTCAAAAGAAGCCCAAGGAACTATTGCCTCACTTTGTCACTGAGATTGGATGACAGAGTTCTGTTGCCACTAAAACAATGTTGCTATGCTTTTGCTGTTGTCTCGTGGTTTGAATTATTGCTGGTTCAACACATGCCTCCTCTTCTTCCATCTCTGACAACCAAGCCCATGACACGCAGAGATGGAGAGGAACCAGTCTGAGATCCCCCGTTAGTGACAGAGGCCGTCAGTGTCTCCAGCAATACAGAACCAGAGTGCATCACCCACCTGCGCCTGGCAGTCTCTCCATTCATGCTGGTCCCACCCTCATCACGGGAAGAAGGTAGGGTTAGTCCAAGTTGAGGTTTCAGTAGTAACTTGTAGGCATGCAGAAGATCTCGGTAGCCCCTGATAAGTGGAAGGAAATTTGGAAACCCTCTTTTCCAGTGACTTTTTTCTCCCCTAAATTTTGTCTCTGCTGTGAAATTCTAAATTTCAGATGAAATTTTTTGCAGAGATTGGGACCATAGCCCCAAATGCCATCACCGCCCCCCACCGACTTTTACATTGTGATGCACCCCTTGGCACACCTGCTGTGGTTTCTCACCACAGAAAAGGGCTGAAAATTGCCATACCTTGTCTGACTCCATTTTCCAGTTGAGAAGACTGTGGCCCAGAGAGGAGCATAGACTTTCAGGAAGTAGCACAGGAGTCAGAGGACAAACACCATCATTTTCATTTTTCTCTGTGATCCAATCAAATGATGACTTGCCCCCTCCTGTCCTGTTTATCTTTAAAAGGGAAATTCACTCGTTTTCTCCCCTTCCCTTTAACAACAACAACAACAACCCAGGTCCCAGATTCAGCCATCCTAAGTCAGAAGGGAAAATAGAACCCACTGAGGCAACAGATGCTGTGTTCCTCCTCCTCTGTGACTTTAGTTTGCCTTTAAAGCCCATTTTCACCGCTTATTGATTTTAGTTTGCTACTGGTCTATGAATGACAACTTGAATTAAGACAACACAGGCTGAGAAGCCACAAGGCAGTGCTAAATGATGTCCTCTGCTTCTTGGTGAAATGCCTCATGACCCTGAAGCCCCCTGCCCAGCCCCCATTCTCCCGAGGAGCGGTGGGTGGGCAGACCCCCACCTGGCCGCCTGGCACAGGGTCCAGGGGAGTCGGGACAGGGCTCTAGGGTGAGGGGGCGAGCTGGGACGTCACCTCACAGCTGCCAGCCCCACACAGCCTCTTCACTGACAGAGAACTGGCTTGCTTGGAGCAGGGGCTGTGTGTTTGATAAAAACATCTCTAAAAGAACCCGAAGATTCGACCCCACCACTGCCGCCACCAAGCAGGAAAACTAAGCTTAATTGTCCTAACTGCTCCAGACTCACAGAGAGAAAACTCCCCAAATCAGCCTTAAGAATCTCAACTCTCCTCCTTTTCAAGGGTCTTTACCTAAGACAACCTCCAGACAGAAGTGCCCTGAGACGACACCTTAAAATTTGCGTTGATGATCTGTCCTAAACCTTAATCTGTACTGTAATTTTTTAAAATTTAACACACACCCGTTAATTCAGAAATTCTGCTTTTATTAGTGCATCTTAAGAACATAATTGAGTAAGTGAATAACATTCAGAGAAGGACACTTACTGCAGCACTGTTTATAACAGACACGTTTATGATAGACATTTAGATGTTGGAAACAAACATCTAAGTATCTAGTGAGAGGGGATTGGTAAATAGCTTTTGGTAAATCCATTCAATTAAATACTATGCAGATTTATTCCACTGGGAATGATGATGCTGAACAATATTTATTAGATGTTTTCATGATATATTGCCAAGTAAATAAGAAAATTAAGAGACCATGTATCTAGTTTAATTCTTGAAAAACAAAACCAAGAAAAAAATTCTGCATAGAACTCTTCTTACAGTTATTTGCATAGAAAAAAAATGAAAATTGAGATAAGCCAAAATGTTAGCTTGGAGGAGGTTTGAATTCCCTTCTGACTGATTTCTGAATGTATTCATTTATAATCACACACACAAAAAAATGATGACGTGAGTTTCATGTGGGCAGGTGGAGCTGTGTGAGCCGAAATGGCCTTGAATCCGGCTCCAGGCTTTCTCGTGTCGCCCGAAGAGAGTTCCTGTCATGTCAGATTGGAAGCTCTCACCTCTCAAAAAAGCAGCAACCCAGCTAACACAGGGCACTTCCTATTTCCTTGTATCTTCCAACACCCAGTGGGAGGCACTGCATGGGTGAGATTAATTTAGAAAGCCCATTCTCACAGTCATTATGAAAAACAAGAGGCTGGAGTTTTTTCTCCCAACCAAATCAGCAGAGAAGACAGAGGCTCAGAGACAGAGAGAGAGGGGAGAGACTGAGTTTAACCCACCATCACACAGTATACCAAGAGTAAAGGTCATATCAGTGCTCCCCTGTATCCCCAAAACCAGAGACCCAAGACCCTGCGTGAGGGCAAGACTAATAGAAAACCTCTCCCATCTAAGGAGCTCCTGCGAAGACACTTCAAACCCACTTTGGGGTCATGGACAAATTTGGGAATCTAGAGGAAGCTATCTTAGAGGAGGGCATGGCAACCACTCCAGTATTCTTGCCTGGAGAATCCCCATGGACAGAGGAACCTGGAGGGCCACAGTCCATGGGGTCACAAAGAATCTGACTATAACCCTCTCCCAGAAATACACCTGTAAACACAACTTTGCACGGAATTCAGGGGCTTACGCTCTTCCCTGGTGGCTCAGATGGTAGAGTGTGCCTGCAACGCAGGAGACTTGGATTCAATCCCTGTGTCGGGAAGATCCTCATGGAGAAGGAAATGGCAGCCCACTCCAGTATTCTTGCCTGGAGAATTCCATGGACAGAGGGGCCTGGCAGGCTGTGGTTCATGGGGTTGCAAAGAGTAGGACAGGACTGAGCGACTTTCACTTCAGGGCCTCACGGGTCATCCACCGACCTTCCGTGGGTGACCATGGGCCAGTAGGCCATGGAACAGCTCTCATCAGTGGGGACCTATCTCCATTTGAACCCAGCACCAATTTTGAGAACTGTTTGCCTGCACACTTGCCACATCTTTACGTCTACCACCAAGTTCCCGACTCCTTAAAGACAGGACATGGGGACTTCCTGAAGTAGTCCAGATGAAGGCCAAGAGGAGGCGCCAATGATGGGGAGGCCCTGAGCAGAGGAGTGGAGGTGGGGAAGACCCGCCCCCCAGCACCTTCTGCTCTGATAAGGCAGGTGCCACCTTGTTACTCCACAGCTGCCTGGCGGGACTTCCTCGGAATCGAGAGCATCTTATGTGTTCTGCAAGGGTGTTAAAGAGGGCAATTAAAGGGTACCACAAGTCAGACCTCACGCACGCACGATCCTTCCAGATCGGAGGCCCTGGCTTTCTGATCCTCTCGGCTGGTGCAGAACTGGGGCCAGCAACAAAAGGTGTTAATACCCTGATGAGGAGCTCGTGCTGATAGATGACCCATTATGGTGATCGCTCTTGTGCGAATGGCAAATAGGTTTGATCAATTAGATTTTAATGTAAAGTGGGGCCTGGGGGAGAAAAAACAGCAACTGAGAGAGGGGAGACCCTTTGTTACTAATGTGTCTGAAAAAAGCACTTAATTGAGGTCATAATAATATTAGCAGTTCTCATCATCAATAATTCAGCCTTATTTATTACTAGCCGATAAAGTCCTGTCAGGTGGGGAATGTAGGGGGCTTTTGTTAAAGACAGGCTACATGGGGTTTGCTCTCTCTCTCTCTTCTTTCTCTCACCAGCTGCAGCTGCTGGAACACAGAACATCTAACTTTCAAAGTGCTTTCTAGCTATACTCTATGTTGAAATGAGGGACAGAAAAATAGAAGTTTTCCATCCGTATAATCTAACCTTCTCCTGTATTACTAAAAAAAAAATTTTTTTTAACCCTTCTCTCTGCAAAAGTCACTAATTTTTGCTTCAGAAAATTCAGGAGAAAAATAATTTCTATTCTTGCATGATTTCGAACCCTAAAGAATGACATAAATTCTGCCTTTTCACACACTTTTAGTCACCTGTGGTTTGTTATCTTTTAAAGCAAAAGAGAGAAAGAGAGGAAGAGCGTGTGCTAAATGAATGTATAATTGTACAATTAAAGATGCTAGCTCCAGTGGTAAAATTTAAAATGTATTAGTCTCATAAAACCGCCTCATTACTCTCCGTGTCTTAAAGGACATACTTGTCCATAATGAGGCAAATGCAGGAAATGGCACAGGGGTGAGAGTGAGGGGAAGGAGATATTTGAGCTAGCTGCCATTTCATTTTTCAAAAAGGGGGAGGAAAACACTTAATAAAGATAATTGGGCTGGTAGTGCCTGTTCCCATCTGGAATCTCCACACAGACAGACCCCAGGGCAGACGATCGGTCATTAACCAGGAAAATAACCTATTTGGAAGGGATCCGTTTGTTTTATAAATGATGCTCCACTTGAGAACAGCTTAACCGCAATAATAATAAAAGTTCCTCGAAAACCCAGCCAGGGGATGGTGCTGAAATATCGATCCGGCTTCTGTTGATAATGGCTGGACTAGGTTTCCGCTCAGCTTGCAGGAAACAGCCTTTGAAGTTTGCTTTTCTTTCTTTTTTTTTTAAAGTCTAAATAGAATTTAAACTGCCCTTCAGTGATCAGTGGTTATTAGTGGCTTGGGTTAGGACATACTGAGTCTCAGGGTTAGAAGAGGCGGTCCAGGCTAAGAAAGGAAGACAGAGACGAGCCCTGAGAGGAGGGGAGGGGAGGTCAGCTCTGAGCTGGGAAAGTGGAAATGGATTCTGCAGAGGGAGCGTCCTGGTCTGAGACGTAGCTCAGGGACAAGGACTTCGAAGGATGAATTCCCCACCCCGCCCTAGCCTGGCCACCGTGCCCACCCCTCATCAACACACATGTGAGCACGTGTACACCCACGCACAGACACACATAGGCAAGGCAGAAGCAGTCAGAAAAGTCATTCATTGAGGCCAAACTGGAATTGTATAGATCAAGGCATTGAAGAGCAGCCCAGGGTCTGATCCCAGTGCCCTGATGGTGCAAACAAGGGGGAGCAATTACTATAATTAGAAATAAGGTTTCAGTGGCAAAGCTCCTCTGAGCCATCTATTTCCAAGGAAGGTTGCTCAGCTGCTGAGGAGGGTGTGTGAAAGCATGGTCTTCAGAGACAAAGGAAAAAGGAGAGGTGGGGATGGAACCTACATGCAACCTGCTTTTTAAGGAAAAAGAGGAATCTGGGCTTTGAAGGGTTCAAGTCTACACCAGTGGTTCTCTCCTGGGACGATTCCCGATCCCCCACTTTCAAGGGATGTGTGGTAATGTCACAGCCAGGGGCAAGGCACCACTGACGTCTGTGATATAGGGATCAGACAGGATGCTGAACATCCCAGACTGTTCAGGATAGTTCCACCCTTCATCCCTCACCCCCTGCCCCAGCAACAGAACCACTCAGCCCCACAGATGTCAATAGTGCCAAGTCTGAGAAGCCCTCCCATCTACTCAGATCTCACTCACTGAGAAAAAAAAAAAAAACCCACTCTGGCCCCCAGAACACCGGCCTCTGCCCATGCTCCCTGCCCCCACCCCTCCCCATCAGTCACTTTCACTGGTTAACATGCTCCAGGAACAGAACATCTTAGAGTGTCTCGGCAACCGGGTTCCAAAGCATCACTTCTTTAGGGTATTCTTCTCAACCTAGCAGCCAAAGTTGGAAAGAGGATGAAGGTTCATCTGTGATACACAGGACCCACGTGCTCTCCATCCCAGGACATGGTGTCCTCCATGGCTTCCCAAGGTCACATTTTCTTCTTTTTTGGCTGCACCTTGCAGGATCCATGGCGTCGTAAGAATCGGACACGACTTAGCGACTAAACCACCACCTCCTGCAGGATCTTACTTCCCCAGCGGGGATCCCTGACCCAAGGATCGAACCCAGGCTCCCTGCCGTGGAAGCTCAGAGTCTTAACTACTGGACTGCCACAAGGTCACATCTTGAAGACAATGTCTGTAAAATGGGTATAATCATCATGCTGCCTCCTAGGGTCACTAGGAAGAAATGAGAGGAGGAAACGAGAAAACATGTAGCCCAGGGCCAGGCATGTATTAGGTGCTCAGAAAGGAACAGAGGAGAGGGGAAGGAAGGGAGAGAGAAGGGGGAGGAGGAGGAAGAAAGAGAGAAAATGTGTGTGTTGCCTTCCAGCCCGTGTCAGGCACTATGCCGGCAAAACTTGCCACCACCCCCAATGCCCATGGAGTGTCTATCACTCATCAAGGGATGGCTGCCATTTTTCAATCATAAAGAATAAGCTAATGCCCTAAGCTCTTTGGAATTATCACCCCCATCATCTGCCGAGCTGAGGTGTGTATCTAAGCAAAGCCCCATTCACCTTTCCCCTCCGTCCTCTACCTAGATTCTGGAAAGAGAAGTGGGGAGGGCGGGGCACAGCCTTTACAAATTTCTCCCTGCATGCCCGACTGTTTCCTCCTGACGGCGTTTGACTGTGCTTATTATTTCCAGCAAAGCCCTTATCATTTTCAATGTGAATTTCAAATCACACTGATCCAGCCCTTCTTAGCTAAAGTCAGCTTTATCAACCACAAGAGATGTGGGATTTGAGAGAGATCTGAGTAAATTCACATTGTTTGGATAAACTCATTCAGGGAGCTCAACAAATCAAAGCCGAAATGGATATGTATTCCAAAGAGACTGAGAACTGCTGGGGGAAAAAAAAAAGGAAAAAAAGTTACCATTAACATTTTTATTTCTTTAAAAAAAAAAAACAACCCATAGCGGTTGCTTTTTAATGAGTGTGTTCACCACCTTGTTTTGAACCATTACCAGGGCTCCGTAGGACACCAGGTGAAGTGATAGGAGCTGTGAGGCTTATTGACAAGAGAAGCAAGTAGTTAGGGAAAATTATGTCACCCACCCCCCACCGCCACCCCGTAACTTTGGTCATTGAGACTACTATCAAATATGGTAATGGGTGAATTTATGCATTATCCCATAATTTAAGGAACTGTGTGTATCATGTATATTTAAAACTATTTCTCTGTAGTTTTAATTATCTCAGTCTGCAGGGGCAAAAAGAAAAAAAGCAGGCAGCTCCCTTGCCTAAGACCAAAATGAAAGCATTTGCCTGCTGACAGCTAAGATGTCTGTCCTAGCTGGTTGAGATTTCCTATGAAATTTGCATTGGAAAGGCAGCTTTAAGTATACTTAAAATAAAAAAGGGGCATTTGCATCTAATTTGCTACACTTGCAGTATTAGAGTTTTATCTGAATAAAGACACGTCAACTGGATTTATATAGTTAAGCTGATAGCTGGGGAAGTCAACACTGAAAACATCAGTTAAATTCAACAGAGTTGGAGAGCAGCTAAGAGTATTTACAAGTCTGGGTTGTTTTTTTTTTCCTCCCCCATCCACTGATGACTTTAAAACTGTAGCAAATTATCTTCTTTTTTACACAAGTCTGGCAATTACAAGGTTTTAATGTTGCTCAGTTGGTAAAGAATCTGCCTGCGATGCAGGAGACCCGGGTTCAATTCCTGGGTGGGGAAGAGCCCCTGAAGAAGTAAATGGCAACCCACTCCAGTATTCTTGCCTGGAGAATTCCACAGACAGGGGAGCCTGGCAGACTACAGTCTGTGGGGTCACAAGAGTCAGACACAACTTAGCAACTAAACCACTACTACTAATAAAAGGACACCTCTCTCCCCTACCAACACACCCAAGAGTTCTTATTAAATGGAGTGGTTCTAAATTGTGGTGTGATACAAATCCCAGTGCCTTGGGACTCGGGCAGGTTGGAATCCTGACTCGGCCAATTACTGACTATCACTTTGGGCCAGTCCCTCCTTATATTTGTTTCAGGTCATTACAGTAGGCAGTCTGCAGACTGGGCAAAGATGCCCAGTGAAGGGGGCAAATGGGGGCTGAAATTCAGCCCCCATCCACTTGGCAGCCAGGAATATGGCTGAACCACAGCCTCCTGGGAAAGAAGAGCATCTTTTTTCTCAGGTGCTAAATCGCCAGTAGTCCCAGCTAACCTCACTGGGAAATTACGGGCTTTAAAATGAAATGATAGGGGTTTCCCTGATGGCTCAGTGATGTAGAAATCCACCTGCCAATGCAGGATACATGGGTTCCATCCCCGACCCAGGAAGATCCACATGTCACGAGCAACAAAGCCCGTGCACCACAGCTATTGAGCCAGTGCTCTGCAGTCCCGGAGCTGCAACTCCTGAAGCCCACACACCCTAGAGTCCATGCTCTGCAATGAGAGAAGCCACCACAATGAGAAGCCCCTGCACCACAACGAAGAGTAGCCCCCGCTTGCCACAACTAGAGAAAAACCCACAGAGCAGCGAAGACCCAGCACAACCAAAAATTAAAAAAAAAAAAAAAACAATAAATAAAATTGTTTTTTAAAAAATAAAATGATAAAGGCAAAGAGTGGCATCTGGTGCAGAGCAGATGCCCAAAGAACATTAGTTGGACGGTGGTGATAATGATGAAGATGAAAAGTCCACAGTGAAATGTCACATCTCTGATATATTTCCGATTTCGCAGGAAGTGGCAGCATTGTCTCTGCCCACATGGAAGACTCAGTTGTAAAGACCTGCCTCCCAGGAACCAGGTTCTGGTGTGATGGGTCCTGGGTGATTGATTCTCTCAGGCTCCCCCGAGAGGCCGCGTGACCCCTGCATGGCAGGAGGCAGGGTGCCCATTAGATTTGGTGCTTTTTCCCCGCAACAGCATCTCCTTGATTGGCCGGAGCACAGTAAATCCCAGGTTCTCACACAGCCTCACGCAGCTGGGGACAGAGTCCTGTAGGCTGTAAGGCCCTTCAGACGCAGCCTTTCTTTCCCTTCTCCCAGCTTTGAGGAGAGTACCTTCTCAGAATGAGGGCATAACGATCCCCTCTGTTGTTAACGATCCCCTCTGTTGGCTTTCCTGCCTCATCATTCTCTGAGATCCCTAGCCTATCACTGCCCCCATGCTCCTGAGACACCCCGCCTCTGCAACTGCCTCTCCAAGGAACTGGATACAGAGGTGCTTCCACCAGGAAGCCCTGTCCGTACATCCATGTCAGGCAAGCCCCACCCCATGACTCTCATCTCCTCCTTGGCCCTCAGACCAATCCTGGCTTCAAATCAGAGCTCTCCATTTACCACCTGGGTGCACAGCAGCAAGTCACGTTCCCTCTCTGAGCCTCAGCTTCCTCCTCCGTAAAATGGGATGAGAAAGAACACCCACTTCTCAGGATTGTTGTGGTAAAAATTAGCTGGTGGCAAATGACAGAGGAAAGGACAAGGTCACTCTGCTCCCAGACCCAGCTGCCCAGCCCCAGAGTGGTAGCCGGAAGTCCTGACCACAGCTCACTGAGTTCAGGGCACCTCATCTATTTCAGGGCAAAGTTGTAGAGCCATGCTCCCTAATGTAGATGTCCACGTGGATGGGAAGCAAAGGGACTCCCACCCCTCATGCTCGCACTTGCCAAAGCCTGCCATCTGGGGGCACTGGCATGCATCTTGCAGGTTGTCATGTTTCAGCAGAAAAAAAAGGTTAACTTCCCCCCCTTTTCACAGAAGAGGATGTGTGGGTCAAGACCACAGTGCCCCTTAGCTGGCAGTTTCATCGTGGCATGTACGAGAATGTCACCAGACCAATGATCCTGCTGTTTTAAAACTGTAAGTGAATGAGAACCTACTTATAACACAAGAGGGGAAAAAAGAAGTTGTGATTTGTTTGTGTGTGTATGCTAAGTCACTTCATTCGTGTCCAACTCTATGTGATCCTTTGGACTGTAGCCCACCAGGCTATGGGATTCTCCAGGCAAGAATATTGGAGTGGGTTGCCATATCTGTTTGTAGGACATGTGTTAAATTAATCTTAAAAGTGCATTCCAATATACATTAGGTGTAGACAAATGCTGTTTGATTCCACTTACACAAGGTACCTAGAATAGTCAAGTTCACAGATTCAGAAAGTGCACTGGTAGATGGACAGAGGGGTGGGGAAGTGAGGAGGAGAGGCGGGGAGTTCGTGTTTAATGGGGACAGAGTTTTGAAAAATATGGGAGATGGATGATGGTGAGAGTTGCACAGCAAAGTGAATATACTTCGTGCCACTGAAATGTACAGTTAAATATGGTTAAAACAGTATGTTTTATATCATGTGACTTTTACCACAATAAAACACATTTTTAAAAATAAAAAAGCAATAAAAAATGAAAACTGTAAGTGATGTGATCCACTACTCCATCCTTTCCTCCAATCAGCCCAGGAACCTGTTATTCTCAAGCAAGAGAATTCCAACTGAGCACAGAGCATCTCCCAGCTGATGTGCTTCGGGAACAAAGCTTACAGGGAAAGATTGGGTGCCCACCTTTATTCGGAAGGTGACCTCAGGAAGCACTATGAGGGGTGGGGAAGTGAGAGGATGAAGGGAGGAAAGTATATAAAGAGTGTATTAATGGGACAGTTACCAGTGTGGGCAACCAGGGCTCATCCTTGCTGGGCATCCTATGAGAGACGATATAGAAGATACTGCAAGATGGTCCCCCTGTAGACCAAGAAGCTGGGCTATATGCACCAGTTCCCATGCCTCACTGGTTGAGGGTGTTCCTTGGGGCTTCAACTCTGGGGACTGTCCCCCTTACAAGCCATGAGACACTCAGCCTTTGGCAAGTATGGTAACTGACTAAAGGTGACCTCCCAGAGGCTGCCGCACTCCAGTTATCTGAGGTAGCTACTATTCTTAGCCCCATTTTGCAGATGGGAAAACTGAGACCCAGATGGACTCAGTCACACATGAAGAAAACAATAAAGCTTAAACTTGAGCCGAGTCACTTCTGACTCCAGAGGTGCTGTGACTCATCAGGCTACACTGCCCTTCCTGTGTAACTCTCTAAATAGAGTAACGAAGCGATGTAAAATACAAGTAGGTGGTGATGGCTGTCAAAAACAGAAAAAGTGTATCAAAATAAAATAAAGCCCGCTCACTACTGTGAAACAAGTGCTTGGCACACAGCAAATGCTCAACAGGAATTTGTTTCTGTGCTTCCAACTCTTTGAAGCGTATTTCTAACTGACATGCAAACAACCTCCCTTTGCAGGAAAAAGCAGCATCTCAGAGGACCAAAAGGCTGGCATGCTCTTCTGAAGCAGCCAAGACAGATGCAGAAGAGATGAAGGTGCCCCAGATACTGCTACTACCCCTATCCATCAAGACTGGAGCCCAGGAGTCCAGATCCCAGGCTAGGAGGAGGCTAGAGGGGGCTGCACCCTGGGACCCACGGACCAGATGAGGCTGGAGAAAAGATGAACATAAGACTCTCAGAAGATAGGAGGTCCACCATGAGAATGTTCCCTGCGTGACTCTGAAAGCCTAGTGTTGAAGCTATCCTCAAAGAACCTTCCTTTGTAATAACTTAATTGCCTGAAATGTTCTATCAGCCAAGTTTTCTCCCCTGGGAAACTTTCAAGTCTGAACTGGAGCATTTATAATATCTGAAGATGCTCAAATCAGCAAATGTCACTTTGCTGTGTGGCCACCCCCACTTTCAAAGAAGCCTGGATGTTTCATTGTGTGTTCCTCCTGAATGCTGGAGCCAAAGCTTGGAAGTCGATTGGCACTGAGGGCGTCACCCTTGGCAATAGACCAGCTCCTCTTAATGATGGGATTGCCCTACTGGGGGAGAGACCCAGAGTAAACCCTAAGTCATCACTGACTTCAGCAAGTGTAGTTGTTATAGAGAAAGCCAATAGAGTCACATGGACCTGGGTTTGAATCCTGTCTCTGCCATGTACTAGTTGAGCAACATTGGACTTGTTATTTATTTTCTCTGAGTCTCAGTTTCCTCATCTGTAAAATGGGAATGCTTCTGTGACTTATCTTAAGGTGGTGTTCTTAAGTCTAAAAGAGATACTGCACATAAAGAACTCACTTACCTGGTCCAGCATCATGGCAGAGAAAACTTCTTGCAACATAATACACATTCACACACACACAAAAAAATGTTGGATAAAAAATTTTTTAAGATTACATTTTTTAAATGTATGACTGAGCTAGCAGGAAAAGCGACTGAAATCCTTGGAGGCCAGAAATAATGAGAATGCTCCAAAGCAGGGGATGAGTAAGCCTGAACAACTGTTTGCCTGAGGAGCAGCCACCAGCAACTGGTGGACCTAAGCCTCTGTTTTAAAGGATCTCTGATGTAGGGAGTAGTGAAGCCCAGGCTTAAGACCTAAGTAAGGCAGCTGTTAAGAATGGGGATCCCAGGAAGGTGAATCCCTCAGTGAGTGAGTTAGGATGAAAAATATCACCCCATATTTCAATAAAGTTGTTAGCAACAACCCACCATCCCCTGGGGTTTTTATCAGTCTCCCCTGCAAGCTCTTAGTCATAAACCTCACATGGGTTTGGAATCCAAATCCACTAACAGTATCCACATATTGGCACAAAAAGCCCTAAGCCCACTATTTTGTTTAAAGTAGTACCATGTTTCATAACTAATCAGGAAGCTTGGCAGAAGCAAATGGAAATTAAATGGCAACCCACTCCAGTATTCTTGCCTGGAGAATCCCAGGGATGGAGGAACCTGGTGGGCTGCTGTCTTTGGGGTCACACAGAGTCAGACACGACTGAAGCGACTTAGCAGCAGCAGCAGCTCTAAGTAAGGCCCAGCCTGAAAACATTCCCACAGGTAAAAAGCCAAGAGAACATGACCACAAACTAAATCACAAGGAAGCAAACTACCATGAGAATAAGACTCACAAAGTCTGCAGATATGTGAACAAACAGAAGAAGAACATAAAACCCAGCATGCTATGTTTTTTAGAACTAAACAAAACTTTTAGAAGTGGATAATACACATACAGCTACATTGACAAACACCAAAAATGTACTGCTGACTGGTAAATACTGCATTATTCCATTTAGGGAACGTTGAAAATAGCCAAAACCATCTGTGGTGGTGGGTCTCAAAGAATGGTTTCTGTGGAGAAGAAGGTGGATGGTGACGGGAAGGGAGGGAAGGAGCTTCTAGGGTGCTGGTCAGGTTCTGATTGTTCACCTGGGTGGTGGTTATGGATGTACATCCACTTTGTGAAAACTCACCAAGCTGTAAACCTATGATTTCTGCACTTCTATCTATATGTTATACTTCAATTTTTAAAAGAAAATGGATGACTTAAATCAATTAGACACAGCTGAGGGAAAATTAGTGAACTGGATGACAAGTCTGAAGGAATTAGACTATAGCTCAGAGAGAAATAGAGGTGGAAATTTTGGAAGAGAGGATAAAAAGTAGGAAAAATCAAAGGGAAAGTTCTAGCCTACATTGCAGAAAGAGAAGATAAAAAATTAGAGGGGAGGCAATATTCAAATAATTGAGAAAATCCAGAATTGAGGGAAGTCACTAATCCTCATGTCTTACTCTGTTCAGGCTGCCATAACAGAATACTATCAACTCGATACACTGAAGTGAAGTGAAGTGTTAGTTGCTCAGTCGTGTCTGACTCTTTGTGACCCCATAAATTGTAGCCTGCCAGGCTCCTCTGTCCATGGAATTCTTCAGGCAAGAATATTGGAGTGGGTTGCCATTTCCTTCTCCAGGGGATCTTCCCAACCCAGGGATCAAACCAGGTCTCCTGCATTGTAGGCAGATTCTTTACCATCTGAGCCACCAGGAAATCCCCTTATAAACAAACAATTATTATTCACAGTTCTGGAGGCTGGGAAGTCCAAGATCAAGTTGCTGATAGAGTCTGAGTGTCTGGTAAGAGCTCACTTCCAGTTCATAGATGGTAGTCTTCTTGCTGTGTCCTCTCATGGTAGAGACAGTGAGAGATCTCTCTGGGACCTCCTTCATAGAGATTCTAATCCCATTCATTAAGTATTCCCAGTATTCTTGCCTGGACAATTCCACAGACAGAGGAGCCTGGCGGGCTATAATCCATGGGGTCCCCTCTAAAGACCCCACCTCCAAATATCATCACATCAGGTATTAGATTCCAACATGTGGATATTTGTGGGGACAGAAATAGTCTATAAACCCTCAGATTCAGGAATCCCAAGCAAAGAAAATAAACCAGCCTCCATGCCTAGACATGTCTTAACGAAAAAATACCGAAGACAAAATGGTCCTAAAAGCACCTTGAACTAAAAGAAATATTACCTACTAAGGGACAGCATCTGGGCTTCCCAGGTGGCAGAGTGGTAAAGAATCTTCCTGCCAATGCAAGAGATGCAAGAGACTTGGATTTGATACCTGGGGCAGGAAAAACCCCTGAATAAGAACTGGTAACCCACTCCAGTATTCTTGCCTGGAAAATTTCATGGACAGAGGACCCTGGTAGGCTACTATTTATGAGGTTTCAGAGAGTTGGACATGACTCAGCATGCCCACCCATGTGAGGGCATGGAAGAATAATTGACTTCTCAGAACAACATAGTCATGACACATAGTGAGCATTTAATAAGTGGAAGCTATCATTACTAGTGTTCACAACAGTAATTAACAGTACTAGAAATATTCAAATCTCAGCTCTGCCTCTGTCGTAATTGTGTAACCTACAATAAATCATATAACCTCTTCCTTGTCTGAAAAATAGGGCTCTGGTAAAGATTAAATGAGACGATATAAGCAAAGTATTTGGCAGAGTATCTGGCACTTAGTTGATGTAAAATTAATGTTGGCTACAAAATCAAGCCCTTGTTGGGCCAATGCACGAATGATGAGTGTCAGGTTCATCTTAAATTACTCCAGAATCTCATTGGAAAGCTCAGTTCAGCTCTCTCCCAGTAGAAACTATTTCTCTGGAAAATTCAAGCCAAGAGCTGACATACAGAAGTTCCAAGAAAGAAAATTTAATTGAAACCCATTCCACAGACTGGTCCCTACTCACGTCCATTTCTGGAGACAACACTCCTTACACCCAGCATACCCAGTCAATGAAGAAACATGAATTTAATCATTTTCCTTGCAGTTACATTCTGCAAAGAAGAATGGCTTTTCATTCTTGACCCCACTGTGGTCACTATGGGGCCTCACAGAGACTTGGTGAAGTTCACAGAACATGTTAAAAAGCAGGGACTTGGGACTTCCCTGGTGGTGTAGTGTTTGAGAATCTTCTTGCCAATGCAGAGGACACAGTTTCGATCCCTGATCCAGGAGGATTCCACTTGCCACGGAGCAGCTAAGCCCATGCACCACAATGACTGAGGTCTGTGTGCCTAGAGCCCGGGCTCAGCAACAAGAGAAGTCACCACACTGAGAAGCCTGCGCGCCGCGATGAAGAGTGGCCCCTGCTCACCACATCCAGAGAAAGCCTGCTCACAGTAACCAAGACCTCGCGCAGTGGGGGGAAAAAAAGAAAGAAAGCAGAGACTCAGAAAGGCAAATGACTTGCTCCCATATATAGCACACATAAATGGCAGGCAGAGCTTGAAGCTAGGCCTTCTGGCTCAGCCTGTGCTGTGCTTGGTCATTCAGTTGTGTCCAATTCTTTGTGACCCCATGGACTATAGCCCACCAGGCCCCTCTGTCCATGAAATTCTCCAGGCAAGAATACTAGAGTGGGTTGCCGTTGCCTCCTCCAGGGGATCTTCCCAATCCAGGGATGGAACCCAGGTCTCCTACATTGCAGGTGGATTCTTTCCCATCTGAGCGACCAGAGAAGCCCAAGAATACTGGAGTGGGTAGCCTATCCCTTCTCCAGGGGATCTTCCCAACCCAGGAATCAAACTGAGTTATCCTGCATTGCAGACAGATTCTTTACCAGCTAAGCTACCAGGGAAGCCCTGGTTTACCCTACTATCTCCCATCTAAGCACGGGCCATGAACTCCAAAGGTCTTCCCCAAGATTTTAGAATAAATGACTTTTTCATCTTTCAGTTCTCAACTCAAATGTCCCTTCCTCTGAGAAGTCTTCCCTAAAAACCACCTCTCATTTAATTCGTCATCACTGCACACCTTTCACTTCCAAAATAGCCTTCTCCATCATTCCTAGTTCCATGCTATTTGTTGTTTATTTGTTTAATGTGTTTCTTCACCAGAGCATCACCCAGTGCTAGCAGAGTGCAGGTCATGTGGTACTCATTCAATAAATGTTTGTGGAGTAAATACATTTCTGTGAACTCATGAAGTTAAGTGAACACATTTATACTACTGTCTCTTATAATATAAATATCTATCCCACCACTTAACAGGGCTCAAAAACTAAATACACTATTTCTTCTTACAACACTTCCCCACCCCACACTGAGTGATACCCACTAGACAAAAAGCACTGAATGAATAAAGGGGACAGTTCAGGAGTAGGACCGTGAGTCTCTCTTGTCTGCTACCCTTTCTCATTTGAAGCCACTCCTGGAAGAGAAGAGCCAAGACCAGTAAGAATTAGACTAAGTCCATCCCCAAAAGCCATCTCTCACCTCCATGTAATCATTCAGTTAAGTGAATAAAATAAGCGTGAGTTCATCCATCGGCTGATCACCATTCATTAAGTGTCCTCCTGCTTATTTACCTTTGTTTCTAGCTCTAGGACTCTGCCGAGTCCCATCCCATCTCTGAATGGTACAGAGGAGGGGATGACATGGAGGGGAGAGGGGAAGGAGGTGGAAATACATTGAAAAAAAGAAGAGACAGAGAGAGAGGGGCGAGGGAGAAACAGTGTAAGGTTGGTCACACATTTGTCATTAAGTCAAAGCCGAATGCCAGTGTTTGTGTGAGGTGGAATTATCTCATTCTTTTAGCCTGGGAGTCTCTGTGATCCACCAGTCAAGTATGTGATTGGATTTCAGCTCAACAAAACCTTAAATTACACACCTATTGTGCCTGAGTTAAGCCTAGTTTCGCAGCAGTGGAGAAGGCTTCTCCCAGGCTCCTTGGCCATGTTCGATCCAGGGCTGTTCTTGTCCGCTGGTTGATGAATGAATAATAGGATTAGAATCTCATCTCAAGCAACAGGGTGATTGTCACGTTGGGTGCAGGGACAAAGGCTGGGGTGATGGATAGGGGCTGCATAGTGGAAATGGGCTAGTTCCCCCCCACATGTGCCCACTAACACAAAGGGACAGGCCAAGGGCCTCAGGGAGGGCAGTGGCAAGTCCTGGGAAGAGGCCAACTCCATTACCAACTGTCTACTAGAGTCAGTGACGTGCTGGGTACTCGCACAGGTATATCTGTCTCATTGAATGCTCAAAACTGCTCTATCAAGTGTGTGAGGAGGCATCTTTTGGATTTTTTTCTTCATCTATTCCCTACTTCTAGGTATAGGACCTCCTCTTTCCATAGGGATCAAACCATCCCACTTTCAGAGAAAGGTTCTGATGGAACTAACTCCATCCCCTGGCTCCCAGAATGGTCGTGTGACCATGCCAACCAATCAGAAACACGAGCGTTCGTTGTAGAGCCGTAAGTGGTATTCCCAGGAAACAGGCATGATTTTTCATGGCGCACTGCATGGAGGAGGAAATGCAGACACCTGGGGGTGATGAAGCTGGGCAGTGGAATTTGGAAATACGGGGCAATGTTTTCTCTTTCTACGAACACCTCTACCCCTAAGACTAGAGCCAGATCTACTCATTGGTCTTCACTTTTGGCTCAAGATAGCTCTACCTGATTTTTCTGTCCAAGTGAATTCTTATGCACTTTACAAATGAGGAATCAGGGCTCACAGAGGTCAGAGAACCTACCCAAGGTCACACAGCTAATAAGTGTCAAAGCTGGGATTTGAGCCTAGGCTTATTTATTCTAAGCCCTGTGTGCCTTCCTGTATACTGGCCATTCCCACCAGATGGTCAGAGGCCTGCTTCATGGAGGAGCCCAAAGACTCTGATACCACGAGGGAAGAATGAACCAGCAACCCAGGAGACCCAGGGCACATTTTGGGGGTGAAGAAAATCCCTTTCTGCCAAAACTCTGTCTGGACATTGTTCACCTTGTCTGAGGCCAGAGTGGACAGAGGTTTGCAACAATGAAAATAAGAAGGGCTTGGAGACAGACCTACATTCAGATTCTGACTCACCTATTTATTCTGGCTGTGTCAACTTGGACGAGTAACTTATCCTCTCTGGACATGAATTCTCTCATTTATAATGGGTAAAGAACGATACTTGGGGTGATTATGAGGATTAATCAGATAAAATAGATCTGCCTATTATGTTTTTGGCATCAAGAAACAGAAAATATCATTTACTGTGACTTCAACAAAGAACATATTTTCTTGAATAACAAGACATCAGGAGTAGTCATCTTCAGGGTTAGCTCAATGGCTCAGCAATCTAGTTGGCTTTCTTTCCCCTTCTTATAGTCACAAGGGGGCTGCAGAAGACCTGAATGTAGAATCTTCAGTATAGAGGACTTCCATTCCCACATCTTTTTTTTTTTAAAGAGAACACCCAGCACTTCTTCCATCTTATTGGCCAGAACTGGATCACGTGACCAATCCTAACTACAAAGGATGCTGGGAAGACAAATATTTGGGGAAAAGGAATGAGGTACCTGTCTCACTTTATCCTCTGGTCCTCTATTAACAGGAATAAGGAGGAAGCAGGGAGTGTCTACTCCAGGAAGACAATCAACAGCCATCACCAGATTATATGAAGTACTCTGGGCAGAATCTGGCATATATAAAATATTCTGTAACTAAAGCTGTTATTATTATTATTGCACTAAATGTTCTGCCAGAAACATTTCTGTTCACACAGAAAGTGGCCTCTTTAGCACCCTACCCCTCCTCAGTGCCAAGCTTCAAGAAACACAGCATCTATAGGCTCTGCTGCCCCTCCTGCACCTACATAACCATCCCAGGAAGAGCCAGTGAGCTCATGCTGGAAGGAGGCTCAGCGGCCAAGTGGCTGTCCTCTCCTTTGCCACAGAATGCGAGAATCACAGCTACCTGTGCAAAGAAAGATCTGAAAGGAGACAACAGAGAAGACATCTGAAGCTGAACGTTCCCATGGAAGGCCGGTTAGGGAAGTCGGGTGCAACAGGGGAACAGTTCAGCGGGTGCCGAAGCCTCTCTGGGGATGTTGTCCTTGTGGGACATCCTGGGGATGTTGTGGTTGTTTTGAACCACACTTCACAGCCCACTGCTTCTCCAGCGCAAGCTGCAGTTCCTTCCCACCCATTCCTTACTAACCTCTTTGCTTTGTTTACATGAAAGGTTAAAGCTACGTCTTTCTCCATTACTAAAAAAGAAAAAGACTGAGGACAAGATTCTAGGAGGAGTAGTTCTCTTCTGGGATATATAGCATATACCCATCTCCTCAGCTTCCCAGGTGGTGCTAGTGGTAAAGAATCTGCCTGCAATGCAGGAGACGTCAGAGATGCAGGTTTGATCCCTGAGTCAGGAAGATTCCCCTGGAGGAGAGCATGGCAATCCACTCCAGTATTCTTGCCTGGAAAATTCTATGGACAGAGAAGCCTGGCAAGCTACAGTCCACGGGATTGCACAGCGTCAGACACAACTGAAGTGACTTGACTTGCATGCATGCACCCATCTCTAGTATTTCCATGCTCACTGGGTCCCCAATGACTGGGGCTTTGATTCCTTAATTCAGTCATTCCTATATTCAACACATAGTTTACTGTTGAATGCCTTTTAGGTAGCTAGTTCATTCTAGGTGCTGGGGCTATAAGCCAGAAGTAAACACACATGCTGCCTGCCTCATCTGTGATGGGATGTGTCCCCAAACCTCCTAGGGATGTACCCTGAGATGCTCCCAGTACTTCAGTTTTCCCCCTTCCATTCATCTTGAAAGTGAAAGGTGAAAGTCACTCAGTCGTGTCCGACTCTTTGTGAAAATACTGGAGTGGGTAGCGTTTCCCTTCTCCAGGGGATCTTCCCAACCCAGGGATTAAACTGAGGTCTCCTGCATTTCAGGCGGATTCTTTACCAGCTGAACCACAAGAGAAGCCCAAGAATATTGGAGTAGGTAGCCTATCCCTTCTCCAGCAGATCTTCTCGACCCAGGAATCAAACCAGGGTCTCCTGCATTGCAGGCAGATTCTTTACCAGCTGAGCTACCAGGGAAGCCCATTCATCTTGGGTCATCCTAATCACAAGATCACCTAGTGCATATCCCCTCCACATCCTCAGTACTTTCCCGGTGGCTCAGACAGTAAAGAATCAGCCTGCAAAGCGGGAGACCTGGGTTCAATCCCTGGGTTGGGAAGATCCCCTGGAGGAGGGCATGGCAACCCACTCCAGTATTCTTGATTGGAGAATCCCTATGGACAGAGGACCCTGACGGGCTACAGTCCATGGGGCCGCAAAGAGTCGGACACAACTAAGCGACTAAGCACTGCAGGCCACATCCTCGAGGATGACTCTAATCAAAAAGATGGACATAAAACACGGAGGAACTGGAATTCTCACACATTGCTGGTGGGAATGTAAAATGGTGCTGTCACTTCAGAAACAGTCTGGAAATCACTTAGAAGTTTGAGGATAGAGTTATCCTCTGACCCAGAACTTTTGCTCTGAAGGGAATTCACGCAAGAGAATTGCAAACATATGTCATGCAGAAACTTTTACACAAATGTTAGTAGCCGCATTATTTTTAAGGACCAAGAAGTGGAAACAATCGAAATGTCCACAGATATTTATTCAGTCATAGAAAGGCATGAAGTCTGGATACACGCTACGACATGGATGAACCTTGAAACCATGGTGCAGAGTAAAAGAAGCCAGACACAGAAGTCATAGGATTCTATGTAAATGAAACGCCGAGATTGGACGGATCGATCAAGACAGAAAGTAGATTCGTGGTCGACAGAGGCTGGGATGAGGAAAGAATAGAAAGTGACTGCTAACAGGCTTGGGATTTCTTTTGGGGGCGATGAGAATTCTTTGGGGATTGCTGGAATTAGACAGTTTCACAACTTAGTGAAAAAAAACCCACTAAGTTGCATAGTTTAAAGGGGTGAATTTTATGATATGTGAATCATCAAAAAAAAAACCAAAGCAAAACCCATCCCCAGCCCTGACTGCCACAGAAAACAAACATTTAACTGGAGAAGCGGTGGCCGCCACATTTACTATACTTCCTGTCTCCTCCAGCATCAGCCCGGACTGTGAATCCTCCTGGAGACGTCTGGTCCTTCACGCTAAAGCCTTCAGCATCTTGCGGACCCTCCACTGGCAAGGACCGGCTGCTGGCAGCCAATGCGTGTCCCTCCACCCTCCTCTGCCCTGAGTTCACTGCCTGACAAAGCAGCCATGGTGGACACCAGGCATGTCCTTGTGAAGGACACGAGGTTGGAGGCCTCAGAGGCACCCTGTCACCCACCAGCTTGGCCTGACTGTGTCATTTCAGGAAGGAGAAGAGGAACACGGGACAGCCACCAATGCCACTGGAGGTGATTTTGTCACAACCTCTGCCCCCATCAGAGGCAGCACACCTGCATGGAAGAGTCATCAGGGATTTAACATCAGTTATTTCTTTTTAAAAATTATTCAAGTGAATCACACTGTAGTTAAAGAAGTGAGCAGGTAGAATTTTCTTTAATGTACAAAAGCTGGGGTAGAAATGCCAGGGAGTCCTCAGCCTGGTCAGCTTTTCAGGAAGCCAGTTATAAGACCCATCCCCACAAGGGCTTGCCCTGGTGGCTCGGCGGTAAAGAATCCATTTGTGATACAGGAGACGCCCTGCCATACAGGAGACACAGGTTCGATCCTTGGGTCGGGAAGATCCTCGGGAGAAGAAAATGGCAACCCACTCCAGTATTCTTGCCTGGAAAATCCCATGGACAGAGGAGGCTGGTGGGCTACAGTCCATGGGTTGCAAAGAGTCAGACACAACTTAGCAACTGAACAACAACACACAATCAGACAGATTGTGGTTTGGGGAAACACTTCTTGATGGAAATGTGGCATAAAATGGAGAGTGAAGTCCATGGGGTTGCAGAGTTGGACACGACTGAAGCAACTAAGCACCGCACAGCAAAGCATGAAGTGACCTAGCGATGCGGATCATAAGAGTTTTTTAAGAAGTTAAAATTTGTGTGTGGAATAATAGTTGCAAATCTTCAAAGAGTAAAGTCCATGGCTAAAGGAAAAAAAGAAAAAAGATGGAAATTTTAGAAGGAGAAACACATTTGTCAAAAAGAGTTGTTCAAAGAGGTAAGAAAACTTCACCCCTTCTGAGAGTCCGTGTGTCCCTTGGCTTTGCTCTATTTTGGATTTAGCCTGGATCACTCTATCTGTCTTGGATTTACTCTATTCTCTGGACATTCCAGAAGAAGCTTCCAGAGGAGAAAGCCTATAAATACCCAGACATTGAGCTGAGTTATTATGATTTTACGACTCATTTCTTCCCTCAAATATTTATTAAACATCTACACACGCCAAACCCTGGGCTATGGACATGAAGCACACACAATCCCTGACGCCTTCCAGCAGGGTGAGTAGAGAGACATAAAAAAAGAACAGTTACATGACCGCAATGGAGGCTCTCGAATGGCGTTCAGGGTTTCCTGAGGACACGACTATGGGCTGCGAGACTTGAGTGAGGGAAAACCTCAGAGAGACGTGTGAGCCCATTGCTGTCAAGAGACTAAACTTTGGGGCCAAACAAACCTGGATTTCAGTAGCAACCTCTATGATTGGTGACCTGGGGCAAATGACAAACTCCCAGCCTGTACTTCTCCACCTGTAATAGAGAGAAGAGAACTGTACCTACCTCACAAGGCTGTTGGAAGAATTAAACAAGCAATGCACACTAAGTGTTTAAGATGGCACCTGATGCATAGTCACTGCTCAATAAATGGAATGATACTACATTGACTTCTTTTATCTTTGGGCCTTGCCAAGGCACGTGGGATCTTAGTTCCCAGACCAGGGATAGAACCTATGTCCCCTACATTGGAAACGCTGAGTCTTAACCACTGGACCACCAAAGAAGTCTTACTACATTGACTGTTGACAAAGGACTAAATGCTCACTGCTGGGTTGGAGAAGTAGGTGGGATGGGTAGATAAGGGAAACATATGTGGTTTAGAAAGACCCAGAAGCTTAGTGCCCTAGGAGAATTGTGAGTTGGTGAAACAGCCCTGCCTCCTGGACCCTACCTCACCACTCCTCACCAGGCTTCTGTTTGTTTAGTCCTTACCCACCAAAGTCCATAGGCTGTCACCCACCATAGGGACCTCTACCTGAGAAAGTCTCCTCCCAACACTCAAGTTTGTGGCCCACTTGAAGGAAAGTCCCGCTGGTCAGAGATTGTCTCCTTGTACCCACCTGTCCTGTCCATCCAGAAAATTGGGCCATAGGTCTCATGGAACAACCAGTACATGTGTGTGTTCAGTCACTCTGTCATGTCTGACTCTTTGGGACCCCATGGACAGTAGCCCACCAGGCTCCTCTATCCACAGGATTTTCCAGGCAAGAATCTGGTGTGCGTTTCCATTTCCTTCTCCCGGGGATCTTCCTGACCCAGGGATTGAACCCATGTCTCTTGCGTCTCCTGCATGGGCAGGCAGATTCTTTACCGCTGAGCCACCTGAGAAGCTGAACAATCAGAGTTAAGTCCAAACTGGTTCTGTTTCAGCTAAACTGATGTGTGTACCCATTAAGTCCCCACCCCGCAGCCTCTCCACTCTGTTCAGGGAGCAGGTGGCCTGGAAGTCAAGTAATGTGATCAAATAAGTGATGTCCAAAGAATGTGACCGGATCAGTAAGGGGAGTCTTGGGGACAGGGACAGGGGAGGTGGGGGAGAGGGGGGACAGCAGCAGGCAGGGTGTCCCTCCTGCACTGAGAAAATTCCCCTTCTCCACAGTCTTCATGGAATGAGCAAGTGTTTAGCTGGTGAATAACTTCCCTGAAGAAATTCTTCTGTGGCATTTCACCATCACCAGCTGGTGTTTCTTGGCTGCTAAAGCAGTGTAATAACCATGTTGAAACGGCACCCACCGCCTTGTAGGAACAGGGCAGGACTTGTTAACCTCCACATGCCTGGATGGCCTCCACCCTTGCCGCTCCATCTCTTCCCCCTAGCAGCTGGGGGGCAGCTCCCTCCCCGGGAAGTTTCTTCAGCTTGACATCAGACAGAAAGGGTAGTGGAGTGAGCCAGCCACAAGACAAATGGCCACCAGCTGCCTACCAGCTCCCCGCAAATACCGCAGCTCCACCCCTTCCTCCCTGAGCCCCTCCCACGCTCAACTCCACCCCGGGGTACTTGGACGCATTTGAAAACTCTGCTTAATAAATTACCACCTCTACATGACCTGACAATAGCCACAGATAATCTAGGGTTATTAGAAGGCTTGTTTACAACCCATCTAATTCCAGGTTGTGCAAATCTCAGCAAGTCAGGAAAGGTGTCAACCTTCTCTCGGTGAATGGCACAACTTGTATCCACAAATTATATGTAATTGATCCAACGATGTTACAGACATTTAAAAAACAAAACCATGCCCCCTCCCTCCCAACCTCTCCCTCTGGGAATTTATCTGTAAGAAACCTACAGTGAACTGCGGCCAAATTAAAAAAAAAAAAAAAGCACAGGGCTGTTCTTTGCAGTGTTGTTTATAAAAACAAAAACTTGAGAAACAACCTGTATGCCCAACAATAGGGGATTAGCTAAACAAAGCTTCGAACATGCCTACAATGAGATACTAAACAGCCACTTAAAATAATATTGCAAAAGACAACACAGTGACCCGGGGAAGGTATTAATTATCTGTTGTTAGATGAAGGAGCAGAAGCAGGTTATAGAGAAATAGCTACAGTTAATTCCATTAAAATGTTTTCTATAAATATATTTACTTGACTAGTGTTTGAGAGATGGGTGTGCTTTGCAGGCAGACAGACAGGTTTGGGGTTTGCATCTTATGAGCTATGCGACCTTGGGCAAGTTATATAACCTCTCTTTAAGTCTGCACCTTTGTCTGTAGAATGCAGAAAATCCTACTTCATTGAGCTGTTGTGACAGTCAAAGTGATCTATGTAAAGTATTCATCTGCATATCTGATACCAAATAAATGTTCAGTAAGGGGTGGTTCTTGCTGTCATTACCATCATGTGAAAAGGGTTAACGCTGGGTGACAGAATTATAGGTACTTTTCTCGGTTTTAATTTTTGGTTGTTTCAGCTTGTCCATCTCCCAGAAAACATGACTCTTGCAATGACCAAAAAAATTTTTTTAACTGATGAAGTTGTTGGGGGAGGTGTTACGTTGCTTTTAAAGAGATAACCTGGGACTAAAGAGAGATGAGGCCGGTTTGCGACCTCAGCATGTGAGGACCTCATTCTAATAGATCCTGTCTCCCAGGAGAGGAGTGCAGAGAGTAGCAGGGCTCTCATGAACTCTCATCCAAGTGAGGGGTCTGGAGGAAGCTGGGCTGAGATGGTCCCAGACATCTGGAAACAAGGTGTGTGCCAGGGGCCCCTACCCTCGTTTCCTCACCCATTTCACCTCCCACTGGAGTTCAGGCTCCAGAAGGGTTTGAGCCTTGCTTGGAATGACAAGGGGGATGGAGAGGATTATTAATAAAGGAGATGAATGGACTTCCTTAGCGGCCCAGTGGTTAAGACTCCACACACTGCCGATGCAGGGGGCTTAGATTCAGTCCTGGGTTGGGAAAAGAAGATCCCATATGCCATACGGCAGGACCAAAAAATAATAATAATAATAATTAATTAAATAAAGGAGTTGAAGGAGGAGCTGAACTGGGTAGGCGGACTGGGGTGTGTCTCAATGAAAAGGAATGACGGGTGGCTTAGAGCTCATGCCCATCAGTATGCTTCAGAAAACCTGGATCTGATGGCCATTGCCTTGTCCAAAGGACCTAGAAGGTCAGAGATGTGGTCTCAAAGTGCTACAGGTCTGTGGTGTCCAAACCCTCCTCTCCTGGGCCACCACTTTCCAGTCCACCCGGCTCAGAGTCCAAGGAGGTGTCCTGGGCACTTTGGAGCCGTTTGAGTTAGACCTGGTCTTGCGGGTCACGAAGGGCATGGCAGCAACAGCTGAGGCGAAGGGGAAGGGCTGAGGGTCACCAAATCCACAACCAGCCTCCACCCAGAGCGGAGAGGAGTCCAGTGACCGGGACAGAGGTTCCTCCGTTTTTACAGACAGCAGTCCAGGGACCAAAAGCTGGGCACAGACTCAGACCCCTGTTGGTGGTCGGGGCTGGGCTTGGTTCTCAGACAGAGACCCAAAAACACAGGGAAAGGCCTGAAGGGAAGGGGCCGCCTCCCTGGGGCTCTGAGAAAGACTGAGGCAGGAGAGAACACTGACTGGAAGGGTGACCGTCAGGGTGACCGCAATGAGGCCCCACCAGGGTCTCTTCACTCCCCAAGGCCAGAACCCAGTCGCAGCTGACAGGAGACCCGGGAACTTTCCACCTGAAATCCTGGCAGCTCTGCCCGGCGCTCCACCCCACCCGCCATCTTGGGGACGGCAACACGGTGCGGGAAACGCAGGAGCAGGAGACAATCGCAGTTTCTCTCCCAGAAGCACCTTTAGTACTTCCCCGGTGATGCAGTGCTCAAGAATCCGCCTGCCGATACAGAAGACACGGGTTCGATCCCAGGTCTGGGAAGATCCCACAGACCATGGAGAAACGAACCCCGGGGGCCACGGCTACTGAGACCAAACTCTAGAGCCCACGAGCCACGACTACCAAGCCCGCGTGCTGCAGCTACTAAAATCTGGGTGCCTACAGCGCCCAGAGTGTTCCACGGCAAGAGAAGTCACCGTAGTGAGAGGCCTGCACACCGCAACTAGAGAGTAGCCCCACCCTCCCAAACGAGAGAAAGGCCTGGACAAAGCAACGGAGACCCGCGCTCAACCAGAAAGAAAGAAGCACCTTTGGAGTCTGCTACTGCTGCTGCTAAGTCACTTCAGTCGTGTCCAACTCTGTGCGACCCCATAGACGGCAGCCCACCAGGCTCCCCCGCCCCTGGGATTCTCCAGGCAAGAGCACTGGAGTGGGTTGCCATTTCCTTCTCCAATGCATAAAGTGAAAAGTGAAAGTGAAGCCGCTCAGTCGTGTCCGACTCTGTGCGACCCCATAGACGGCAGCCCACCAGGCTCCTCCGTCCATGGGATTTTCCAGGCAAGAGTACTGGAGTGGGGTGCCATTGCCTTTAGAGTCTACCCTTCGCCCAACTCAGGAATCATGGAGGACAGACTCAGGTGGGGGCGTTCCCACCAACCTCAGAGGCCCCAGCTCTGGTGGGGTGAGGGAGGAGCCGTGAATCGGGAGAGGCACGCCTGCCCGTCTGAATCTCTGCAGGGAGCACGCGTAGAACACACTCAAGAACAGGCAGCACTGGTTAGGCTGAGGAGCATTACAAAGCCATTTCTCAGGAATGTGAACCACTCAGACCCCTAAATCCATCTCCCTCCCTGTCACTGCTTAAAAGTAAATTATAAGATACCATTTCACACCCACTAGGATGGCTATAATCAAAACAATGGAAAATTAACATGTGTTGGTGAGAAGTTGGAACCACTTTACATGGCTGGTGGAAACTTGAAACACAGAATCACCATATAACCCAGAAATTCCACTCTTAAGTAAATGCACAAAAAGAATTGAAAAGAGGGAATCCACACAAGCACAGGTACCTGCAAGACGACAGGAGCATTATTCAACAGTCAAATGGGAAAAACAACTGAAAGTTCATTGATGGATGAATAGTATTTTTTTTAATGTAGTGGATAAGTGGAATATTATTCAGTGTCGGTAAGGAGTGAAAGGCTGACCAATGCTGCAATAGAGATAAATCTCTACAACATAGATAAATGCTAAGTGAAAGCAACTGGACGCCAAAGGTCACATACTGTTTGATTACACTTACATGACCTATCCAGCACAGGTAAATCCTTGGAGACAAAAAGCATATTCATGGTTGTCCTATCCAGCACAGGTTACCTATCCAGCACAGGTAAATCCTTGGAGACAAAAAGCATATTCGTGGTTGTCAGGGACCAGGCTAGGGCGGGGACTCAGGAGTGACTGCTTTATGGATATGAGGTGATAAAAAAATGTTTTGGAACTAAATAGAGGTGATGGATGTGCAATGTTTCAATGTACTACATGACACTGAAGTTTAAGGATAAAATTTACATAATTTTCTTATGTAAATTTCACCTCCATAAAAATAAATGAATCACAGTCAGAAACTTCTTCATGCTCGACCCTGTGTTTCACTCACATGATTTCATTTCATCTTCAGAACAAGCCTAGGAAAAATGAGATTTATTATCCCATTTTACTGATAAGAAAACTGAGGCTCCAAGAGATGATATAATTTGCCCGAGGCCCCATAGCTCATGCTCTGCTCCTGGCAGAGCAGAAAACTCGCTCACTGCATGGAAGCTGTCCCAGAATTGCCCAGAAATTCTTCAAGAGTGAGTAAGTCGGCTCAGCAGGGTGCTGAGAACAGACATCCTGACCTGGGTGGTGAGGGATCAAGGAGTCTCAGGGATTCCACACAGCGCTGGGTGCTGGGATTCTGAGAATGACAGCAAGGCCTAAGGAACAGCTTGGTCTGTATGAGAATTGGGTGTGATTGGGGGTGGGGGGGGAGTTGCTGGGCAGCGGCTGGAGACATCAAGACTCTGCCCTCAGGGAACCAAACATCTTGGGTGGCAAACTGTCCTCGATCCTCAGGCCAAGTCTGCCTTAGCTCTCCACCCCTTTTCGTGAAAACTCAGAACAGAGGCTACACAAGGAAATCAAAAGAGCACTGGCTTTAATGTCACAGCCACCGAGTAGGATGTTGAGAGGTAGATCTTCTTTTTACAACTTCTCCTCTTCCTTTTCCTCCTTCCTCTCATAGCTATTAATAAGATTTATTGAGCACCTCAATGGCTCAGTGGGTAAAGAATCCACCTGCAATGCAAGAGACACAGGCGACACAGATTCAACCCCTGGGTCAGGAGGATGCCCTGGAGAAGGAATTAGCAACCCACTCCAGTATTCTTGCCTGGAGAAGTCCATGGACAGAGAAGCCTGGTGGGTTGCAGTCCATGCAGTCACAAAGAGTTGGACTCGACTGAACGACTAAGCATGGATTGAGCACCTACTCTGTGTCACGCCCTGTTCCAAACACTTAAGTGTGGATATTAACTCTTTGATGGTAGTTGCAGTGGTTGACTTGACATTATCCAAACCCTCCCTTCCCCACCCCAACAACTCCCAGTCCACCCCGCCTCACCCCTAAGGTGTTGAATCTAGACCAGGTTTGGCCATCCCATCCCTCACGCTATCTATCTATGGAATCATGGATAAGCATGGGACCTGATTTCAGACAATGAGGCACGAATGGGAGATGGGGTCTTCTGAGAAAAGTTTCCTTGCCCTAGGAAGAAATAGCCCCTCCTCTTCCCCTGGACATTGTCATATCTGGATGTGATATCAGAAACTGCTGCAACCATTCTGCCTCCACTAGAGGAAGAAGTTAATCTGGAGACGCAGAGCAGAGAGACAGAGAGATGTCACCAAGACAGAGCTGACACAGGGCTGGCACCTCCAGTTATGTGAGAGAATAAATCTCCTAACTGTTTAAGCTGGTGTTTGCTCTTGTACATGTGTGTTCAGTTGCTCAGGCATGTCCAACTCTTTGCGACCCTATAGATTGTAGCCCGCCAGGTTCCTCTGTCCATGGGATTCTCCAGGCAAGAATACTGGAGTGGGTTGCTGTTTTCTCCTCCAGGGGATCTTCCCAATCCAGGGATCAAACCTACATCTCCTGCATTAACAGGCACATTCTTTCCCACTGAGTCACCTGGGAAGCCCAGTGTTTGCTCTTATTTGCAGCCAAAAGCATTCTCACTGACAGGTCCACAATACAAATGAGAACTCTGAGGCTTGCAGAAGTTAAGGAACTGGCCCAAGATCCCACAGGTGGTGGACTGGAACTTGAGCCCAGACCATCTGGCCCCAGAGCTCCACCCTTCACCAACAGGAGGTGATGCCTACCTCTTTGGATTGCTGCAAATCAAATGCCTGGCACAAATGAGGATAAAGCTATCTACTATACAGGAAAGGATAAAAACATCTGCCCCACAAGAGACGCAAAGTGCCCAGTATTGGACCTACAGCAGATGGCTGCTCCAGGAACCTGAAACCCATACCCTGTGTTTCAGCCCTGGCTTGGTGTCCATTTATTCCCAAAGGTTCAATGGCTAGACTGCCTCCACGCTCCTGCCAGTTCATGTCCCTCCAAGAAGAGCACTGGTTTCCAAACTCTGGCTTCAGCCCTCCTCTTCCCGGCAGCCTTCCTAGATTACCCAGTGCATTCTCTAGCCCGACCCCTAGTAGCCTGCTCATCGTCCCACACAGGCTTCAGGGATCTTGAGGTGATCTATTGCTATTATCTACACAGCAGCCAGAGGGATCTTGCGAAAGTCAGATCAGAGTCATGTCATTCCCCTGCCTAAAACCCTTTCACTTCTTTCCACTGCAAATGGAGTAAAATCCAAACTCACCAGCATGAGCCACCAGGCCATATAAGTCCAGCCCCTGCCTTTCTTTCAACTTCATCTGGTACAAATCTTCTCCTCCCTGACTCCAGTGCAACCGCACTGACCTTTTAGTTTCTCAAACCTGAAATGCTTGGTCCTTGGGAGGGAAGCTATGACAAACCTAGACAGTGTATTAAAAAGCAGAGACATCACTTTGCTGACAAAGGTCCGTATAGTCAGAGTTACGGTTTTTCCAGTAGTCATGTACAGATGTGAGAGTTGGACCATGAAGAAGGCTGAGCACCAAAGAACTGATGCTTTCAGACTGTGGTGCTGGAGACCTCTTGAGAGTCCCTCGGACTGCAGGAAGATCAAAGCAGTCAATCCTAAAGGAAATCAATCCTGAATATTCTTTGGAAGGACTGAGGCTGAAGCTGAAGTTCCAGTACTTTGGCCACTCAATGCAAAAAGCCAACTCATTGGGAAAAAAAAGAAAAGAACCCAGATTCTGGGAAAGATTGAAGGCAAAAGGAGAAAGGAACAGCAGAGGATGAGATGATTAGATAGCATCACTGACTTGGTAGTCATGAGTTTGAGCAAATTCCTCGAGACAGGGGAGGATAGAAGGGGCTGGCCTGGTGTTCTGCAGTCCATCGGGTGGCAGAGTCAGACACAACTTAGTGACTGAACAACAAAAAGCCGAGTCTCTGTCTTTCCTGGCCCTTTCACAGGAATAATACTCTTCCTCCGAGGTCTTGCCATAGTCACCTCCTCTCAACATCCAAGATTCTGAAGAGACCTCCCCAGGCCCACCCTATCTACATCTCTATCGTGTCATCCAATTTTATTTCTCTATGTTTCTCATAGGCTGCTCTGACTCAGTTTCTTGTTTGTACAGCTTTATTTCATTATTCCGCATCATCCCCTTAGAATGTAAACTCCGCCAGAAACAGAGATGTCAGTTTGATTTCCTGCGAAATCCTCAGCACCTCGAACAACACCCAGTACACAGCAGGTGCTCAATAAACACTCACAGAAGGAATAAAACTTCCTCTCCACTTGCCGTCTTAGTAAGACAAGAACTCCTTGATGGGAGTGTGTATTTTATACTTGCTCTTATCTTGACATTTCAAGAAACTTGAGGTCATTAAAACATACTTTTCTCAGATTCACAAAGAAAAGCACAGACTTTTAGCTCTCAACCTCAGCTCTGCCAGTTTTTCCATGATGGGACCTCGAACAAGTCACTTAACCTCTTTCTGTGTGTCTCCACGGCCCTGACTGTCAAACAGAAATGATTATTCTCACGGTGTTATTGTGAGGAATGCGTGAGAAAATACACTTGCATTGAGCATGACGTCTGGTACACAGAGCACTCAATATACAGGTACAGCCATTGCTTGCTTGTTTTATCAGAATGTAAAAGAAAGAAGCGGGGGAATGGAGGGAGGAAGGGAGGGAAGGAGGGAAGGAAGAGGGAGGGAGGGAAAAAGGGAGGAAGGGAGAAATAAAGGTGGAGGAGGGATGGGAGGAAGGAGGGAGAGAGGGAAGGGAGAGGGAGGGAGGGAAGGAAGGAGGAGGGGAAACGGAAGAAGAGAGGGAAAGTGGGAGGAAGGGAAGGACGGAGAGAGGGAGGGGAAAACAGCAGCATCTGAGTCCCAGCTGCAGGTTCTGCGGCAGGCAGCCTGCCTATGGGTCAGAGAACCTGCACCATCTCAAGGTGGGCCTAGGGAAGAAGCAGACAGGAGGTCTGGGTAAGCAGCAGCCCACGCCTTTCCTGTGGGTTCCCTGATGGAGTCAGGCAGTGCTGGCGCCCGGAACGCAGCACTCCCCCCAGGCTTAATCTGGGGGGTGAGTTTTGGGACACCAGAGGGAGAAGCAGGAAATCCACCCCGAGTCCCCAGGCTCTCAGCAGTGGCATCCACTGCTAGGGAAAAACTTCATGCCAGGATGAGTTGGGTCTTAATAGCTGCTAATTGGTCATAAGGCAAATGGGGGAAGGTATTAACGAGCAATCCATTTGGCTCCAAGTGAACGGACTATAACCCAGAAGGATTTTATTGGTCTGTCTCTGCTTTTTAAGAGTTTTCATTTCAGGAGGTCCTAAAATGGTCTGCTGTGACCGACGCTGTGTGATAATGAGCAAAAGATCTGAGGAGTTCAGGCTTCAAGCACCTGCACTCCACCCCTCCCATCTTCCTGCTACCTGCTGAGTATGGGCTCCTTCAAAGCCCAAGTCCACCCCACCCACTCACAGCATCACAGGTCTTTCTTTCCGCCCACCTCACTGACCCTTCCAGGAGAAACTACCTCCACTCTAGTAGGGCATCCCCCCTCGTTTCTACCCTGAGTAGTCAGGAAAAGACATGCTTTCTTTAACTGAGAATTAGCACATCTAGCATGCACAGGTTACCAATTTCCTCTTTTTCTTCCTTTTAAAAATGATTCTGCAAGCAATGTATACTACTTAAAAATTCAACAGACATATATAAAGTAGAAAATGAAAAACACTCTCCCCCATAATCTTACTCCTCAGACATAACCACCATTAACATTTTGATATAGAACTGTCCAGATGGATGGATGGATAAATCTTACTTTGATATTAAGTATTTCAGAGATCAATGTAATGAATATCCAAGAACGCACCATCCATCTTAAGAAATAAAACATTACAGACAAAATTGAAAGTCCTTGTGTCTCTTCTTTATATCATTCCCTTCCTCCCTCTCCAGAGGTAACCTTTGTCTGGAAATTATTATTTTGATACCCCTGTTATACTTCCACTTCGTGAATTTTTAGTCATAAAACAACATATTACACTGTTTTATTCAATGCTGCTCGTTATAGAAATAGAATCATAGTACAGAAGCCATCACCAGCTTGGTTATTCTCCTTCTACATTGTTTGCAGATTCTCCATGTAGTTACACTGTAATACTGCTCTTTTCTTTTTTAACCCAGTATCATATTTTACTGTGTCCTTGTACCACAGTTTATTTACACATTCTCTGTTCTCCCGTAGAGAAATACTGGTGGTGTTTCTGATTTTTCACTTTGTGAACAATGCTGCAGTGAACATTTTTGTATCCATCTCCTTGTGTATTGAATACATGGGCATAAGCTTCTTCAGTATAGAGCTAGCTGGAATGTCTGGATGTAAGTATCTTCCTCCTTACTGAACATTCACAAATGGCTCAGCAAAATGGCTGCCCTAATTTGTATTCCTGCCATTAATATTAATGAATAGAATCACTTCAGAGAACGATCTTGCAATAGCCATTGGTGTATGCAAGTTTGTGTTGCTCCACATTCTCTACCCCCAACACAATGTCATCATCAGACTTTTGCTAATTGACTGGGTGTGAACTGATATTTCATGGTTATTTTCATTGAACTTCATGGTTACCAATGAAATTGAGCATCTCTCATATATTTACTGGCCCTTTCTATTTCCTCTTCTGTGAATTGCCTTTTCATACTCTGTGCCCAATTTCAATGGATGGATAGAAGATAGATAGGTAAGAGCGATATATATGGAGACAGATGGATGCTAGATGCATAGATAGATGATAGGCAGAGATAGTTTTTAAAACAATTTTCAAAAAGGCCACCATAAAACATTTCCTGATGTATAAGAGACATATAGAATCCATCTTCTATATAATATTCTGCAATATGCCTTCTATAATCTCTCTAAAATTAGTACATCTCCAGGCTAGTACTTTTTTCACATTATCTTGCAATGGTGTAATATGGGAATATTATGATTTATTAATCATCCCTCTATTGACATTTAGATTATTTTCATTTATTTCCAGTATAAACAGTGAGTATTTTTGCAGCAGTTTATTTAGGTATAATCACAGCTGTTTCTATGGAAGATTGTCAATTCTCAGCGACTTGTAAGTAAGAAAGAGGAAATTGGAATTCAATAAAATTCAATGAAGTAAATTCAGCATTAACTCTCTTCTAAACTTAATTCCTTCTCTTAAAAAGATTCTTAACAAGTCAAAAAGTAATCTGTGAGTAACTGCTCACTTTGGAAATGTTTGGCGAGATCTTCTGAAGTAGATGTGCACCTAGCTATGACTCAGCAACTCCATTCCTGGATATCCACCCAACAAAAATAAGTTCATATATCCATGAAAAGACACGTAGGAGAAGGTTCCCAGCAGCTTTATTCATAAACAACTTAAAGTTGGATCCAAATGCATACCAGTGGACATGTACAATAACATATATGTCCACAGATGGATACATACATATCCACAGATAACATAGATGGATCTGAAGACACCCTCTTGAACTGAAAATGCCAGCCACAAAAGAATACATACTTTATCTCACTGATATGAAGTTCAGGAACAGGCAAAACTAATCTATAGTATTAGAAATAAGGATAACAGGTATCTCTAAGGGTGAGAGCATTGATAGAAAAGAGGCACAGTGGAGCCCTGAGAGGTGCTGGAAATGTTCTCTATCTTGATCTGAGTCATGAATATATTTGCAGAAATTCATTGGATTTCACCTTTAAGAGGTATATATTTTTTGTGTGCTGGAGAAGACTCTTGAGAGCCCCTTGGACTACAAGGAGATCAAACCAGTCCATTCTAAAGGAGATCAGTCCTGAATGTTCATTGGAAGGACTGATGCTGAAGCTGAAGCTCCAATACTTTGGCCACCTGATGAGAAGAGCCCACTCACTGGAAAAGTCTCTGAGGCTGAGAGAGACTGAAGACAGGAGGAGAAAGAGGTGACAGAGGATGAGATGGTTGGACAGTATCACAAACTCGGTGGGCATGAATCTGAGCAAACTCCAGGAGACAGTGGAGGACAGAGGCTGGCTTTCGGCTGTCCATGAGGTCACCAAGAGTCAGACACAACTTAACAACTGAACGACAACAACTTCAGGATGGACCTAGAGAGTATTGTGCTTAGTGAAGTAAGTCACAGAAAGACAAATACTGTGTTATCACTTTTGTGTGGGATCTAAAAAATAAACAAATGAGAATATGTAAGAAAACAGAAGCAGACTCACAGATACAGGGAACAGATTAGTGGTCACCAGTAAGGAGAGGGAAAGGAGGAAGACGAGAAAAGAGTAGAAGATTAAGGGATACAAACTACTATGCATAAAATAAATAAGTGGGAATGCCCTGGCGGTCCAGTGGCTAAGACTCCGTGCTCCCAATGCAGGGGGCTGGGTTTCGATTCCCAGTCAGGGAACTAGATCTCACATGCCGCAACTAAGAGTTGTTTACAGGTTATAACTAAAGATCTCACAGGCTGCAAGGAAGAGAGAAGATGTTGAGTGTTTCGACTAAGATTCAGTGCAGTCAAATAAATAAATAAACAAGTTGTTTTAAATAAAAAAATGGAATAAATAAATTTTATATTTTTTAATTTTATAAATTAAAGAACTAAAATAAATAAATAAGGATATATTGTACAGCAGAGGGAAATACAGCCATTATTTAGTAATAACTTTAAATGGAGAATTACCCATAAAAATATTGAATCACAATGCTGTACACCTGAAACTAATATAATATTGTAGACTTACCCTGTGGTTCAGCTGGTAAAGAATCCGCCTGCAATGCAGGAGACCTGGGTTCCATCCCTGGGTTGGGAAGATCCCCTGGAGAAGGGAAAGGTTATCCACTCCAGTATTCTGGCCTGAAGAATTCCACGGACTGTATAGTCCATGGGGTCGCAAAGAGTCAGACATGACTGAGTGACTTTCACTTTAAATCCACTATTCTTCAATTAAAAATTAATTAATTTCAAAGAACGTTATAATAAATATCATTGCAACTAAAAAATAAGAGAGATGTATACTTTAGATTTGTTATGCTTCAAGAACTTTGTTTTTCCTTAAGGAAACAACACTGTTTTTTTAACTGACCATTTGTTTGGATCCAGCCTCAGTGAAAGGAAGGAAACTAATTTTATTGAAAACCTGCTAAAGTGCTAACCAATGTCCTAAGCATTTTCCTAAGTTTTTGTAATTTTCAATTATGATTTTTGAAACTACCCTCATAACACAAGGGATGATTGTCCCTCCATTTACAGATGAAGAAACTGCGGCATGAAAAATGTAGGTAACCTGTCCAAGGTCACAGAGCCATTTCAGCTTGACTGATAACCATTTGAATGGAAACTGTATTAGCTGACTACATGTGAGGCATGATTCTGAATGCTTTCATGTATTATCTCATGTTACCTGCAGTGTGGTTCTATGGGACAAGCACCATTATGCATTCCCATTTTACAGATGGAGAAACTGTGGCAGTCAGTCACTTCCCTGAGGTTTGTTGTTGTTGTTCAGTCACTAAGTTGTGTCTGACTCTGCAACCCCATGGACTGTAGCGCACCAGGCTCCTCTGTCCATGGGATTCTCCAGGCAAGAATACTGGAGTGGGTTGTCATGCCCTCCTCCAGGGGATCTTCCCAACCCAGGGATCAAACCCACATCTCCTGCATTGGCAGGTGGATTCTTTACCACTGAGCCACCAGTGAAGCCCTGCCTGAGGTTGCACAGCCAATAGCTGGAGGAACTATGACCTTCTTATTTCTGTATGACCCCAGCCTTGGTTCTGAGTTTTCTGGCTCCAAGACAGCAAGTGGGATTGGCCTCACGCAGATGATGCTGGGGATGTTCTCGCTTCGTTGATGCTGGCAGCTATTCACTTTGTTTCAAGGTCTTCTGATGGAAGCTTATGTTTCTGTGTTGACTTCTTTTTCACACTCACTCATCTGTTTAGAGAATTGGAAAACAGACCCATTAAGCATGGAAGCCAGGAGCAGGCAGGTCTCCCCAAGGCAGAGGGGAGGAGGCGCAGAAGGGAGAAGCAGAATTCCCACTCTTTGCCTCTTCATGGAGCCAGGCCTAACCACCCAAGACCCCAGGGACGCCAGCATGGATAGTAAACCAGCAGCAAGAGGCTTGTGGCTACATGTTTGTTGCAGAGTTGGACTTCACCTGGAGACTACAACTTAATGGAAAATATACCTCGGTGGAGGTAAACTTTGGAGGGTTATGAAGAATTGATGATTTCAGTCAATGGGACCTTTTAGCCATCCTGGGCAGAGTGTGAGTAGTAGCAATGTCTCTGTCACACAAGGGAGGAAAGAAGGGGTCGGGGATGGGGTAGTCAGGAAAGGAGGGAAGATGTCTGATCACCAACCAGTTTACTGTCCACTGAGCGAGCCTGTTACACAGCCTGCCCTCCTTGGTGCTGCTTCCCAGCCACAGGGGTTCCATCTCAGGCCACGATCATCCGTCCCAGCTGATAATCCACTCTTGAGGAGGGAGGAAGAAACCCCCATCACTGGACATCTCCAGCCCTCAGACTCACTCATCAGAGCGAGCCACAAATATGTATCCCATTCCCCGTCTCTGGATTCCTCATGGCTCAGATGGTAAAGCGTCTGCCTACAATGCGGGGGACCTGGGTTCAATCCCTGAGTCGGGAAGATCTCCCGAAGAAGGAAATGGCAACCCACTCCAGTATTATCGCCTGGAAAATCCCATGGGCAGAGGAACCTGGTAGGCTATAGTCCGTGGGATCGCAAGAGTCGGACACGACTTAGCGACTTCACTTTCACTTTCCCCATCTCTGTAGAGTAGGTAGGTCCCCATGGAGTCCTTGGATGGAAGAAATCGAGTGGATTTCTGCTCACCTTCTCCTGTAAACTGCCCTTATTTCTGCTCCTCTCAGCAACATGTGAAGTTCACTTAGCTGCCTGAGCAAAAATTCTGAGCAAAATGGCCCAAGTGTCTGGCTTTTCCTGTCCCCCTGCTCTTGGTCCTTTAAGAGGTGGAGTCCATTTCCCCATCCCTTGCATCAGGGCTCCCCTGGGAGCTGACATGTGGCTACGTGGCAATGATCCGCTCTTCTCATGTTTCAAATCCCTCCCAGCCCTTCTGCTCTTCCATGAGAACACGCCTGGGCTACCTTCTTGGAGGAAAAACACGGGACAGTAGTGAGTCCACCAGACACCTCGGACTTGTCAGAAAATCCCTCCCAGCAAAGCCGCCTTCAGGCCCACAGATAAACCCAGACCAATGAGTGAGCCCTCCAGTGAACTCAGAGCCGCAGACCACTCCTCCACCAACCCGGAGATCCAGGAGCGCACATACACACACAGAGTGGTTCTTGGTCTATGCAGCTGGGTTTGGTACATTTGTTACGCAGCATCATTGGAGTCACAGATAGCAGATACACTCCTCCACATCCTATCAGTTACCAAATCGATGCTCAGTTTTAAGAGGGTGACATTGGAATCACACCTCCTACTTTCAAATCCCATCTCCAACTCCTAGCCAGCTGTGTGAACCCGGCCAAGTTATGGTGATGATGCTAGGAGAACCTACCTCATAGAGTGGTTGTGGCAATTAAATGAGTAAACAGTGTGAGATGCTTAGAACAGTCCTGATGCATAGTTAATGCTATGTAAGAATTTGCTTGTAACAGTATGCTGTCTGCTTAACACATTATAAATCTATTTTTCTCTGGATATCCTCCACTGATATTACCCTAATCCAGAACACTCTCTGGATGCTTTTCTGCCCTATCCTGTTCCCATTAATCCACTCTCTAGAAGGAAGCCAGAGAAACCTTCCCAAAGTGGAGACCCAGTGATGTCATGCTTTGATTAAAAGCTCCAGGGCTGCCTCTTGTCCTTGGGATAGTTTGAATTCCCCAAATGATTACAGCGCTTTCATAAACACACCCCTGTTTAATTCTCTGACTTTCTCTTCCCCGGTTCCCTACACTCTCCTCAGTACTAATAAGAGTAAGGGGCAGGGGGGAACTTCCCTGGTGGTCCAGTGGTTAAGAATCCGCCTTCCAAGAAAAAAAAGAGAATCCGCCTTGCAATGCAGGGGACATGAGTTCGATCCCTGGTCAGGGAACTAAGGTCCCACAAACCGGGAAACAAGTCTGCACTAAGCAACTAGAAAAGCCCCCACACCGCAACTACTGAGCTTGCCTGCTCTAAAGCCTGTGTGCTGCAACTAGAGAAACCTGACACTGCAATGAAGACCGAGCACAGCCAATGAATAAATAACAGGAGCCTTACTGAGCACTTACTCTGAGCCAGACCTGATTGTAAGCATGTTGTTACGTGATAACATCGATTGATACTGTAACCATAAGCATGTTGTTGCATGATATCATTGATTGATAGATACAATCCCTATTTTACAGATTAAGAAACTGAAGCTTGACTTGGCCACAGTCACTCTGCTAGCGGCGGAGAAAGGATGCAAAGCTCATCCCTGCTTCCCAGGCTCCAGGAACCAGGCTGCTCTGTGGGGACATCTCCAGAAGAGTCAGAAACTCTTGAGGGGGCAAAGCTCCTTTCTGCTCTGCCCTTAGCTTTAGGTCCAGGCCCCACTAGAGTCTGGAAGGTACACTAGAATGAGAAAACGTCCCTGTCATGGTCATGGATTTTCATTCCATAAAGTGCAAGAAAGTTGGCAGAGAGTGAGGAATCGCAAAGAGCTGCAGCCTGGCTGGATGCCAATGCCTTGCTGACCCCAACACCCCCAGTCTAGCACCAAGCTGGCCTGCAATTTATGTTCCTGATAGTTCTCGTAGCCTGATTCACAGCACACATGTGGTGCCACAGGTAACAGAACTTAAACAGAGCTTACAGAGAGCTTACCGTGTGCCAGGCAACTTCCAAAGCATATTACACACATGGAAAATTTAATACTGACAATAAGCCTCAGAGGCAGGGACTGTTTTTGTCTCTATTTGAGAAAGTGAGGGTCAGAAACGTTAGACTATTTCCTTGGGCTCAGATTCAAACCCAAGAAGTCTGGCTCTAGAATCTGTGCTTATCACCACTGCACTACACCAGGTCTGGAGACGGACTAAGACAAGTTCTTCCAAAAGGGCTCCACTGAGACACAGTGCAGGAAGGAGAGGGTGGGACGAATAGAGAGAGGAGCATTGAAATATATACATCACCACATGCAAAGTGGCTAGCTAGTGGGAAGTTGCTGTATAGCGCAGGGAGATCAACCTGGTGCTCTGTGATGACCGAGAGGGGTGGGATAGGCTGGGGCTGCGAGGGAGCGTCAAGAGGGAGGGGACATATGTATACTTATGAACAATTCATATTGTAGTATGGCAGAAACCAACACAACACTGTAAAGCAATTGTCTCCAATTAACTTTTTTTTTAAATAAAGGACTCTACTGAGAAGTGCACAGGGGTGGAGGTTGGGAGGGGGTCCCAAGCAGGAAGGAAGCACCTGGGCTTTGAGGAGAGTCATGCAGAAAGGGCCGAAAGCCCAGGGGCTTCAGTGGGGCACAGACATCACTGTCACCAGGATATACTCCTCTTCTACTGCGGGACGCGGGAAGAATGGTAATCCCGCACCTCTAACACCAGTTGTTGAGTCCTTTGAGTAGGTGATGCATCCCTGACTCAGTGGACATGAGTTTGAGCAAATTCCAGGAGATGGTGAAGGAAAGGGAGGCCTGGTGTGCTGCAGTCCATGGGGTCGCTAAGAGTCGGACACAACCGAGCGACTGAACAACAGCAACACTAGTCATGGCCAGTGAGATGCGAGCAAGCTCAACTCTCCGGCCACCACTTCCCCTGGTGAGAGAGCACCCTGGAAGCTTCATGCAAAGATACCTGTGGCATCAACTGGGCCCTTCCCTCAGCCTGAGCCCCTGAGTGACAAACCGCGTGGAGGGGAGTACCCCTTCCGCTAGCCCCAGTTTCCACACCAAGCCCTGTCAGACATGAAGTGTGAGTGTGTAATGTGTGTGTGGGTGGGTGAGTGGGCGGATGTCTGGGTGTGTGCATGCTCAGTCACTCACTCATGTCCAACTCTTTGCAGTCCCATGGACTGTAGCCCACCAGGCTCCTCTGTCCATGGAATTCTCCAGGCAAGAATACTGGAGTGGGTTGCCATTTCCTTCTCCCAGGGATCTTCTCAACCCAGAGATCAAACCCGCATCGCTTGCGTCTCCTTCACTGGCAGGCAGATTCTTTACCACTGTGCCACCTGGGAAGCCCCCATGAATGAGTCATAAACTTTGGCTTAAAGCCAGTGACATGTGACACGAGGCGGGTGCTATTCCTTACATTGTAACCTAGCTTCTCCTGACTGGTATAAGCGGGCCAGGCCTGTGAGAAAGGAGGCAATTTCAGGTCTCTCTACTCTGGCAACCTTTAGGAGTTCCATGCGGCAGGGAGGGAAGAGAAAGGGGAAGATTCTCGGAAACCATGAGGTCTTGTTACTTAAATTTCAGTGGGAATAGGATGTTCTTTCTGCAGATGAACAGACAGATCTTTCCAATCTGACTGGAACATGATCCAAACATTAAAATCAGAGACAAAACTTCATGGCAGAGAAAAACACCAAAACATGATCCTTCATGAGACCAGGGTGAAATAGAAGCAGTCCTATTGCATCTGTGGTGGCTCCCTGAAGAGAGGGAGCAGGGAGGCGGCACCAATGTCTGGGTCAAATGTGGAGCAGATCTGGCAGAACCAGGATAAACCCAAGTCTTCCTTGGTGATGCAGTGGTAAAGAATCTGCCTGCCAATGCAGGAGACAAGGGTTCAATCCCGGGCTCGGGAAGATCCCTTGGAGGAGGGCATGGCAACCCACTCCAGTATTCTTGCCTGGAGAGTTCCACAGACAGAGGACCCTGGCGGGCTACAGTTCGTAGAGGTTGCAAAGAGTCAAACAATGACTTAGCAACTAAACAGCAGCAGGCCCCAGTACCCAACAGCAAGATGGGCACCCACCTCCTACTCCACCACCAGCCTCTGCAGGGTAGAACCTCTGTCTAACCAGAAATCTGATCTCCTTGGCCTACCAATTCTGCTTCATGAATCCTTTTCAAGTTATGCCTTTCAAAACGTAATCAAATCCCAAAGATCACTGATATCCCAGCCTGGAAATACTGTTTTGATGCTTAGTTCAACCTCATTAGTGGGGACAGAGGCCCTGAGTCTTCTCTCAACACCACCCAGTCTCCAAAGGATTCCCCAGCACCCTACCATCAGCCAAGTTAGACTCCCAAGCCCTTGCTGCCCCACCACAGTCAGGGGCCCCGATCACTGGTACCAAAGAAAGGGCCCATATTTTACAATCACTCATATGTGAAAAATAAGACATAGAAGCTTGTGGAAGCTGAAGGAACGTTGTATTGGGGTTGAATTTAGGTTGGATGTGAGATTCTAGCTGGTGCTGAGCCATCAAACCTTTATTAATTTGGTCCCAACTAGGTGAGCATCCCGTGGACCCGCCAACTGCTTCTAAACGCTGCAAATTCAGAGGGAGGGAGGGGCAGAGATCTCCTAAAAGGTGACATCTCTGAAAAGTCAATGCACAGACAAAGACCCAGGGTGCCTCATCATCTACTTCTAGTCTACCCTACATCCTTCTCAGCTTACAAGGGCAGTGGAAAGTCAAGACAGCCCAAGACAAAGACTCAAGGGGATCAGGAGATGTGTGGGCACGAGAAGGTGCACAGGAGCGTGTGCTCCACTACTGGCCTTTGGTCCAGCACTGAATTTAGGACTGATACCCCGAGCTTCCCAGGTGGCACTAGCAGTACAGAAATTGCCTGCCAGTACAGGAGACATAAGAGACCCAGGTTCAATCCCTGGGTCAGGAAGATCCCCTGAAAGAGGGCATGGCAACTCACTCCAGTATTCTTGCCTAGAGACAGAGGAGCCCAGCAGACTATGATCCATAGGGTCACAAAGAGTCGGACACAACTGAAGCAACTACACACTGATGCCCCGACTTCAAGCATTCCTGCCCCAGATTTGTGATTTTGCCCTCTGCGTATGCCGTTACTTACCTACAATTTCTCCTAGCTTTGTTAAGTGTGCTTCAAAAGAAAACTTTGAATCCAGTGGATATTTGGAAATGGAAAGCCAGTATTCTTTAGCCTCAACAAAAAGGCAACTTTAACAGTAAATGTGACATTTTAGACTAATGCTGTTCAAGGCCACTTTGATGCTGTTACCTTCCACAACCTCTGTGCCTGAAGCCTGCTGTCTTTGTTCTTGTTTTTGGTTGTTTTTATCATGGTAAAATACACATAATGTAAGATTTACCATTTTTACATGTCCAGGTATTTCAGCAGTTTTGTGTCCTCTCCACATTGTGTCCGTATTGTGTGCATGCGTGCTACATCACTTCATTCGTGTCTGACTCTTTGCAACCCCATGAACTGTAGCCCTCCAGGCTCCTCTGTCCATGGGATTCTCCAGGCAAGAATACTGGAGTGGGTTGCCATGCCCTCCTCCAGGGGATCTTCCTGACCCAGGGATCAAACCCACATCTCTAACATCTCTTTACCACTACCACCACCTGTGTACATATTAGCACTATTATCAGGCTTCATTTCTAGAGCTTCTTTCATCTTCCCAAACTGAAACTCCGTCTGCATTAAACAGTAACTCCTCATTCCCCCTCCTTTCAGCTCCTGGCAACCAGTATTCTATTTTCTGTCTCTATAACCTGTCTTTGTTTAAAGGGAGATTAGAAAGAGTTGGGAAAGTGTTGAGGGAATATTAGCACCAAACTGAGATTCTCTTTTTTACTTAATTATGATAGAAAGAGGATTGAAAGGCAACGCAGTTCATGCTCTGGAATTCTATGTCACAATGTCACCCTTCTTGCAGGGCCTAAACCCCTGATAGCCATCCCACAGTCAGCAAACGATGCATCCGTGGTCCCTGGGTTTATTTTCTAGATCTGTAGTCTCCTGGCAAGCACACAATAAAATTGGAATCTAACCTACCAGCAGACAAAGGGAAGAGAATGGTACCTCTAAAAGGAACCACAGTTTCCTCTACTGTTCCCAACAATGCTGAGAAAAATTATACCCATTTTCCCAAAGAGGAAACTATAGCTCATGCAGACAGTAACTTAGCCAAAGTGACACAAGTCTCCCACACCAGGGCTTTTTGATCCAATGATAAGCCTCTGTCCTTCCCACCCAATCTTGCTGGTCTCCATGGGCAAGTTTCAGGAGAAACCAAACCAGAGACTGTGAACAATGACAGGGACCATCCTCAGAGGGGCTGCTAGGAGGCTCTGTAAACACAGCCTGCACTCAGTAAGAGGACTCCTAAGCAGTTCATCAACGTCAATCAGAACAGTGCGTGCTTGATACCTGGTTCATAAGTGGTGCAGTCACTCTCTGGCCATGAGGCCACCAAGCTGGCCCTTTAATGAATGCACAGAGGAGAGACTGGCCACCAGGCAATGTGGGGCCCTCTGCGCATCCCCAGGGGAGGGGGAACAGCCCTGCTCCTTCCCTGACCTTCACACTGGCAAATGGCTGTGCATACTCACTCTGCATTTGGGTCTTTCTGCCCTGCAGGATTCTGATGCAAATAGATTTGACAGAAACACCGAGCAGCTCCCTCCCAGCTGAGCTCTTCTGTTTGCTGACTGTTTCCAGTATCCTCCCTGGACTGCTTACCTTCATCTTTTGTGTTTATTTAAATAACAGTCAGGTAGAGACCTCAGTTCAATATCTTCCAAGATGCCAAGACTAGAAGTGTTTCTTTCCAGGGCACCCCACCCGCCAACAGCAGTTTCCTTGTATGCAGTGGCTTCCAGATCATCTTTGGCTGGTCTCCATTGATTTACAAGGCTGGGATGGATCCATCTGAATAAAGCTTGCACATTAGTAGGATCCTCATGCATTTCCAGGCTGATGGATGCAGCCAGGTACCCAGCCTGACCCTTCAGCTGCCCACAGCCACTTTATTACCAATCCCCTGCCCACCATGGGATGGCTTATATGCACTGTCCCCCAAGACCTTATACACACAAACATTTCAAAAAGAGTAATCATATCTTATTTTTTTAAAAATCTACCATTGCTGTCTATTCATCTTTTTTCCTTATTATCGTGAAACTGATCTTTTAAAAATGAGTCTACGCTTTGCCCAAGATGACCTCGTTGCTGGAAACTAAGAGAGAAATGCTCTCTGCCAAGCAGTCAGGAGATGATGGGGTGGATGAAGGCAACCCTTGGGCAAGGAAATCAGGAGTCAGACTCCAGGCTGAGGGCCTGGTGTGCTTGGTTCAGATGGAGCATTGGGGCTATCTGTATGAAGGTGTCCAGGGGTTGGGGTCAGCCTCCTTCACACCCCTCCAGAGCTGCAGTAGCCACATAACTAAGGTCTGGAGGTTGGGAGCAGAGACCGTGGAGACAGACAGATCTAAGTCAAACCACAGTCATTCCCCCACCCACCAGTCCTGGGCTTCTCTGAGCCTCGGTCTCCCCAGCCTTCCTGCAAAGCCCTTAGTCTAACTCCTGGCACACAGTCATGGCTGGATACTGTGACAGACACAACCAGATGTCTTCCCTTCACCATCCATCCTGCCTGCTCTTGCCAGCTGAGAGATCTGATTTTGTTCAGGGTGGCCCTGGGCCCAGGACTCCACTGATTACGGCAGGCTGGAGTTGCACTCCCAGCATGTCTTGCAGCTAGAGGTGGTCACATGACTTTGATCTGACCAATGGCACAGAAGGGTACGGGTGCACCAACTTTCTGGAAAGCACTTCCTGCTTCAGCCCTTTCCCTTCCTCTACCTTTAATGTGGTGGCCATTTTGTGACAGTTTTGCAAAAGTCCAAGAGTGAAAGGCTAGCAAGCTGAGAACAGCAGAAGGGAATATAAAAAGAGGCTGGGTCCTCCATGATATGGTTAGACTGCTGGCCCCAACCAGAACTGCCCTCCTTCAGACCTCTTATTGTGGAATATGATTCGATGGGTACACTGTTTCAGCCTGTCGGTAGGGTCTTATACTTTATCCTGCTATTTGCAGCCTGAAGCATTTCTACCCATCCTTCCCAGACTTACCGATATTTCTTTCCTGCGTGGGGATTGAGGAAGAACCCTAGCAGAACGGATTTCCAAAGGAAGACAATCTACACTTGAAAGATAATTATTTTCATGACTCAGTGGTTTCAGGGGTTCTAAGACACCAGCTTCAAAACCTGGAGTGACCCCCCTAGCCTGGGCTGTGACAGCTGAGCAGAGGGGGACAAGCTCTGGGCATCTGTGTGGGATGCTGGTTTCCTACCCACCACGATCTGCCCCAGATACCTCTGGCCAGGTGAGCTGGGGCAAGCCCCTTACCCCTCCACCTACATGCCTCTGCTTTCTTAGCTATAAAACTGGGAATCATGATACCTGCTCTACAAAGTTGCTGACTTTAGATAAAAGTTACCCTTCTCCAGACAGGGCCCTTCTAAAGCAAAATTCAGAGCCTTGTCTGTACCTCTAGGTTCGAGGTCCCTTCTCACCTAGCACCTGCGATGTCCTGAGCCTCGTCCTCTGTCGCTGTCACGTGCCACCCCAAAGCCCAGCCATACTGAAGTGCTCAGACACACCACGCTCTACATTTTCTGTGCCTTCACCAATGCTGTCACCCCTACTCAGAACACTCATTCCCCTGCCCAGCACCTGGCTGGTCCCTGCACCACTGAAGCCTCAGCTTCAAAGTCACCTGCTCCTGGAAGCTCTCCTTGACTCCACTAACACTCACACACACACACACACACACACACACACACACACACACATATGTATCTTTTTTAAAGGAACTCAGCTCTATGGTCCCATTTTCTACTCCACAGCTGTCTTTCCCACCATCTGTGTGCTGTGTAAGGGCAGACATCAGATCCCCCAGGCTCATCACAGTACCCCTAGCAACTAAACCTAATACATAGTCACATGTTTGTGTGTACTTAGTCACTCAGTCGTGTCCAACTCTTTGCGACCCCATGGACTGTAGCCCACAAGGCCCCTCTGTCCTTGGGGAGTCTCCAGGCAGGAATACTGGAGTGGGTTGCCATGCCCTGTTCCAGGGGATCTTCCCAACCTAGGGATTGAACCCAGATCTCCCTTCATAAATAAGTATTTATTAAAGGAATAAATACTCACAGGAAGTGATGCATATAAAGAATTTAACACAGTCCTGGGCACTTGACAGGCAGGCACACAATAAATTCACATCTACTAAGAGACAGCACCCCAGCAGTGGTTAAGCACCCTTTCCATGAAGCAGTCCTTCCTGGGTTTTCTGAATTGCAGCTGAGCTACTTATGAACTGTGTGACCCTGGGTGAGTCTCTTAACCTCTGTGAGCCTCGGTTTCCTTATCTGTCAATGAGAATTTTAGGAATCACAATCTCATAGTATTCTTGTAAGAATTAAATATGCTGATAAAAATAAAGTAGCAGAGTCTTCCTGGTGGTCCACTGGCTAAGACTCCATGCTCCCAATGCAGGGAGCATGGGTTCCATCCCTGGTGGGGAACTAGATCCCCCACGCCACAACAAAGATAGAGGATCCCCTGAGCTATGACAAAACCCAATACAGTCAAATAGATGAATTAGTATTAAAAATAATAATTAATAAAGTACCAGTACTAAGTAAGTGTTATGCTGTGCTTAGTCGCTCAGTCATGGTCCCGACTCTTTACAACCCCAGGGACTGTAGCCCACCAGGCTTCTCTGTCCATGAGGATTCTCCAGGCAATAATACTGGAGTGGGTTGCCATGCCTTTCTCCAGAGGATCTTTCCAACCCAGGGATCGAACCCAGGTCTCCCACATTGCAGGTGGATTCTTTACCATCTGAACCACCAGGGAACCCCAAGAAAACTGGAGTGGGTAGTCTATCCCTTCACCAGGGGATCCTCCTGACCCCAGTAAGTGCTGCTGCTGCTAAGACGCTTCAGTCGTGTCCGACTCTGTGTGACCCCATAGACAGCAGCCCACCAGGCTCCCCTGTCCCTGGATTCTCCAGGCAAGAACACTGGAGTGGGTTGCCATTTCCTTCTCCAATGCATGAAAGTGAAAAGTGAAAGTGAAGTCGCTCAGTCGTGTCCGACTCTTAGCGACCCCATGGACTGCAGCCTACTAGGCTCCTCCATTCATGGGATTTTCCAGGCAAGAGTACTGGAGTGGGGTGCCATTGCCTTCTCCAAAGTAAGTGCTAGCTATGATGATTATTATGATGATCACAACTGTTTTTATGCCAGAGCTATCCAAATGAATGCTGGAGGAGGCTAAGCCGCCACGGACCCCTTCGCCCAGGTTTTTGCTATCGCCCAGACTCTGCCACCTCCATGGCTGCCCACCTCACCCCCAACCAGGAAGGCCACCTACCCAACCCAAGGTTTGCCCTCTGCCCTCCCCCAGCCTTTCCCGCCTGTCCACCGGCGGTCACAGGCGCACTCGCCTGATTGATAAAGTCCCTATCTGGTCATTTACGATCTGGCTGCTGAAGAGGCAGCTCCTGCCAGCTCAAAAAGCAATTAATCTGCAAACAAGCTGGGCAACAGCAGGCCTGGGCATTGCAGTCTCGAGCCGCGGCCGCTCTGGAGAGCAGATAAGGCGGCAGTCGGCTATTTATTGTACATTTTAATTAAGTGCTTGTTAACGACAGTTATTTTAACAGTCATAAAATTACTGTTGTAATGCATTTTGTTGGAGGGAGAATGGAGGGGCCTCAGGACTTTATGAAAGCAACCACAGATTGCCTTCACTTTAAATCAAAGAATAAATTCTGAAGAGGAGGGACGGTCCTGTGATCCAGGCCGAGACGCTAATGGTTATTTAATGCCCTCATCAGTGTTTGTAAGTCCCGAGCATACGGCGCGGACACAACAGCCTCCAAACCCTCTTTAACACTTATTTGAGATGACAGGAAAAATGAAACCGTTTGTGCTTTCAATGGAAAAGCAATCATTGGGACATTATATTCGGCTTGCCCTACCATGCTAATGCATGGTAAAAATGTCACCAAATGTATTTAAGGGCCTGATGGACTGTTACCGTTGGATCTCTGGTACTGGACTGATTAATAAAAATCTTCAATTTGTATGTAAATGCAGCAAGGCCTCCTATCATCCACATACCTGCACCCAGAAAAAATAATAAACTGAAGCTTAATGCAACAATTATCAGCATTTATGGAACTCTTAAAGCAAGGGTGGCCCTTGGAAGCAAGCATGGAGGGAAAGGGCTGGGGATGGGCCAAGATGCTCCTTCTGAAATGCCTGGGGTTCTCCCAGAGGGCCAGCATTGGCTAAACTGGTCGTATCACACCATGGGATTCTGCTCTCATCTGAGGGGTTACCCAAGTTAGGGGGTGAATTGGGGCTGCTGGAAAGATGTTCCTAGAGGTGGCTTCAGTTCCACTAACGCCATCATTTCTGAACATGTGTGACTTTCCCTACTTTGATTTGTAAGAAACAGAGGGAGTGTCAGACTACCTGCTGGGCCAGGTCAAGTGTGGGGATAAGAAAGAGATATACCACATGTCTGCAGGGACTTGATATCAGGGTACAAACGGCAACAGTGACAAGAGCAGCCACTTGCTGCCTGTCTCTGTATCAGGTACAGAGTTAGGTAGTTTACTACATAGTATCTTAAGTCTCATAATGTCTATGCCAGAGATTGGCTCACTGTTCACTAGACCTACTTCCGTTCCCTCCTGGATACACAGATAAACTACATTTCCCAGACTCCCTTGCAGTTAAGAGTCGGCATGTGCATTAGTTCAGGTTGGCTGAGAAGTAGACATCATGATGAAATTAGACATGCAAGGGTTTCATTGAGGGCGGCAGAAAGAAAGCATGAAGAACTTTCAGGACACATGAGGGTCTGATTCTTGTAGGAATAAAGTTGGGAGGAAGAAGGAGTACAAAAAGTCTCAGACTGCACTGCACCTCCAAGAAAGTTGCTGCCAGGCCAACGTGAGATCTTCAAGCTAGAGTCACCCATTGGAAGAGTCCCTGGTCCCTGCCATGATTAGTTTTGACTGAGAGCAGTCCAGGAGAAACATGACCTCCAAGCTTATTTCTCCTTGTCCACTTGATACACACAATATGGGAACTTTGGAGCCATGTGTTAAAGAGCCAAAGATGGAAGAAGCATCTTTGACCAAAGATTAAAGAAGCCCATCACTTGCAAAAGGGCTGCCCACCAATCAGAAACAACCATTTAGGACATCACTTGAGTGAGAAATAATCTTCTGTGTGTTAAACCACTGAGATTAAGGCTTCCTATTAAAACAGTTAGGTTAAGCACTAACCGAATGAATACCATAGCCACATACATCAAATATTTTGGTCTCCATTTTTCAGGAAAGAAAAGTCAATCTAGGGAGATAAGTGACTTGCCCAAACTTATACAGTCTAGATGTGGCAGAGCTGGAATTCAAATCCAGGTCTATCTGATTCTAGACACTGATCTCTCCCCTCCTGATCAGCTGGAAACGCATAGCCCAGGAACATGAAAATATTTCTAGCACCTGTGTGCCTTCCAGACCTTAAAATGCTCCACTCTCCAGAATCTCCCTGAACAAGGAGACAGAATGAGTCCCTAATGGAGCTTCAGGAAGTTGGGAGTCTCTGAACTTGAGAGTAAGGGAAGGGTGGAAGGCATGTGCTTGGGGTGGGCAAGCCTGCCTTCCCACTCGCTCCTCTCTCCAGCTCATGACAGCCCTGAGACCACAACAAGCTCCCTGCCAGTGACAGAAAATCTCATGAGCACTGAGATGCAGTCCATGATGCTTTCCTGTGGGGGCTTTCTCACCCTCCTCACTTCACCCCTGCTCCATCCTGGGAGCCTAGCTCCCTGGGATTTTTCCCAAATAAGCTACCTGCATGCCAGCTTTTGCCCAAGAATCTGCCTTCGGGGGAGTCCAGGCAAAGACAACGCTTTAATAAGAAATAATCAGTTCTTGGAGAGCTAGAGATTTGAACTGGGATTTTAAGTAGAAAGTAGAAATAGCTTGGCAGAGAGAAATGAGACCAAAAGCCCCAGAAAGACAGGGAGAAAAATTAAGCCAAAAAGAGAGAGAGAGAGAGAGGAGGGAAAAAAAAAAACAAACCTCCATTTGCCCGTTAGCCCACCGCTTTTTTCTCTTTCCAAGTCCCAAATTGCCTTCAGTTTCTCTGAATTCCAATCAAGCCTATTCCAAAGGAGGCAATTTCTGCCTGTGGATGGTCTCACCTCCTTCCAACCCAGAAGAAGATCTCAACACTTTAGCTAAAAAAGACCCAGTGGACATTAGCAATTTAACTGGAAAAAGAAAAAAAAAACACTATCCACAGGTCATTGCAGTGTGTTCCAGCTGACACAATAGGTTCACTCACCACCTAGACCCTAAAGAGAATGTGGTCGGGAGACCTGGGGAGACAGTCAGGTCTCTATAGCCACGGATACTCACATGAACCAATGGAGCAACTGCAAAAACTCACACATTTCCCCCTTTTCCCTCAACGACACACAGATAATAATAAGGCGCTTCCCCCCAAATTTCAAAATGAATCAATTTAAAAAGCCTCCTGACTGCCTGAGCCACTGGCTCTGTTGACCCTCTCACAGAATCATACAGTAAGCTGTCTTTTGGGGACTGGCTTATTTCAGTCAGCATAGTGTCTTTAACGTTTATTCATGTTGTACCATATGTCAGGACTTCTTTCCTTTTTAAGACTGAATTATACTGCACTGTAGGCATTTACATCTGTTTGTCCATTCACCCATCAACGGCCACGTGAGTTGCTTCTACTTCTTGCCAATGTGAGTAAGGCTGCTATGAGCATATGAGCATATATGCTATGAGCATATGAGCAAATATCTCTTTGAGATTCTACTTTTCATTCCTTGGGGCATATGGGGAAGGAACATTTTTGTAACTAAAAGTGGCCCCATGCTAAGCCTGAAGGAAGAAGGCAGGACTGTCGTTATAAACATCCTTTCACTGCCAGATAAAACTGGTTTCCAATTCAGATTCTGCCTGTTACTCTGCATACAACAGAATAATTAACATTGATTGGGCACTTACTGTAAGAAAACTTTCTTCTCAGCTCGTCTACATATGGTATGAGCTTTCTCATTCTTCATAGCAATTCTATATGGTATATACCCTTCAGTTCAATTCAGTTCAGTGGTTTAGTTGCGTCCGACTCTTTGTGACCCCATGAATCGCAGCACGCCAGGCCTCCCTGTCCATCACCAACTCCCGGAGTTCACTCAGACTCATGTTCATTGAGTCAGTGATGCCATCCAGCCATCTCATCCTCTGTCGTCCCCTTCTCCTCCTGCCCCCAATCCCTCCCAGCCTCAGAGTCTTTCCCAATTAGTCCACTCTTTGCATCAGGTGGCCAAAGTACTGGAGTTTCAGCCTTAGCATCATTCCTTCCAAAGAAATCCCAGGGCTGATCTTCTTCAGAATGCACTGGTTGGATCTCCTTGCAGTCCAAGGGACTCTTAAGAGTCTTCTCCAGCACCACAGTTCAAAAGCATCAATTCTTCGGTACTCAGCTTTCTTCACAGTCCAACACTCGCATCTGTACATGGCCACAGGAAAAACCATAGCCTTGACTAGACGGACCTTTGGTGGTAAAGTAATGTCTCTGCTTTTCAATATGCTATCTAGGTTGGTCATAACTGTTCTTTCAAGGAGTAAGCATCTTTTAATTTCATGGCTGCAGTCACCATCTGTAGTGATTTTGGAGCCCCCAAAAAATAAAGTTTGACACTGTTTCCACTGTTTCCCCATCTATTTCCCATGAAGTAATGGGACCAGATGCCATGATCTTCGTTTTCTGAATGTTGAGCTTTAAGCCAACTTTTTCACTCTCCACTTTCACTTTCATCAAGAGGCTTTTTAGTTCCTCTTCACTTTCTGCCATAAGGGTGGCAGATATCATCTGCATATCTGAGGTTATTGATATTTCTCCCGGCAATCTTGATTCCAGCTTGTGCTTCTTCCAGCCCAGCATTTCTCATGATATTAACCTTTTTTTTTTTTTTTTACAGAGGAAGAAGGTGCATGGAAGTTAAGCAGTTTACCTGAATCCTACTAAGTCCTAGAGTCAAGATGTTAATTCAGCCAGCCTGGTCCCAGAGCCCATAAAATGATAATGTAATGAGAAGAAGGAGGAGGAAATGGGGGAAGAGGGAGAAAGGGGAGCAGAAGAGGAGGGAGGGGAGGAGGAGGAGCAGAAAAGGATGAGGAGGAGGGAAGGAAGGATGGTGGCGCCAATGTTGAGGGTTCAGGGGAAACTGGGTTCAAAGGAAACTGAGTTCAGTTACTTCTCTCCTGGGACAGAAGAGGACCAACCTCTGTTTTCTCCATGCTGGTGAGTGACATTCAGGATGGTGACGGAGTGAGCCCACTCCGTGTCAGGTGTTGGAAGAACATCTCAATAAGTTAACTCATTTGACCCTAATGACTCTCTAAAGTAAGTAGGTTACTTCCCTGTTTTGCTCACAAGGAAATTGACTTTCCAAATGGCTTCATCACTTGCATAACGTCACGTCGCGAATGAGAAGAGGATCCAGGATCCAAACCCAGATGCTTCGGTTAGCCAAGTCCTCCTTCATCTGTTCCTGTGATCACTGGTCTCAGCATGAGTCCCTCTCTGAAAAATAAGGAAGGACTCTGAGCAAAGAGCTCATGTGTTCGCCAACCCTTCTAGCACGTTCTTTGGGCCAGAGCAGACATCCCAGGGACATCTGGCAGGGAGGCTATGCAGCATGAAATGTGGGAAGGAGGAAGAGGAAATGCCACAGAGGCTACAGATGAGGAACAGACTTGGGGGCATCTGGAGAGCTGGCATCTCTGCAGCAGCCTCAGGATGTGTGAGGACCAGAGAAGAGGGAAAGAGGGGCGTGTCACCATAGGAGGCGTGGCTCCAGATTATGAATTAAATCCACATGGTAGTGTCCCGTGAGTCACAAATAAAATTAGAATCATTTCTAAATCCTGTGTATTTTTTATTTTGGACCCTGTTTCTCTAAATCCCATGCTGAGGTAAGACTAAGCCACAAAGAGCCCCCCAGCTTATATTTTGGGTTAAATCAGTTGAATAATATGGGCTTCCCAGGTTGCGCTAGCGGTAAAGACCCCATCTGCCAGTGCAGGAGACAGAAGAAACCCAGGTTCGATCCCTGGGTAGGGAAGATCCCCTGGTGGAGGGCTTGGCAACCCACTCCAGTATTCTTGCCTGGAGAATCCCATGGACAGAGGAGCCTGGCGGGCTACAGTCCATAAGGTCACAAAGAGTCAGACACTACTGAAGCAACATAGCATGCAGCGCAGTTGAATAATATTAGTTTTCAGATAGTCTAGGTCTGTGGCAATAACTAAGAGAGAGATGTCCATCCTCACAGATCAGGAAGGCCAGTAGAGGGCTGGCTTAAATCAGGAAATGGGGTGCTCAGAGACACTTGGAGTTCTGGACATATTACAGCTTCTTTCTCTTTCTTCTTTTACAAACAATGTGAGGGAAAATCCAAGTGCATCCAAGCTGTCCTTTGGTGTGGATATCTGTCCTTAAAGTCTCTCCTCTGCCCTGATCCATCCCTCAGGGCTGGGTCCCCTCCCCCAACTCTTTCTCATCCCCTCTCTCCACACTCCTGCTGTCCTCCCACCATCCTGCTACAATTCAGATGCTAAGTTCAGCATCAGCCCCTTCTCCCTCATTCAAGGTTCCTAAAAGGAGTCTCCCACTCTAGACCCCAGCCCAGGCTTCCATGACCCACCTGAGACCATGGGCTTCCATGTTGCCCTCAAAAAAAACTGATGTTTGTCATCAATTCCTGGACCCAGTGCCCCAAATGACAGATGCTTGCCTCAAAGCCCACTGTCTCTAACTCCTTCTTTCCTCTTACCTAATGTTCTCCAGTCTTCAGAAGCTCTCTTCATTTCCCAGAATCAAGATTGCCAGGAGAAATATCAATAGCCTCAGATATGCAGATGATACCACTCTTATGGCAGAAAGCCAAAAGGAACTTAAGAGCCTCTTGATGAAAGTAAAAGAGGAGAGTGAAAAAGCTGGCTTAAAACTCAATATTCAAAAAATGAAGATTATGGCATCTGGTCCCATCACTTCATGGCAAATAGATGGGGAAACAATGGAAAGAGTGGGAGACTTTATTTTCCTGGGCTCCAAAATCCTTGCAGATGGTGACTGCAGCCATGAATTTAAAAGATGCTTGCTCCTTGGAAGAAAATCAATGACCAACCTAGACAGCATATTAAAAAGCAGAGACATTACTTTGTCGACAAAGGTCCATCTAGTCAAAGCTATGGTTTTTCCAGTAGTTATGTATGGATGTAAGAGTTGGACCATAAAAAAAGCTGAGCACCGAAGAACTGATGCTTTTGAACTATGGTGTTGGAGAAGACTCTTGAGAGTTCCTTGGACTTCAGGGAGATCAAACCAGTCAATCCTAAAGGAAATCAGTCCTGAATATTCATTGGAAAGACTGACGCTGAAGCTGAAGCTCCAATACTTTGGCCATCTGATGCAAAGAACTGACTCATTGGAAAAGACCCTGATGATGGGAAAAGTTGAAAGTAGGAGAAGGGGATGACAGAGGATGAGAAGGTTGGATGGCATCACTGACTCAATGGACATGAGTTTGAGCAAGCTCTGGGAGTCGGTGATGGACAGGGAAGCCTGGCATGCTGTAGTTCATGGGGTTGCAAAGAGTCAGACACAACTGAGTGACTGAACTGAACTCAACTTCATTTTCCAATGGCCCATATTGATTGATATCAAAACATTTACATGTAACATGCACAAAAGTTGGAAAATAAGAAAAAGAACAAAGGAAACTGATCGCACTCCAATCCCTCTACTCGGGGATCACCACCATTCCCGAGGTATTAGGGCACTTGATGTCCATAACCATACTGGAAAAGCAGAGATATGGATATTATTAGCTTAATGCTATTTCACTTAAAATTTGGGTGAAATATCTGGGCCCCTGACAGAGTAATTTACCTAAGGTCACAGAACGAGGTGTCAATACCTTGAAATGTAGTTAAAATCTGGAGGATGGACTTCCCTGGTGGCACAGTGGATAAGAATCCACCTGCCTGTGCAGGGGACGCAAGTTTGATCCGTGGTCCAGGAAGATCCCACATGCCACAGGGCCACTAAACCCATGTGCCACAACTACTGAGCCTGCACACCGCAACTTCTGAAGCCGCGTGCCTACAGCCTGTGCTCTGAGGCAAGAGAAGCCACCACAGTGAGAAGCCTGAGTGTCACAGTGAAGAATAGCCCTGCTTGTTAGGTTAGAGAAAGTCCATGTGAAAGCAAGAAAGACCCAGTGCAGCCAAAAATAAGTAAATAAATAAATAACCATAATCTAGAGGATGTTCGTGGGTTCTGGGACTGACATGCTAGATCCGAGTTGCTAAGGCACTGTCCTAATCTGGAGCTTAAAAGCAGAGTCTGAGAAAAGAACTGGGGTGCAGGGAGTCTATTAGGGGGCTGATCCCAGAAGCACAATAAGGTGGGGGCAAAGCGAGGCAGGGAAGGGAGGCAAGCCATGAGAGGTGCATCAGTGAGCAGGTTACCACTGGGATCAGCCCCTGGGACCCTCGGGGGAACCACAGAGACCCCGCCTAAGAATCATCCCCCAGGGGGATGGGTAAGCTGGGCTGTGTATCCATATGATCCTGTTTGTTCCCCCATCAATTAGCTAACTAACTATAAATATAAATGTGAGTGAGAATATAAAAATCCCATCTCACATGGTCACCCTGCATGATATTCTGTGTGTGTTTCTCAAACAAATTCTTCTGTTGGTAGCAAATGTCTCTAGCAAACCACCATCTTCGGGAACCTTACCTTGGCATTTCTTCTCCTTTTGAAATGATGGAAGGGCTCATGACAGCAGAAGCAGGGTTCCTCTCATACCCTGAGGGGCCCTAGATCCTCCCTGACAGTGTGACTGGGACTGAGGGTCTCCCAGGACACTAGGAACATTCTGGAGGACCAGGCCAGGATTTGGATTCTGCCAGAGTCTCAAATCCTCAGCAGTGACTCTCCAAGCCTCAGCTGGACTTGAGGCCATAGCTGGATTATCAAAGCACAACAGAGATGGCCCGGGGTCACAGCCTGATGACCCAACTCGGGTCACCAGCCCATCTGGCTCCCCGAGCTACCCGGGACAGGTCCTCTGCTGAAGGGCTCCACTTCCCTCCCCAGAGGCCTGGAAGTCCAAGGGCCCAGCACTTGGACACTCTCTGCTTTTCAAGTGCTCTTCCTTCCTTCCTTCCAGCTTACACAATGGAGAAAGCCCCTTTATCATTAATCACCCGGCGCCTCCAGGGACAGGAACTGCAGGATTTCTAAGCCCTGAAAAGCCCACATCAAAAGCAACTGCCCCATTTGGGTCCGAATTTGCTCTCCCTGAAGCCTCAGTGCCAGGTTCAGAACTTGTAAGATGCAGAGAAATGAGGGGAAAGGGAGAGGAGAAAGAAGAAACTGAAGGGTCCTCCAGGCTCAGCCCTTGGGGTGTTTTGCATGCAGTTTCTTTGTCCCTCACCCCAACAATCTGGGAGGACCAGCTACATGATCCACAGGGCCCAGGACAAAGTGAAAAATCAGGCTCCTTGTTCAAAAATTAAGACTTTTGGGGGACTTCCCTGGCAGGCCAGTGGTTAAGACTCCAAGCTTCCAATGCAAGGAGCAAGGGTTTGATCCCTGATTGGGGAACTAAGATCCCACATGTCATGAGGCTCGATAAAAAAAAAAAAAAAAAAAAATTAAGACTTTTAGGACAGGAAGACCAGAGCATCACAGCAAGGGCACAGATCTGCATGCTCACGAGGCTGGCCCTGCTCAGTATTTGTAAATATTGAGGTATTTCTATATATTAGGGTATTTCTAAGCTGATGCCTGGTGTCTTTTTCCTGGGCTGTCTCCAATGCCACCCGTCTTTCTGATTTCTTGCTTTCTCATCTCCTTGTTTTATTTATTTTTTTCATTTTCTTATCATGCTCTGAAAATATTTGTGTCAATTGGTTCAGGTCCGTGTTTGTGTCTGCATTCCCCAGAAAAAGGTAAGCTCAGAGAGGACAGGAATCCAGATGACCTCATATACCACCGTGTCCTTGAGGTCCAGCTCAGGGGAGGCCGTACAGAGAGAGCTTAGTCGACGTTTGGCCATGAGCAGAGGCGTCACTCCATCACATTGGCTCTGTGGACTCGCAGGGTGAGAGGGGCTCCATGCCTGACTCACACCCGCCCAGGGTCACCGTCAGCCCCACTGACACTCCGCCTTTCAGCTCTAACAGCCCCATCACGAGTCCTGCATGGTTTGCCCTTTCGGCCAACTTTGCAGGAAGAGGATATCCTGCAGAAATTAAAGAAAGGTGTGATGATTAACAAAACCCCATAAATAAGCCCCTGGCATGCCTTGATGAGACTCTGCCTGCCGCTAGGTCCAAATGTTACATTTCATTTCCACCCAATGGTCAGAAAGGGAAATCATTTGCAAAATATCCAACCCCCGATCTCATTCCCCACCATCACCACCACCACAGGGCATCCTGAAAAAAAACTTTGGCAAACAGTTTAGCACTGTCTACTGAAGCTGAATATATGCGCATCCTACGCCCCATTCCTAGGTGTATACGTGACAGAAATGCATATATATGTCCACCCAAAGGCATGTGCCAGGGGCTTCCCTGGTGGTCCAGTGGTTAAGACTCCACCTTCTAATGCAAGGGGTGCGGGTTCAATCCCTGGTTGGGAGCTAAGATCCCATATGCCTCCCAGCCAAAATATCAATACATAAAACGAAACCAACATTGTAACACATTCTAAAGACTTTTAAAAAATGGCCCACATCAAAAAAAAAAAAAAAAAAAGGCATGAAGGTTCCTAGCAGCACCATTCATGAAAATGACCCAAATGCCCATCAACAGTAGATAGATAAATTATAAATGAGATCCCGTGCAGTATGAGAATAAATAATCTACAACCACAAGCAACAATATGCATGAAACTTATAAACATAATATTGAGCAAAACAGGCCAGAGTCAAAAGAATACATGTTGCATGATTCTGTTTGCATGAAGTATAAAACTGGACAAAACTAATCTCTGCTGTTGGTAGTCAGGCTAGTCCGGTAGGGGGTGCAAATGGAGTGACCAGAAGACCTAGGGGGTGCCTGGGACCACCATCTTCTGTTTTCTGGTGTGGATACTTACATGTTTACATGGGTGTTTTCACTTTGTGAAAATAAATGCACTCTTACAGTTAGGAAACATGCATTTCAAGTCAGTTATTCTTCAATAAGAAGTTGAAGACATTATTGAAAAATGAAAAATCCTAAATGTTTAGCAAAGTTTGAGTTGTATGTATGAGCAGATCCCAAAGGGTAAGGGTTGGGGGAGTGGGTGGTGACCATAGCGCTAAAAGCCTGAGTGTCTCTTGGTTCTAGCTGTGTGGCCTCAGGCAAGTTACTTAACGTCTCTGTGCCAGTTTCCTTAATCTTTAAAACGAGGGACACATCAGTCCCTAGCTCATACTGTCATTTTGAGGTTTGAGTGAGGTAATTCTTGAAGAGGGCTTAAAACTGCACCTGGATGTAAAGAGCATTATATACATGTGTGTTTACAGATAGACATATGATGATGGAGACATTAGTATATCCATACATAATAATATGTGGGAAAGATGTCTTTCAAAATATGTTATACATGTATACTTATATACCAAAACACTTAATTATGAGTTCTAAGTACTTCATATGTATCAAGTCATTTAATCCTCCTCTGGGCATTTTACAGATGAGAAAATTGAGACACAGAGAGGCCAAATAACTTCCCAGAGGTCCCAGAGAGTGAGAGGCAATGCTAAGAACTGAGCACATGCTCTTATCCAACGGATCTAGCTGAAGATGGAATCTGAGTTATAATCCATACCCACATCTTGATTGCCTGTGGCAGACCACGAAAAAAAAAAAATTAAGGAGCCATCAGTGGCACCCGATGAGCCAAGAAAACAATCCTCCTGACCAAGATGTGAATTTAATGAGGGAAAGACACAAGCTACTGGAATCTTTGCTGGCGAGAAGGAGGTGAGTCCACTGATATGGAAAAGGAAGAAAGACATGGTTGCCCAACTAAGATTTCACTTTCAGGATAAACCCACTAAATGCAGATGGTCCACGTGGGCACAAACCCTGAAAGAGTCTGGGTTTCAGTTTTCTCTCTTTTTTCTCCTTCCCTTTCTCCTAAAAGCCTAGAGGAGCCAGGAACGGGGAGGGAGTTTAGAACCCACACACATCCCAGCATGCCAGCCTGTGCCCTGCCGAGCGACTCGACTTGTCTACTGCTTCCAAACAGCTGGAAAAATGTCAAACTGTCATCAGTGATTTAAGTGGGATTTTCCAAAGGTTTCAAAAATATTTCAGAATTCAAAACCTTATCCCTCTTGCAGAAAATAAATCCAAGCAGAATTCCCTGAACAGAGGCATTATGGGACCTGGTTTCCCAGCCGCAGTTCCTCTCGGGGTTGCCATGGTGGAAGCAGGCAGGCTTGGCCTTTGCTGTGTTCTCTTTGCAGCTTCAAACAGGTCTTCTGGGCCATTCTCCCCCAGCATAGATGCATGGGTGCACATGCGCAGGCCTGACGCTCCCCCAGGATGTGTATAGCTCTGTGATGGGATTACCTTGGGTCCATCCACCCACGCAGCAGGCATGCAAAACTTTCAAGGAACAGAATTGAGCCTCACCCACCGCTGTGTGCAAGATCCTTACATAATCTTGGGGCTCGGCTCAAAATGAAAATGTGAACCCCTTGTTCAAAAAGTACTTAAGAATCTTGAGATGGCGGCAGCAGAGCATTAAACTAAGTCCAGGGTGCTTTTAAGCACAGGGCACTGGGCACAGGTCACATGCCCAGGAAACCAGCCCTTGTTCACATCGTGGAAAGCTCAGCAATGTTCAGTACACACTGGCTGAATGAACATCTTGCCATTGTCAGGACCCACTCTGAGTTTATTCTTCTGGCCCCTAGACTCTTTTTCTAAGATTTGCTGAGTACTTACTAAGTACAGGTATTATTCTTAGCACTTGTGTTAGTGCTATCTTTGTATTGTTAAATTATATATAATTATATTATAGTGGCATAATATATTCACATAAAAAAAAAATATATATATATATATAGTGGGGCTTCCCTGGTGGCTCAGACAGTAAAGAACCTGCCTTCAATGAGGGAGACTAGGCTTCAATTTCTGGGTCAGGAAGATCCCCTGGAGGAGAGCATGGCAACCCATTCCAGTATTCTTGCCTGGAGAATCTCATGGACAGAGGAGCCTGGTGGGTTACAATTCATGAGGTTGCAAAGAGCTGGACATGACTGAGTGACTAACACACACATACCTATTGTAATTATATATGTACGTATATATATATTGGGCTTCTCTGATGACTCAGCTGGTAAAGAATCCACCTGAATGCGGGAGACCTGGGTTTGATCCCTGGATTGGGAAGATTCCCTGGAGAAGGGAATGTATACATATATGCATGTGTGTGTGTGTGTGTGTGTGCTTCTGTGCTTAGTCACTCAGTCATGTCTGACTCTTTGCATCCCTTTTGGACTGTAGCCTGCCAAGCTCCTCTGTCCATGGGATTTTCAGGCAAGAATATTGGAGCAGGTTGCCACCTTCCTCCAGGGGATCTTCCCAACCCAGGCATCGAACTCATGTATCCTGTGTCTCCTGGATTGCAAGCATATTCTTTATCTGTTGAGCAATTAGGGAAGTGAGCCATTGGGGAAAACTATATATATATATATATATATATATATATATATATATATATATATATGTAGTTATAATACTTTCTCTTTAATAAAAATGCCATGATGTAGGAACCATTATTGTCACAGAAGAGGAAACTTAAGCACAGAGAACTGAGTCGCTTGCCCGAGGTCAGAAGCGGGGTTTGATTATGAGCAGAAAGTCTGGCTACAGACTCTCCCATGTCTTATTGTTCTTTGCATCCTCTCCCCTGTTAATCCCATAAAGGGGCAAACGTTCAGTAGACACCTGTGAATTCTGTCAGCTTTGCTGAGTGTCTCTTCTGGACTGGGTTGAGGTCTGGCCTTGGAGAGCAGTGGTGATGGGCCTTCTTCCACAAGCCAAGACCAAGGTGGAGCAGTGGCTGGCAGTCGGGGTTTTGTCTTTGGGTGACATTAAATATGCCACCATCGGCATGACATGGGAATTGACCAATCAGCGTGCGTGCATGCTAAGTCACTTCAGTCCTGTCTGACTCTTTGGAACCCCATGGACCATAGCCCTGTCCATGGGATTCTCCAGGCAAGAATATTGGAGTGTGTTGCCCTGCCCTCCTCCAGGGGATCTTCCCGACCCAGGGACCGAATCCGCATCTCCTGTGTCTCCTGTATTGGCAGGTGAGTTCTTTACCACTAGTACCACCTGGGAAGCCCGACCAGTCGGGGTAGACCCTAAAGACTTGGATGGCCCCTGCTGTGCCTGCCTTATGCCCTTTGGTTGCTGGATCACTGGGCCAAGGGTCGGGGTGACGGTGGGAGAGGGAAGGGGCTGGTGGGCTGCTGCGGCAGCAGGAGAGCCCTGAGAGGCTCAGGACAAGGTGATAGGAACGTTTCCAGAGTTTAACAACCAACAAACGTACTTAGCAGCTGAACGTGTTTGCTCTCTGCTCACCATCCCATGATTACAGAGTCTTCCGTTGTATGTCCTGCTAATTCCAATCTCTAAAAGGCAATTTACATCCACAGACACTTGTCACACCTACAGAATGTCATCAACTGCAGAAATGCCTGAAGGGACCATAGATAAAGGGATGAATGCAGCATTCTGGAATATGATTGAGACTGGGCCCGGCACACAGTAAATGCTCAGTTCACATTTAGTATCATTAACATACTAGTTTATTTTCAGTTGTTCAGTCTTGTCCAGCTCTTTGGGACCCCATGGACTGTAGTATGCCAGGCTTCCCTGTCTTTCACCACTCCCAGAGCTTGCTCAAACTCATGTCCATTGAGTTGGTGATGCCATTCAACAATCTTGTCCTCTGTCATCCCCTTCTCCTCCTGCCTTCAATCTTTCTGAGCATCAGGGTCTTTTTCAATGAATCAGCTCTTCACATCAGGTGGCCAAGTACTGGAACTTCAGCTTCAGCATCAGTCCTTCCAATGAATATTCAGGATTGATTTCCTTTAGGATTGACTGGCTTGATCTCCTTGCTGTTCAAGGGACTCTCAAGAGTCTTCTCCAACACCACAGTTCAAAAGCATCAATTCTTTGGCACTCAGCCTTCTTTATAGTCCAACTCTCACATCCATATATGACTACTGGAAAAACCATAGCTTTGACTAAATGGACCTTTTTTAGCAAAGTAATGTCTCTGCTTCTTAATATGGTATCTAGGTTGGTCATAGCTTTTCTTCCAAGGAGTAAGTGTCCTTTAATTTCACTGCTGTAGTCACCATCTTGCAGTGATTTTGGAGCCCAATAAAAAAAGGTTGTTTACTGTTTCCATTGTTTCCCCATCTGTTTGCCATGAAGTGATGGGACTGGATGCCATTATCTTAGTTTTCTGAATGTTGAGTTTTAAGCCAGCTTTTTCACTCTCCTCTTTCATCTTCATCTAGAGGCTCTTTAGTTCCTCTTCACTTTCTGCCATAAGAGTGGTGTCATCCGCATATCTGAGGTTATTGATATTTCTCCCAACAATCTTGATTCCAGCTTGTGCTTCATCCAGCCTGGCATTTCACACAATGTACTCTGCATATAAGTTAAATAAGCAGGGTGACAATATACAGCCTTGACATACTCCTTGACGCAACACCTACTACATGGAGCTAAATTGAAAGCAGAAGCCTTAACCTATAACATACAAGCCATGTTAGGTCCATTGTTCTAGATCCTAAAGTCATTGTATTAGTTAGTTATTGTTGTATAATAATTATTCTAAAACACAGCATCTTAAAATGGGAATCAATAAACTTTTCCTTAAAGAGCCAAACAGTAAATACTTCAGGCCTGTGGGTTGTATGACATTCACTGCAACTACTCAACAGGTTCTGCCCTGGAGTCTGAAAGCAACCATAGACAATGGGCATTCTTGTGTTCCAATAAAACTTTATTTATAAAAACAGGCAGCCTACCCACTTGTAGTTTGCCAACATTTAGCTTCAAACAACAAACATAATATTTCACAGTTTCATGAGTCAGACTCCAGGTGCAGCTGGCTCAGGATTTCTTATAGGGTTACGCTCAAGTGGTTGGCCTGGGCTATAGTCCCCTGAAGACACATCAGGGACTGGAGAATCCACATCCAAGCTCACCCACATGGTGGCCAGAAAGCCTTGTTCCTTGCCAGGTGGACCCCTTCAACAGCGGTCTGAGCGTCTTCACAACATGGTAGCTGGTAATCTCAAAGACAAAAGAGTCAGAAGTGCCCAAGACAGAAGCCATAGCCTTTTTATAGTCTCATCTCAGAGGCAACATCCCCCTGTCCAGAGTATCCTTTTGTGACCTCTGTATTGAAAGAACAAAATGCTAGCTTCATAAGTGGACTAATACGGTCTTTGATGTTCACTTTGCAAGCTGTGGGTTTGGGGAGGGCAGACTCTGCTTATGTATCACCCCAGGGCCTCGGCACCAGGAGTTAGGCCTCGTTGTAAGTCCTCATGTTAACAAGCATAGGGAGAAGATGAGATGAATGTACCAAGAAGAAAGGATGGCAAAGTTTGTGTCTAAGGGTGTTGGCAAATAGAAAGGAGGCACCATTCAGGTTGAAGCACTGAACTTCATGGCCACTCTTTCCACTGAGAAGGAACAAAGACATATTTACTCTTTGTAAGTTCCACAGGGCTTCTCAGATCAGCTCCCCATGTCTAGCAACATCACCAAATAAATATCAACATGCAAGCTGAGTAGGGAACCACTTCTCCCTGCCACAGGGCCTTTGTACATGCTGTTCTGACCTTTAGAACAACACCACGCAATAGAAATGTAATGTGTGTCACAAATGTAATTCGAAATCTCCTACTGCCCACACTAAGAAAGGTAAAAGAAGCAGGTGAAATTAATTTTAATAATATTCTTTATTTAACTCGAGCTATCCAAAATATTGTTTCAATGTGCCATCAATATTAAAAAATGAATGAAATGGTTTACATTCTTTTCTTTTCATACTAAGTCTTTGAAATCTGGTGGGTGTTTTACTCTTTCAGCTTATCTCAATTTGGACCAGCTGCATTTCAAGCGTTCTATGGTCACATGTGGCTAGCAGCTACCGTATTGGACTGAGCAGCTTTAAAACACACTTCTCCCAGAATTTCACGACTGACTCCATCTCAGCTAAAACATCATCTCCTCCTTGCAGATCTGTGATTGTGCTATCTAAAGTAACAGCTCTCTTATCCCTCTGCATATTAGTTTCTTAAGGTTGCTGTAACAAATTACCACAAACTAGATGACTTGAAACTACAGAAATTTATGGTTCTGAAGACTAGATGTCTGAAATCAAGGTGTTGACAGGGCTATGCTCTCTCAAAAGACCCTAGGGGAGAATTCTTTCTTGCCTCTTTCTAGCTTCTGGTGATTGTCAGCAATTTTTGGCATTCCTTGGTTTATAGATGCATCAATCCAATTTTTGCCTGTCTTCACATCACCTGTTCCCTTCTGTGTCTGTCTCTGTGTCTTTTCTCCCCTTCTTACAATGACACTGGTCTTACTGGATTCCAAGCCCACTCTGCTCCAATAGGAGATGAAACCCCAATGTGAGTTTCACCTCAATTCATTATATCTTCAAGGGTCCTATTTCCAAATAAGTCTGGGTTCTTAGGTTCTTGGAAAGACATGAATCTGAGGAAGACATCATCCAACTCAGTATACCTTGTATTACTGTTTGTGCTGTTTTGTAGAACTTAATATATCTTAATTTGTCCTCCTTGTTTTCCTGATTGGTATTTGATTGTCCCACTAAAATGTAAGCTCCATGAGAACAGGGTCCTGGCCTGTCCAGCTCATGTTTCCCAGAACTTAGCACAGTTCCTAGCTTGCCGAACAATAAATGTGTGTTGCAAGGAGAAAGGGAGAGGGAGAAAAGAAGGGAGGAAGCAGGCTTTGTGGCTTGACATTTTTAAGAAGGCGCATGGGAATCAAGAAAGGGTTGCTGCACAGAATTTCCCTGGTAGTCTAGTGGTTAAGACTCTACCCTCCCAACGCAGGGGGCCTGGGTTTAATCCCTGGTCAGGGAACTAGATTCCCATCCCCCATTCAACTACATCTAAGACCCAGTGCAGCCAAATTAAAAAAAGGGGGAATGGAGCTGATGCTAAGGATGGGAAAGCAAGGGGGTGGGGGCATCTTACAAATGGCTATTTAGGGACCAGTCTTTCTATTCTCTTCCCAGAAGCTTTAGAATTGGCCTAGCTGGGTCTCCTGGACATCCTCTCAGAGCTATTCATTTCTTCGACTCCTGGAAACCTGCCTTCAACCTGGTTAGCTGGAAAAGCAGCTACTCTGCTAACCAGGAGTGTGGTAGAGAGAAAAGGAAAGAAGAAGCTTACAACACCTTGCCCAGATCACACTCTGTGCTATTCAATGGAGGAGCAGCATCTACTGCAAGGGCTTCCATTCTCTCAACTAAGGATGCAAAGCAGTGCTACCACTCAGCTGCCTGCAGGCAATGGAGCAAATTGGAGCAAATGGGTGTCCAGATACATGAGTAGTTGCTGTGATCTCATTGAGGACAGTCTTGGATTTCTTAGCATTCTGGTTTTTCTAACAAACTGAAATCTAGATTTTTAAAGAAAATCACCTAATTAGCAAGTGTTGGCAAGCAATTCAACTTAAAAAAAAATATTCTATGGAGACAAAATTTCCCCCCAAAGATGTCTATGATCAGAAAAAAGTGTTAGTCACTCAATCGTGTCTGACTCTTTGCGACCCCATGGACTGTATCCCGGCAGGCTCCTCTGTCCTTGGGATTTCCCAGGCAAACATACTGGGGTGGGTAGCCATTCCCTTCTCCAGAAGTCACCCTAATTCTCAATCTCTCATGCAATGCAATTCCTGTTTGCCCTTAAGAATCTGAAACTTCTTAACAGTATGGATGGTAACAAAGCAGGACTCTGGGCTATAAACTCATGCAGGTAAACTGAACCAAAAAAAGGCAAGGAACAGTCGAAACACCCGTGGTTAGGTCAAGCAAACCAAGAACACCTTCTCCCCCTGCCCCAACCTGGTTGCTAGCTGAGATAATGTACATTCAATCTGCTGTATTTTTACTCAAATCCTCTCCAAATATTTGCAAGAAGTGTGAGGCTCAAGGGGAAGGGAAAGCACAGCAGTCCTGTTGCCTTTGCATGTGTGTCTTTGCGTGTGTGTGTGTGTGTGTGTGTGTGTGTGTGTGCACTCAGTCGTGTTCAACTCTTTGCAACCCCATGGATTGTAGCCCGCCAGGCTCCTCTGTCCATGGGGATTCTTCAGGCAAGAATTCTAGAGTGCATTGCCATTTCCTACTCCAGGGGGATCTTCCCGACCAGGGATGGAACCCAAGTCTCTTGCATCTCTTGCATTGGCAGGCCCATTGCCTTTACCTTTGGTCAAACCAGGGACTAGTCTTCCAGTAACCTCCTCCCAGACCCTTACACCACCTCCCCTAATCACCCAAAGGCCCTGATCTTCCTCCCAGAGGAGGGATAAATATTAGATGGGGCTCCAGCCTGGGCTTTTCCAAGCTCTCTAAGTCTTGTTTCCCCTTCTCTAGGGCTGGGTCATACCCCACTTTTGTGCAGATTAGAGAAATCTGCTTTTCCTTGAGTGCAGCCCTGAGCACAGAAAGACTGGACTTCAGAGCCTCTTAGTTCTTCAGTTAGGTGCCCTTGTTCAGAAAGCATTCTGCACAACCAGACGCAGTCACCCTAAGCTAGTCTCTCCCTCATAGGTCTATTGTGAGAATTAGATGTGATTTTGGGTGACTATGCTTAACACAACTATTTGGTAATAATAACTCAACATGTTATTCTTTTATCTTGAATTTTTTACATACTCTTCAACAGACTTTGGTAAACCCTAAATCAATGCAGCTTTTAGGAACCTGAACATAATATTAGGTAGTGTGGAGACAGAGAATTAGCTAACATTATTAAATAGTGAGAAACATTTCCTTTTCAATTCTCTCATCTTCTAGAAAGATTCAGTATTTGACATTCCCAGCACTTGCTAAAGGGAACAACAGAGGACAAGATGGCTAGATGGCATCACCGACTCAATGGACATGAGTTTGAGCAAGCTCTGGGAGATGGTGAAGGACAGGGAAGCCTGGTGTGCTACAGTCCATGGGTCGCAAGTCAGACATGAATGAGCAACTGAAAAACAACACTTGCTAATACACACACACACACACACACACGCGCGCGCGCGCGCGCGCGCGCGCGCACGCTCACACACAGCTGGACCTCTAGAAGCCATTCCCAAGCAAGCAGTCATGGCTAAAATGTATTAACATTGCTTGGTTTTACTTGTGTTTATCTTTTACAATTTACTTTTATGGTAAGTGATAGCCACTTTTCCATTTACAGTAGTAATATCAAGTTTTCTTTCTAAAAACATGTATTTAAATATTTAACTTGAGTCAAAGAAAGGAAAAATATTAAGCAAATAATAGTAGAGGTGGTAGTGGAGGGCTTAAAGTTTGGGGGACAAGATCCAACACAATCCCAGACAAGGCCAAATCTTGACTTTTGTTGCTTGTAAACCAAAAACTCTCAACTTTCCCAGTATGAAGTTGGAAGAGAATGGTGGTGGTGGGGTGATTAAAGCAAAAGTCTAATGTCCAAAGAACCCCCACTCCACTGTGTCTAGAAAGGGGGCTTCACACTCTTCCGAATTTCCAGCAAAGAGTATGTCGGCTCCATCTTAGTTCATTTCAGAGTTTGTGCTCTTGGAGATCCTGACGTTCAGAAACCACCTCTTGGAGAGGCGAGCCTAGGTCCCGGTCCTGAGCTTTGCAGACCTTCTCGGGAAAGGGCAAGCCCCTCTAGAAAGACTGGTCCTCCAGGTAGGCTGAGAGCCAAGGGCCTGAGCGCAACCTTCCCTGACCAAGCGCGGCCACTGCGCGCTGCAAGATTAACGAGGAGCGAGCCGGACACCGTACACAATGCGGCTGTGTTTGATCCCGCGACGTGTCACTCGGAATCGCAAACAATTTATTGCCATTAGACGCTGTTGTCAGGCACTAATTTCCTGGTGGCGCTCCATCCCAGGACTCAAAACAACAGGGGAGGGGGGTCCGAGGCCCCTGGGCTGGGGGCGCCGAAAGAACCGTCGCGAGCCAGGCGGGGGTTCCCATAACGAGGCTTTAATGAGGGGAGAGCAGACAGCCTTTGTGGAGGAGCCCAAGGAGGCGGCGGCCCGCCCGGGCCCTCGCGGAGGTCACTTCCTTCCCCGGGCCCTGAGCACCGTGAACCCGCTGAGGGCCAGCTGAGGCCATCAGGCCAGGTGCCCACTGCCGTCACTCTTGGGCCCGTGACACCCTCGCCGGCTCCGAACTGCGGCAGGAAACGCAGCATCTCCACGCAACAATGCAAACGCGCTCATTACCATCTCGTCAATATGCATGAAGAAAATGCGCTAGGCTGGCCGAGCCCCATCACCCAGCTCTGGCCTCGGCATCTAATAAAGCGACATATTCATCTCCCAAGATGGATGAGAAGGGGGCGCCGCCGGCAAAGCAGATCCACGGGAGGAGGGGACGAATGCTGGAGAGGAAGAGCAGAGAAAATATACGCAGAGGACCTGAGAGACAGACCAAGAAATCGACGAAGGAAATAGATTAGGATGAACGAGAGGGACGGGAAAAAAAGAAAAGAAAGAACGAGAAATGAGGAAGAGGGGGAGAGACGCAGAGTCAGAGAAGGGGAAAAAGATACATAAATTAAGGGAAGAGGAAGGAAGCACAATTGAGAAAAGTGAACTGAAAAGTGGTCCAGACGGGGGAGAAAAAGATACAGCGAATGAGGGAATTGAGAGACGAGAAGTAAAATCAATGACCTAGAAATCGAATATATAGAAAGTGGGAAAGACAGAGAGAGGAAAAAACAAAAGAGGGAGAGGGAGTGAAACTGCTCGAGTCAGGTGGAAAAGATGATCCTGGAGAGGTAAAGAGAAATAAAATCACTCGCGTTGAGGGCCAGGTTTCCAATCCTGGCCGCTCTGGGTGCTGCTGCGCATCGCGGCTGCTTGGAGACCCAGGGGCTCGGGCCATTTTGAGGGGGTCAGGGGCGGCTTGGGGAAGCGAGGGGCCCGCCGCCGGCCGGCCTCGCGCCTCTCCTTGGTCAGCCCGGCCAGCTCCGAGTGCCCGGCGTGGCTGGGGGCCCACCCCTCCCGTAGTGGCCAGTCGCTGGCCCGGCCCTTCGGGCAGCCTCTCCCTCGCCGAGAGCAAAGTTGGCAAACTTTCTCCCAAAGTTTCCCAGTCGCTTCTCTGGGCCCAGAGAGGGGTCCGAGGCCCTGAGTACCCGGGGCAAGAGGCAGTCCGTTCCTGGGCGGCCCGGGAGGCCGCGCCCCACGCCTCCAGGGATGCTGGGGGTCTGGACTCTTTATCTGATACAACCCCCTCCCAGTGCGGACACCAAGCCACGCACTCGGGCGTCCACGCAGCTGCTAATAGCGGAGAGAGAGAGAACGCAGGAGAGAGAGAAAGAAAAAAATATTCTCAGCTCAATTTAAGTCTCATGGAAAGGGCTTACAACTGTAATTAAATCATTAAATTCTTGTCTACGCTTCACAGAGCGGAGAGAAATTAACTTCCCACCAACCTCATTTTCTATTTGAACATGAAATAATGATTTTCTGCCCGTCTAATTACAAAGCCAACATCTGATCAAGCCAGCATCCAGAGGGGATTATCGCATGCACGAGTATTAGACCTCATTACCAGCTTGAGTGCAAAATTATTACATCTTGTAATTGGATGGTGAGATTTATATACAGATCGGCCCGGTTTCTGTAAGATTGTAATTACAAGCTTCGTTGGTTAGCTACTTATCAGAACTTTGCAGGAAAACAAAACAAATGACTGAGGAAAACGAGCATTTCATTAACCTGTAACCCGAGCGCGGGGGGAGGGAGCGGTGGGAGCGTGCGCCGCGGCGTCTGCAGGAAGCAGAGGGATCGCGGGTCCGCACTGAAGCCCAGGGACTTCGGGCCTGGGAGGGAAGGACAGAAGATGGGCCTCGGCGGAGAAACTTAGGGCTACAGCGGCGCCCCCCAATGGGGACGCGTGGGCGCCGTGAGGCCGAGCGAGGAGGGGGCAGGAAGGGGGCCTGGTGACTGGAGTCCCGTGTACAGTGCGCGGCGCAGCCCTTGAGCCAGGCGGGCCACCGGCCCTGGGCACACGTCGGGCCCGCACCTCCAAGTGTGAGACCCGGGAGCGCTGCAGTGAGTGCGCGCTAAGCCAGTGCTGTGGACGCCCCCTGCTCATTCCCCACACCCTCGGCCGCGTTGAGAGAACGTCTACAGCAAGCCTCCGAAGCATTTTGTGCTCTAGGAACGTTGGAAGAAAGAGAGATGGTGGAGAAGGGTTTGTGTGCGTTTTTGCGCGCACGACTTTCCCAAATCAACTTCCCGTGCACCTGCTTTTCCTCCCTGTGCGAGTGTCATTTTGACCCCATCTCTTGGATTAAAAATCCCTGGAAAAGGCTCGGCTGTCCTTGGACCCGTGAGTTCAGTTCAGAGCCGGATTCCACTGGCCTGGTGGCATTGGGGAGCTAGCGCCACGTCGGGGCTCGGCTGCCTAGGGCTCTGGGTCCCGAGGTGGGGCGCGGATCGCCCGGGCTAGGGTCTCCGCTGGAGACTAGGGGAGCGGAGAGGCTGTTCTGCTGAAGACCTGGGGCGCCTGGAGGTTTCTAAATAATCGAGGTCCCTGGGTCCTCATCTGGGTTGGAGGTTCGTCTTCTGGGCCATGGGTCCCCTGGTCCGGCGTGGCTAATTCATTGAGCACAGCTTCGCCCCTTGCCTGGCCTCTTTCCCGCCTCTCGCAGTCCAATGCAGCCAGGTCGATAGCGAGTTATGCGGGCGGAGGAAGCATCTCCTGTGTTCATTGTTCTCTGTTCTTCTCGAAGAGCTGCGCGTTAGACAGGGGCCCAGCGCAGCCCCAGTTTCCCCACTTGGGCATCTCGCTTGGCTCTCCCCGGGGCGGGTCTGGTGTCACTACTTTGTGCAAACTCTAGATTCGCAGGGCCTTCGAGGCTCCGCGTCTGACACTTAGGGAACACTCCAGGCAATAACGTTACCCTCAATTTTGTAACCCTGAGATTTTTCTTGAGTCGGTGAGCCCGTGATTCCCTAAGCCACTCGGCTGAGAGGTTTAACTGAAAACGAAATCAGGCGCCGGGGAAACATTTCAAAGCTTCCTCTGATACCTCCTCTTCTGGGGAGACTCCAGCTAAGGCCAACACCTGGCACCAGACAGACGCAGGTGAGTAGGAGGCTAGGGAAGCAGTATGACCCAGTTTGAGAAGGCCGCACGTTACTTTGCGCAATCGAACCCCAAACCTAGCTGCCCCAAAACTTTCCCTTGTATACCCCCCACCACCACCCAATTTTCTCGGCCTTCATGCCTACTCGAGGCGCCGACCTGCACGAAGACTGGTAGAAAGAGGCGGGGAGTAGGGGCGAGGTCAAAACTGGGTGTCCACGGGGACTCCCAGCGAGGCTCCCTGGAGCCGCTGAGACCAGAGACAGCTGGGGCCAAGATTCTCCGATCCTTCCGCTCTGCTAGAATTCGGATTAGATTCTTCTATCAATCAGAGCAAAGCAGCCACTTTCTGCCTCCGAGCCGGGACCGGCAACTCCAAGACAGGCAGCGCCCGGGGGTTGTCCCCGGAGCGCTCCTGCTGCCGGCCTGGCCTATGCGTAGGTCGCCGCAGCGGCCTAAAGCGTTCAGGCCCGAGTCGCCGCAATACCGGGAATTTCAATCCTCCTCTCGGCTGCACGCCCTAACCTGTGAAGGTGGGCGCCCGGATTCTGGGATTTCAGCTTTAGTTTAGGAAATACCCCACTGTAAAACTAAGTCTTGTCTCCCATCCCCACCCCCGCGGATGGGAGGATCTCTGCCGAAAGAAAACAGGTTGGCGCGGAGACCCCGGGAGCAGGAGAAGGGGGAGGGAAACGAAGAATCTCTACGGACCGAAAATTCCAGTATATTAACTTTTCCAAGCGCTCCCTGAAAGTTCCTGGAGCCTCTGCCACCCGGCTCCTTGCTCTTCCCCATCCCACGACAGCTTGGGGCTCCGTTTCCCTGACATCGCTCCCCAGGATGCCCCGGGTGTCCACTCTGCAGCACCGCCCCCCCCACCCCGCCCCACAACGCACGCCATTTCTAAGAAAGGATTCTGCACCCTGACATCGGCGTGGTGTGAACGTGGTTAATTGCAGGATTTAGTCCTCTGGGAAGGGGGCTACCTCGCCTCCCCGCCCCGCCCCGGGCAGTGAGACGGTCCTTGAAGACTCCCTTAAAGCACACGCCCCCACTTCCCTAACGCCTCTTCCACTCCCTCCCTAAGCCGCTGAGAGTGGCCAAGAGTCTAGAGGTGCGAGCCGGAAAGCGGGCCGGGGCAGAGTAAAGTCCCAGCGCCTGCCCCGGACTAGGGTCTGTCTGGTCCCGACCCAGATCCCACGCGCTGGGGCAGAGGGAGAGGTACCGAGAGGCGAGAAGCTAGAGGGGTGAGCTGACCCAGTGCTAACCCCGGTCCCCGCGCCTCCCGCGCCCCCTTCCGCCGCGGGCCAGAGGGGGCGGGAAGGGACTAGCTGCGCCGGGGCTCCCGCCCCCGCCCCGCCCCGCGCGCCTTCTCTGCGGGGTGGGCGGCCTCGCCTGCAGGGCGCCCAGGCGATTGGCGACTCGCGAAGGAGACGCGAGGAAAAGTCGAATAAGAGGGCGCGACGTCAGACCCGAGATTTGGGGAAGGGCGAGGGAGGGGGTGAGGGCGGGGACGGACACACCGACACAGATATGGACACACACCCCCTCCCCCCCACCCCACCCCCCGCGCACGGCACCCCAAGTGTCCACAAGTTTAGGCCGTCTTAACCCAAAGCTCAGAGGCCGGGGGGATGAGAGTGTGGGGACTGTGGTGTGTGTACAGAGAAAATAGGTTTTAAAAAGAAAGAGTGACGGGAACAGAAAGGGGAGAGAAAGGAACAGAGAGAAAGGGAAAGACGAGAAAGAGTTCCGTAGTCCAGGAGCGTGAAAGAGCCCGAAGGAGCGGAAGCGATCCTGGGGGGAAGAGGAGCGCAGAAAGGGGAGGAGAGAGGAAGGGCGAGGAGGGGGAGTGAAAACTAGAGGAGGGCGAAGGAAGCCAGGCGCGACACTGCTCGGGGAGAGGAGGGCAGCGAGAAGCCAGGCGCGGGCAGAGGCAGCTCCGGCGGCCGAGAGGAGGGAGCGCGGCGCAGAGAGGAGGGGCTTGCGGGCCCGTAGAAATGTCAATCAGATTCCGGAGCCCCGGGAATCTCCGCCAATCTGTTCGGACCTGACCTGGCTCCTCGCCGCCGCCGCCGCCGCCGCCCCGGAGCAGATCAATAGGCGAACGCGGAGCGCAGCGCAGCGCGGAAGGCAGCGCGGCCGCAGCCGGGCCCAGCCCCCGATGCGCCCCGGAGCCCGCGGGCGGCGCTGAGCTGGGCGGCCCCGGGGGGCCGGGCCCCCTCTCTGTCCGTGCCCCGCGGGCCACCATGTCCTTCCCCCAGCTCGGATACCAGTACATCCGCCCGCTCTACCCACCCGAGCGCCCGGGGGCCGCCGCCGGCGGTGGCAGCGCTGGGGCCCGGGGCGGCCCGGGAGCCGGCGCCTCGGAGCTGGCTGCCTCGGGGTCCCTGTCCAACGTGCTCTCGTCCGTGTACGGGGCGCCCTACGCCGCGGCGGCAGCCGCAGCCGCAGCCGCCCAAGGCTACGGCGCCTTCCTGCCCTACGCCGCCGAGCTGCCCATCTTCCCTCAGCTGGTAAGTGCCCTGGGAGCCGCGGAAGGGAGGTTAGAGCTGGGGCGCCGGACGAGGTGTGCGCGCTGAGTAGACTAGCGAGGCCTGGGCCGGGAGGGTGGAGGCGGCGACGGCCGGGGCTCATCCATGCTCCCTCCGCGCGCGTCCCTTCCTTCTCCATGTGCGTACAGGGCACGCAGTATGAGCTGAAGGACAGCCCCGGGGTGCAGCATACGGCCGCGGCCACCGCGTTTCCGCACCCGCACCCCGCCTTCTACCCATATGGCCAGTATCAGTTCGGGGACCCATCCCGTCCCAAGAACGCCACCCGAGAGAGCACGAGCACGCTCAAGGCCTGGCTCAACGAGCACCGCAAGAACCCCTACCCCACCAAGGGCGAGAAGATCATGCTGGCCATCATCACCAAGATGACCCTCACCCAGGTGTCCACCTGGTTCGCTAACGCGCGCCGGCGCCTCAAGAAGGAGAACAAGATGACCTGGGCGCCCCGTAGCCGCACCGACGAGGAGGGCAACGCTTATGGGAGCGAGCGCGAGGAGGAAGACGAGGAGGAGGATGAAGAAGACAGCAAACGCGAACTGGAGCTGGAGGAGGAGGAGCTCGGGGGGGAGGAGGAGGACACCGGGGGCGAGGGTCTGGCGGACGACGATGAAGACGAGGAGATCGATTTGGAGAACTTAGACGGCGCGGTCGCGGGACCCGAGCTGGCCCTGACAGGGGCGTCGCACAGGGACGGCGACCTCGGCCTGGAGCCCATCTCAGACTCCAAGAATAGCGACTCGGAGGACAGCTCCGAGGGCTTGGAGGAGCGTCCCCTGCCCATCCTGAGTCTGGCCCCAGTGCCACCGCCCGTGGCCACCGCTCCGCCATCTCCGCCCTCGCCCCCAGCGGGCCTGGACCCCTGCGCTCCTGCACCGGCGCCCGCCTCGGCCCTGCAAAAACCCAAGATCTGGTCCCTGGCCGAGACGGCCACAAGCCCGGACAACCCGCGCCGCTCGCCTCAGGGCGCGGGGGGTTCTCCCCCCGGGGCAGCGGTCGCGCCCTCGGCCCTGCAGCTCTCTCCGGCCGCCGCCGCCGCGGCCCACAGACTCGTCTCGGCGCCGCTGGGCAAGTTCCCCGCTTGGACCAACCGGCCGTTCCCAGGCCCGCCGCCTGGCCCACGTCCGCACCCGCTCTCCCTGCTGGGCTCGGGCCCGCCACACCTGCTGGGACTTCCCGGAGCCGCGGGCCACCCGGCCGCCGCCGCCGCCGCTGCCTTCGCTCGGCCGGCGGAGCCCGAGGGCGGAACAGGTGACTGCGGCGCGCAGGATTTGGAGGGAGGGGGTGAGTCTGGGGGTCGCGCCCGGGCAGGTCCCTCGCGGGCGCAGAGCGCTTACCACGCCGCGCCCGCCTCCCGCAGCCCCGGACGCCGAGCGCTCTAAAGGCCCTCCTTTTTCTCCCCGCTTCCCGTAGATCGCTGTAGTGCCTTGGAAGTGGAGAAAAAGTTACTCAAGACAGCTTTCCAGCCGGTGCCCAGGCGGTAAGAGACCCCCGAACTGGGGTGGGGGTTTTGGGACTGGCAGGCCGGGGAAGGAAGGAATGCGGAGCAAACTAGGTTTCAGGTCCCTCCACCCCACCCCGCCCCGGGGGAACGCAGCTAGGAAGCGCTTTCACCAGGGGACGAAACACACTCCTCCTTCTTCCCCGCGGGCTCTGAGATGACTCTCCGACAGTCCCAGTCCAGACACCGGGGCTCCGGTGAAGCCCACCTCCTACCAGCCCCAGACCTCGGGTCCTGACGCCTCCCGCCCAATCTTATAGTTAAACTGGAAGACCAGCGTCCACAGCTGGACCTCATTTCACAGTGAGATCTGCCTGCTTCCTTGACCCCCGGCCTCCACCCTGGGTTGGGTCTCCCAGTCCTAGGGTGCATCGATCTCTCCTAAAAATCTCTTTCTTTACTACCATCGCCTCTGTCTTGCAGGCCCCAGAACCACCTGGATGCCGCTCTGGTCTTATCGGCTCTCTCCTCATCCTAGATCTTTTTTTAAAAGAAATTTTTAAATCGTTGTAATAATTGTAAAAAAAAAAAAAAAAATTGCTCTGTATAGTTATGACTTGTAAGCATGTCGGTGTATGAATACCTAAAAAGAAAACTAAAGGAAAAAAAAAGGAATAAAACAAACCCCCCCCCACCTCAGTCCTCCCCCAGTGGCTTCTGTTCCCCACATTAGCTGAGTTTGTGAGGTTTGTTTGTTCGGTTGGTTTTGGGGGTGGAGTTTCAGTGAGAATAAGCGCGTCTGACTTTTTTTTTTTTTGTATATACAGAAAAATGTACATATGTGTGAACCAAATTGTACAAGAAAGTATCTATTTTTGGCTAAATAAATGAGCTGTTGCCACTTTGACTATAAACCGCCTGTCTGCCCCGAGAGGGGTCTGCTTGGTGCTTTTTGTTTTGTTTTACCCTCCACCCCCCGCCCATGTTTGAAGAGTCGCCGGAATCAGCAGAAAAGAAGGCGAGGCGAGTCAGGGACAGCAGAAGCGAAGGAGAGGCCGAAGCGGCCGAGCTGGGGGCGCCGCTGGAGAAGAGGCAGTTGGAGAAGTACCCCGGGCGCTCGAAAGAAAGGGCAGAGGAGACAGGTGGGAAACGGGGCAAGATTCCCCTCCAGGAGCCGGGAAACTGGGCCCAGCTCCCAGTTCCACTGAAGCAACCGCGGGGCCTTGGGGCCTTGTCTGATGACACAGCAGAAAGACTCATAAGAAGGATCTGGAAGCCTGCCCCCCATCCTTCCATAGACACAACGGAGACTCAGTCTTGTATAAGGGACTGTGTAAGCTCCGTTTCAGACCCCCTTCCAACCACACGGACCCCCAGACACCGCCTTATAGATATATGGATGTGGGGTGGCAGTGAGTGGGGGTGTATGGAGGAGCAGGAAATCCAGGGGTGCACATCCTTTCCCCTTGTTGACACTGCCCAGCCCGCATTATGAGTTGAGGGGTCGGTTCCGCGCGGCATCTGTGCGTCTTGGCACCCCAGTAGGTTTTCCCAAAGTGCCCTGGAAGGGCAGCTTTCTGAGGTCCCTTCGCGGGGAAGGCGGGGGAGCTGCGTATCGGGCCGATGCAAGGGTCCAACCCGGAGTCCGGCTCCAGGCCGGACAGGGGTGGGCGGGCCGGGGGAGGGAGCCGGGAAATTTGGGGCTGGAGCTCCCTCTACAGGACAAAAGGGCCGCTCGGCGCTTGCCTCGGCGGCCTCTCCAGCCAGGCCGCGCGTCTTGTCCCTTCCGCGCCTTCTTTTCTCCCTTGAAGTCAGCCAGCCCTGGCCAACTGTGACTTAAGTTGTAGAGATGCTGGAAGAGTGGCGCCTTGGGATACAAAGTGGGAGTATCCTTTTTGCATCTCCCTTCCCACGTGGAGTTGGTAAATGTATAGAGCGGCCAGACACCCTGTGTTTGCCTCCGCACAGTGGGGCATGTGACATCTCTGCGGGTCCCCGGAAGTTTGGGGGAGCCTGCACACTCGAAGTCATGGAACAGGGCGCTGCGTCATATTGTACATCTTAGAGATCCGGTGGAAGCGGAGGGAGTCCAGCAAGGACCCACCCAGGGGGCACAGCCGCCACTTCTGTGCCCCAGCTGACCCGCCTGAAGGCTGGGAGAGCCTGGTGTGGTGGCTCCCCGAGGGCAGGCAGGGAGGGTCGGTCTTCGGCCTTTGGGGCCCACTGTGGGCGTGTGAGACAGAAGCGTATACCCAGCAAAGATGGGACTTGTTCCTCTAGCCTCTAACCCAGAAGAGAGACTTTAGGCTCCTTCCCAGGTGGCAGGCATAGACTGTGGTTCAACCCTGGCCCTGGACATAGTGCCTCCAGACGTGGAGTCCCGTTCCAGCTGCCGGCACCTCGAACCTCAGAGGCCAGGGCATACCCGGGCAGAGACCTCTGGTTAACATGAGTGTCTGCACATGGACACGTCTGATAGCCCCTCAGCTAGTAACTCACAGGCTTCATGGAGCACAGACCAGAGTTCCCCCTCTCTGCATCCTGGGAAACTCTGGGCAGACAATGAGCTTCTCTGCACCCTATGTCTTCACCTGTAAAATGGGACTAGTGACCTGGGAGGGTGGTGGCGAGGATGAGAGACAAAGCATGTCCAGTGCTAGCATGTGGTAGGAGGAGTAAATGGCTCTAGTCTTGTCCTTATATTCCAGAATCTTGATCCCCACTCCTCAAACTCCTGGTAGTGTTCTGCCCCACCCTCTCCCATCAGCCATAAAAGTCAGACATCTGAGGACCCAGCTGAACTCAGGGAGAAGGGACACTCTCCAGGCAGGAGGGCAGCAGGGAGAGCAAGTGAGAGCAGAAGTTGGGTGGACAGCCTTTCCACACTGACCATCCAGCAAGAGACTGAGCCATGCATCCGTCTGTTCAGAGGGAGATGGGCATGGAGAGGCCAGCCTCAGCTTGGAGAGGTCTGGTCTGGTTGCCTGTCGGTTTGGTCAGCATGTCAACCCATCCTATTCTGGGGATATTGGTCCTTGGAGGAGGCCAATCACACCCCCACTGAAAGGGCAGGATACGTGATACCAGAGGAGAGTGGAGGTAGACCTGGGAGAGACCCAGGATGTGTGTATCTTGCCTGTCGCAGAGAATACATGGCCACTTCAAATGGCCCCAAGTGTTATTGTTCAGGCATTCAGTCGTGTCTGACTCTTTGCGACCCCATGGACTGTAACCTACCAGGCTCCTCTGTCCAGGGGATTCTCCCGGCAAGAATACCAGAGTGGGTTGCCATTTTCTTCTCCAGGGCATCTTCCCTACCCAGGGATTGAACCTAGGTCTCTCACACTGTGGGCAAATTCTTTACCATCTGAGCCATGAGGGAAGCCCCAGTAGTCCCAAGGTGACCCCAATAAGATAATGTGATCAAGACAGAAAGGAAGCCCACAGGCTTTTCAGCTAATAGGGGGAAGAGGAGACCATTTCTCTGCAACACTTTCATTTCACCAGGAAATAGATTCCCCAGCCTCCTCTCAGGACCTCCTTCCGGAGTTCCCCACCTCATCACTCTCTATTCAGGGATCCTAGAAACTGCCTCTGTCCCTTATCATCTGGCCCTATGATTTAAAAAGGAAACTGGGGAAGAGAGGGAGAGAAAAACAGAAAGCCAGAGAATGAGAGAGAGAGAAAATATTTGGGAATCTCATCCTTGGTACTGATTAAGCTTCAATTAGAAATAAAATATGTCAATCACTCTGCCTGGAAGGAGTTCCTGCTGTCGGGGCTGGTTATGCAAAGCACTGGGAGGTGTGTGGGGATAATCAATTAGGTCAGAGGAAGGAGTAGATGTCACTGCTTCTCTCATTATCTGCATGGAGCTGGAGGTGGGGGTGCTTCGCCGGGCTAGGGAGCCAGAGGAGAATAAAATTATCTCCCTAAGTGATGGCCCACCTCTGGGACCAGCAGGTTCATGGTTTCCAATTGAATTTATTTTGGGGTGGAATGCAGCAAGGAGGAAGCAGGGTCTCCAGTCAGAAGGCAGCATGGAAGGGCCAGGGGGCTTTGGGGAGAGGAACGGTGGAAGGAACCAGCCACTCACCTGCTCCAGAGGAGGAGTAGGGAGAGGGAGGGACCACCTCCTGGACTGCTGTCCTCTGGGCACCTGGTGACCAGGCAGAGCCAGTGGGTCCTCTGTCTTAGGCCTGGGTTCTGGAAGATTAGAGAGAGGGACTGAATGCTTGGGAAGGAATTGGATGTCAGATGCCTTCGCTGGTTCGTTGAGAGTTTCTGTCAGGAATTCACTTTGGGCCTAATTATTTATATCCTTCTAGAAATGTCCTCTGCATCCTGTAGTTTGTGGTTGCATGTGCCTTCTACCTCTATCAAATGAAAATGAGCAATTGCAGGTGTGTAACAATTGCATCTGTGGTTAGAAGCACTTGCAACTTGAGTGGGGGCAAGCCTCATACTCTCTCAAGATCCCTGGCTTTCATCAGCTGCCACTTGGAAGAGATCAGATTAGATGAATTTGTTCAGAATTTCTTACAAATCCAACATTGGCTAGGATTAGGCGCAAATGAAAGAAATGTGGGTTCCCAAGACAATGACAGGGAGGAAAAGGCCCCGTAACCTCTCTAGAAACCACCCCTGGATCCTAATTGGTCACTCTCACCTGGTCCAGCCAGCCTACTTGACCACATTAAAAAATCCATCTATTGTGTCACCAACTTAGCTTTAATGTTGCTGCTGTTCCCCTTTGAACAGAAGCTCCAGCCCCTCTCAAGGCCATCCTGATGGTCTGGATGGAAAACCCCACAAGGCATCTCTTCCTGAAGCTGGAAAGCATGAGCACTCAGGGCGAGAGACCCAGAAGAGCTCCTAAGAGCAGTCGTCAGCCAGGTGATCCCCCCACTTCCGGGACAGATGGCAATGTCTGGAGACACTTGCAGTGGTCATGATAGGGTAGGGGTGCTGCTAGCATCTCATGGATGGAAACCAGGGAAGGTCCTATAAGGCAAAGTCGGGCTCCCTGCAACGAAGAATTATCCAGTCCAAAATGTCAACAATGCCAAGCTTGAGAAACATATAGTTGAGAGAGGGGAGAGGTGTCTGGAGGCAATCACGGAAGGTATTTTCTCCCAGAAACCACAGCTTTGCGGAGGCAAACATTAACACAGGGCGCTAAGTGGAGTGTTTTTGTTCTTAAAAAAAAAAAAACTTTTTAGCCCTGGAATGGGGAAGCAGGAGTGAGGGAGGCAAACAGGAAACTATGCCATCCTGGGAAAAAGAAAGATCAGATTTTCAGCTCAGCCTGGTGCCTGAGGAGCCACTAGAGGTGGCATCGTCTTGGGCCAGAGGGACAGAGTCAACCCTAAAGAGGACGTGTGCCTGTAAAGTTAGAGCCTTTTCCCCTGGATATTTATATCAGGAGCAGGTTACAAGAATATGGTCACAGCTGAAAGCTTAACTCCTGCCTCCTAATTATTGCCACCTCTTAACTGTTGCCAGTCTTTCCATGCACATAAATGCATTTATTTATTTACTTGTTTATTTAACCTGGAATGTGCGTGTGTGTGTGTGTGTGTGTGCGCGCGCGCGTGTGCATGTACGCATCCCATGATGGGGAGCTGGAGCTGGATGGAGGCAGGCGGGGTAAGGTCTTACTCTGTGGCTGGCCGTCTAGGACAAGAAGGCTGTGATTTCATGGCTTTTGTCCTGCATTCTCTCACTGCTCTGGGCGGCTAACAAGTGGGCCCACAGCCCTCAGGGCCTTTGGAGTGCACTCATCTGAGAGACTGTGCTCTTCTCAGCCGCTCAGATTCATTTTGCCAAAGTTACAGGGCAATTATGGAAATGCGCCCTTTGAAGCTGGGCTGATTTCTCTTTATTTCCTTCTCCCTGACAAAGCAGACCTTCCCTGCCTCTGGTGGGCTTTTTTTTTTTTTTTTTATTCTCCCCCCGTTTCCTTTTCCTCTCTCCTTTTTTTCTGATAATTATTAGATAGTGGGAGTTTCCAAGGGTAATTTGAAAAAAATCTTTTAAACGGTGATTTTAAAAAAATATGAAAAGATTAGAAGAAACTTGCTATTATTTAAATGTTATGTTGGGGTCTTTTTTTTTTTTAATGGGATTTCAATGGCTAGGAGGAAAGAAATGAATTCATGATAGTAAGAGACCCTCCTCTCACGCCCAGATCTGTGTGGGCCAATGACACCGTTGCCAGCCGGACGTCCAGAGTGGGGAGCCAGGCAGGCCATCTGCCTGGGTAGCAGACTGTTCCAGTCACCAGGGGCTCCTGCCAGGGCCCTGGAATCGTAGCTCCACAAGTTTAGCAGGACAGGAGCTCTGCTCCCCTCTGCTCACACCTCTGTATGAGTAAGAGGCCCAGACCCAACCAAGCTGTGTGTTTTCTGGGTCTTGGACATTATTCTTCACTGTAGCATGGAATCTAGAGGCTCTGTGTGAACCAACCCCATTTATCTCTCTCCTCCTGTCCCATTTCACTTGACTTGATGCTGGGGTGTGGAGGGAAAGTGTCTGAAGCCAGATGGTGTTCACCTCAGTGCTGGCGAGGCCACTGAAAGGGGGTGAGGGTGGGGCTGGGGGGCTCAGTTTCTATTTTTCAGAGTGGTTTTGAAGTTTTCTTCCTCCATGTTTTGGTTTGCTCCTTCCTTCCTCCCTTCCTGTCTTCATGGATAAATGGTTCATTATCTGACCACAAACTTCAACAGGAAATCTCGTCACCTTCAGGAGCCAGGATTGGCCTCCGAGGCCTGTCCAGAGTGAAGGCCATTTCAACTCTCACTTCCGTTACCCTGCTTCAATAAAATACAATCAATTAGATGGAGTGAAGTGTTTATTATTCGATAGGCCCCATGGTAAACACTTTCTGTGCATTTTATTCAATGTTCATTGCCACAGATGAAGACATTTCAGGCTTTGGGGAGGGGGACGGAGTTTAAGAAAGTCTTCTGGTAAAGTGAATGATCTTCATGGAGTGAAAATTATCCAAGCAGAATACTCCATATGGCATGCTATTATCTGAATTAAAAGGAGAATATACGTTTGTTTGTATAAGAAGCTGGTAAGAGTGGTCGCCTTAAGGAAAGGACCTGGGTGGCGGGGGATCGAGGCCCTGAGGGCTAATTTTCAGTTTCTATCTCTTTGTTCCTTTTGAACAATGTGAATATGTTAGCTCTTCAAAAAGCTTTTTTTGTTTGTTGTTTTTAAATAACAAATATACTTGAGAGAGAGACAGAGCAGTTTCTCTGGACCTCACAGTGGAGCTGAGACTCATTCATTCATTCACCAAGCACCCCTGATATTCGTGAAGCAGCAGGGTCAGACGCCCTTGATTCAAATCCCACCTTCATCACTCCCTAACTGTGTGACCTTGGGCTACTCACTGCACCTCTCTGAACTTTTCTTCCTTTAAAACAGAAAGAATAATTATAATAATTATAATTTTACCTCCCTCATAGGTTTTATTTTTAATTTTTATTTTATTTCTTTGTTTTCTCGCAGCACTGTGCAGTTTGTGAGATCTTAGTTCCCCGACTGGGGATCGAACCCAGACTTCAGCAGTGAGAGCTCAGAGTCCTAACCACTGGACCACCAGGGAAACCCCTCCTCATTGTTAATAGAGTTAAATGAGTTAATTCATGCTTAGAACAATGCATTGTGCATAATGATTTGCCTCTTGCCTAATACTTACTACATTACAAATATTATTTTTATCGATGACAACAACAAACCTGGGCAATAGCTATTGTTATCCCCAGTGTGTGCATAAGGAAACCCAAGCTCAGCCATTTGTTCAACTTGACCAAGTGTTCTGACCCAGACCCTGGGACCCTGATGCACTTGGGCCCGGCCTGTCTCAGATAGGCCCAGCGCACCAGCTCTCACTGCAGCCCACCCTCTGCATGGAGGGCAGTGCCTGGGAGCAGGGCCTGGGCCTGGGAGCAGATGTGCCAGAGGGGGAAGTTTGCATCTGTCACCTTTGATTTTATCCTTTGAAGTGAGCACAGGACAGGATGAGGGGCTCTGTCCACTCCTTTCATTCCATCTCCAGTCCTGGTAGAACAGGGTTTCCAGAAGAGATCAGACACCAATGGTTTGCTGTAAGAGGCCATCCACATTAGCAGAAGAAAGGCTTGTCCTACTTCCAGGTCTCTAGTACTCAACGTGTCATCCCTGGACCAGCAACATCAGCATCACCCTCAGAGCTTGTTGTAAATGCAGATTCTCAGGCCCCTTCCAGAGCCCCTGAATCAGAAGCTGTATTTGCTTAGGACTCTCTGGGTGATGAGAGAGCTTGCTGAAGTGAGAGAAACACTGGCCTAGATGCTCCTCAGCAAAGCCTGTGGTCCTTCCAGGATGGAGAGAGGAACCGGCTCTGAGATGTGGACCTCTGTGGGATGCACAGGGTGGAGGATGCTGGAGGAAGGGCAGGGAAGAAGGGAAGAAAGCGGTCAAGGGAGAAGGTGCCACATGCCAACCCGAGGCTGAGATTGCCAGGGCTCAAGAGGCATTTCGCCCCTTCTTCCACCCTCACATGTGTTCAAGATCAGCTATGAGTAACACTGGGCTCCTCAGGGCCACAGCCTCTGCCCACATGCCCTTCCAGATACTTCACAGTGTAAGCTAAGTCACTTCAGTCGTGTCCGATTCTTGCACCCCATGAACTGTAGCCCGCCAGGCCTACATTGCAGACTCTTGCATTGCAGGCAGATTCTTTACCACTGAGCCACCGGTGAGGCCCCATTTCACAACATAGGTGCATGTGTGTGTGTTAGTCACTTAGCTGTGTCTGAGTCTTTGTGACCTCATGGACTGTAGCCAGCCAGGCTCCTCTGTCCATGGGATTCTCCAGGCAAGAATACTGGAGTGGGTTGCCATTTTTTCCTCTGGAATATACATAAATAGAAAGTGTAGGACTCGATTCAGAGGAACTGATTTCTTATAAACTGCCTTGCGGCTGATCCCCACTAAACTTGGGTACATCTCATGAAGAGCAGGAAGGAGAGGTGGGAGGAAAAGAGAGAAAGGAGAAGAGGAAGGCAAGAAGTGGGGAGAGAAGGAGGAAGGGACGGAGTGGGAAAGGAAGGAAAGAAGGCAGGGCAGCTATACCAGATGGGCACAAAACAGGTAGGAACTTCTGGGTCAAGGATTGACTCCTCTGCTTAGTTTTATTCATTCATTCATTCAAGAATATTTATCAAGGATAACAATATTTATTAATTCATTCACTAATGTGCCAGAGACACAAAATGAACAAAGTCCCTGCCCTCCTGGAGCTTTCACTCTATTGGAAACACATAATTTATTCATAATAATAGTCATAATAATAAACATAGTGGACTGTGACAGAGGATGAGATGGTTGGATGGCATCACTGACTCAATGGACACGAGTTTGAGCAAATTCAGGGAGATAGCGAAGGACAGGGAAGCCTGGCGTGCTGCAGTTCAGGGGGTCGCAAAGAGTTGGACACGACTTAACGACTGAACAACAGCAACATGAAGGATAACGACAAGATGCTATAAGCATGCCTAAGGAAGAGAGGTATACCCTAGCTTGGGGTGGAAGTTGGACCCCAATGTCCCGGAAGGGTGACAAAGGTCAGAAAGATGGGTCAGATTCTTGGGGACCATGTTTTGCTTGAAGTCATGAACATGCTTGGCATGTTCCCTTCTCTTTAATTGTCCCTCTCTCTTGCCCTTTTGTACTTGAACCTGAGCTGGGAGATGCATCTTTAGGCTGGAGATATCTTGGTGCTGGGTACCTCCCAGAGCCTAGTGTTAGTGATCACTCAATAAATACATTGCTGCTTTGGAATTCAGCAATCAAATTAAATTTTTTTCTAAAAGTGTATTTAGATGGTTAGGAAAACCACCTACAAATACTTTACAAAGCAAGAATTATTACGTATTATCATTCTCAATAGAATTTTGGAAAAATAGTAGTCATCAAATACAATAACTTTAAATACAATTATAACATGCAGTCATTATACGAGATAGCAAGAGTTAGCCTTTGTTCAGGCATGCCCTGTGTCAGGGACCTGTCATCGTGTTTTGCTATATGAAGTCAGCCTGAGAGAATGGTTTGAAGGCAGCAGCCACTCATTTCTAGTTTCCTCTGTCCTTCCCCTGCCATACCTGAGCACCCTAAATATATGCCCAGTTCCTCCTGACCACTCATATATTATGGTGCAGTCAGGACTTTTCATGAGGCCAGTCAATGAGGTTGAGGAAACCTGTCATATGCTCTCACTGATTTTTTCCCGAGACATTCCTTTACTGGCCATGTAACAGTTGGGCCAGGAGGTCTCTACACCACAGTCTATTCCCCCGGCAAGACCCCTGAACTTTTGTGTCCTGGACTTCAGCAGAAGAACAGGATGGCACAGCCTAGCTGGAAATAGTACTCGGGAAAAGGCCATTGACTCGACAGTTCGCACCACAGCACGCAGAAGGGCCATTGCCAAAAATATAATTATCCAGAAATGTGGCGGGAAGACATTGCAGGAGAGAAGGGCTGAGCAGAGACGGGGGAGGGAGGGCGGGCACAGAAGGGCTGGCAGAAATGGAGTTCCTCTGATGCCTGGCAGCGTCCCTCTCCATGGCCCAGCAAGCTGCAGGTACAGGGCCTCAGAAGGCACCACACACTAGTTGCTTTCTGTTGTTTGGTTGCTAAGTGGTGTCTGACTCTTTTGTGACACTAGACTGATCCGCACACTAGAGGCGTCTAAGGAAGCTGTCTTGACCATTTCACCTTTCCAGGAAAGGGAGAGGCTCCTTCCATCCCATAAAACGGTGGATGGTCAAACTCACTCTGAGGATCAGGCTAACCCCATAGGAGATGGCAGAGGAGGAACCCACCCAGCTCATCTCCCTGGTCCTCAGATGGCACATTTGTGATGGGAGCATCAGATGGGTTAGAAGTTTGCCTGTGGAGAAACCACAATAGAATGTTCTCTTCTTGCTGTCTGAGATCTTTGGCTCACAGGTTTTCATGCAACTACTGAGCTCATACTGGGGCAGGATCCACCCTTGTCCAGTCCTCACTGATGTGCTAATTACAGAAAAGCTCACCTTTCTCTTTGCTCTAGCAACACCCCCTCCAGGTACAATCAGTTCAGTTCAGTCACTCAGAGGAAGTTCCCCTGGAGAAGGGACAGGCTACCCACTCCAGTATTCAAGGGCTTCCCTGGTGGCTCAGATGGTAAGGAATCCACCTAAATGCTGGAGACCTGGGTTCGATCCCTGGGTTGGGAAGATCCAGGTACAATACATGGTTATTAATGACAAGTTACAGGATATCTCTGAATTGATATTGGCATCACAAACCCCGAGAATGTGTCACAACACACACCAACACATAGGTATAACATTTGAAATATTTAACAACTGGGACTTCACCAGCATCAGGGCTGGCAGGGACCTGAGGCCTCTCGCTGGGCCAGACATTGACAAGTTGTTCTGTGAGTCGTGGGAATGTCCAGGAAGTAGGGGAATTGTCACAGCAAAAGACAGGACACAATTTACAAACTGGCACAGAACTATATTTTAAAAATGGAGACAATGGGATATCCATGTACAAAAGAACCAAGTTGGATCCTTCCTCATTCCATATATAAAAATTAAAATGTTTTAAATGTCATAGACTTAATTGAAAGAACTAAAGCTATAAAACTCTTAGAAGAAAATACAGGCAGAAATGCTTGTGACCCTAAGCAAAGTAAAGCCTTCTTAGATATGAAACCAAAATACAAGTAATAAAAGAAAAAAATAGGTGAGTTGGACTTTATCAAAATGTAAAACTACAAAGGATAACTATAAAGGTGCTATAAACATGCTGTGAAGGTGAAAAGATAACAAACATAATGGGGGAAATACAAATTATATATTTGATGAGAGAACTGTATATAGAATATATATATATTAAAACACTATTTCAACTTAACAATAAAACACAAATAATCCAATTTAAAAGTGGGCCAAGTATCTGAATATACATTTCTCCAAAGAGAGATGACCAATAAGCACATGAAAAGATGCTCAACGTGATTAGTCAACAGAAAAATGCAAATCAAAACCACAATGAGATATCACTTCACATTCATTAGGTTATCTGTAATAAAAAAGACAGGCTTCCCTGGTGGCTCATATGGTAAAGACTCCTCCTGCCAAAGCAGGAGACTTGAGTTCAATCCCTGGGTTGCAAAGAGCCCCTGGAGAAGGAAATGGCAATCCACCCCAGTAGTCTTGCCTGGGAAATTTCATGCACAGAGGAGCCTGGTGGAGTCCAGGGGGTCGAAGAAAAGTTGGACATGACTTAACGACTAAATGACAACAATAAAAAGATAGACATTAACATGTGTTGGTGATAGCATGAAGAAATTGCAACCTTGATACATTGTTGATGGGAATGTAAGATGAGCAATCCCTTGAAAAAAAAAATTTACCTTTACTCAAAAAGTTAAACACGGTTTCTATATGACCAAGCAATTCCATTCTTAGATACACATTCAAGAGAAATGAAAACAGACATCCACAAAGGCTTGTCCACCAATGTTCACAGCAGTGTCAACAGCCCCAAAGTGGAAACAACCCAAATGCTTCTCAACTGATGAATGAATGAACAAAATGCGGTATATCCAGTACTGCTTGGCCTTACAGAAGAATGCAGTCCTCATACACGCTACAGCAGCAGTCCCTAGCCTTTTTGGCACCAGAAACTAGTTTCATGGAATTTTTCCATGGACCAGAGGTGGGGGGAGGTTTGGGGGTTATTCAAACACATGATACCTATTGCACTGTATTTCTATTATTATTACATCAGTTCCACCTCAGATCATCAGGCATTAGATCCCAGAGGCTGGGGAGCTCTGTGCTACACCGTGGATGAACTTTAAAACCGTGCTAAGTTAAAGAAGCCCACTTTAAAAGATCACATATTTCGTAATTCCATTCATCTGAAATATCCAGAATAAGCAAATCTATAGAGACAGGAAATTTGTTAGTGGTTTCCTAGGGTTGTAAGGGCAGGGCAGACTGCGGGGAGTGACTGCTAAAGGGTACAGGATTTCTTTTGAGTGATTGAAAATGTTTTGAAATTGATTATAGTAACGGTTGCACAACACTGAAGTATACTAAAGCCATTGAATACTGTACATTTAAATGAGTGAATTACAATTTCCTGTGAATTATATCTCAAAAACTGTTGGGTATGCCCCGCTGGCCAACACATACTATTTAAAGACGCTCCCCAAAATGTTCAGACATGCACTCACACACATACACACACATACGCACACACAACAACAAAACAACCAGACACAAGTACAAGAAGATAAAGACACTGAGAGAACTAGGTCAACACAAACAGGTTGGTAAAGGAAAGTGAATTGTTGTTGCAGAGTTTTGGCATAAGAGGTCCTGTTGAAACTACTTAACAGATTTTACAGATTTTTACCTACCCATAGAATAAGCTTTCGCACCCTCAAACAATGATGTTCTGAAATGTTTTTATTCGAGAAGCTACTGGATTGTGCTCATCTCCCTATTATTACAGTAATAAGACTCCAAATGGCCATATTTGAAGGGAGATCTGCATGGGGCTTAAAAAAGCAGACAACCTTCCCTCCACATCAGCAAACTGCTGTTGTCTGATACTCACCATGAAGAGGCAGTGGAAGAAAATGCTTTCTGGAAAACTGCGCCACCACGGTGCCGTTCTGTGTCCAGGAAAAATGAAGTTTGAGCTACACACACACCCAGGCCAGGGCAGGGACCCCTAAGTTACACACCGTGTGAGAAAGACTGGGAGAAGAATATTTGCCAAGCAGATTAAACCCATGAATTTATTCAGAAGGCCATGAAACCTATCAAACACACTGGCTGGTTAATGAAATTCCAGAGAAGATGAGTTTGGGTTCAGGAAAGAAATGTGGTCTTCTCAGTGGCTCCTCTTTTGCACTGCTGCACAAGATCACTACCATCAAATTCTACTACCATTTAACATTTGTTGATGCTAGAATAAACACCTATATGCTTTATCTCTTTCAATCCTCAGAACCACTCAGCAAGGCCAGTACCATTGTCATGCCCCACATTGCAGGTGGGGAACTGAGGTCCCAAAGGCAGGGTGAAGTTTTTAACCCCGCTGCCAAACTCTGAATCACTCAGGTGCTCTGAACACATATTAACAAACTCCTAGCTGGAGAAGACTCTTGAGTGTCCCTTGGACAGCAAGGAGATCAAACCAGTCAATCCTAAAGGAAATCAACCCTGAAGATTCATTGGAAGGGCTGAAGCTGAAGTTCCAATATTGTGGCCACCTGATGTGAGGAGCCAAGTCATTGGAAAAGACCCTGAACGAATGAAGGCGAGAGGAGAAGGGGGTAACCGAGGATAAGATGATTGGCTAGCATCACTGATTCAATGGACATGAGTTTGAACAAACTCAGGGAGATAGTGAAGGACAGAGAAGCCTGGCATGATGCAGTTTGTGGGTCGCAAAGAGTCCAACATGACTTAGCTACTGAACAAGAGGGGGAATGGCTAACGAGGGAAAAGACTGGTTCCTTTCTTTTTTTGGCCATTGTGTTGAATTACTATTGAAACTCTAGGGAAGCAACATTTTGAAATATAAGAAGCCTATGAGAGGAATGGCCCTATCCAAGATAAGGGAAAAGATAAGGGGAGGGATATATCACATTGAAAAAAAATCTTCCTGCACATGTTTAGGGAAGACAGGAGGATCAGTGGGTAAGCGAGGAAGATGAGCGTGCAGAGAAGACCCTCAAAGGCTGAGCCACACCCCCTTACCTGTGTCCACACTGGGACCCAGACAGACACCTCCTGGTCTAGTGTTCCAGCAGCAACAAAAGATCCTAGAGATGTGGCCTCAGCCCCCACAGAGGGTACCCACTCCTCTTCTGTGCGCATGTCAGGGATCCTTCCCAGCAATGAATGAGCTGGGGGATGGGAAATCCATTTGCCCTGTGTTGACCTTCACCTGAGGTCCTCACCCAGAAGGAAGAGAAGGTTGTGCGACAAAAAGAGACCCCCTGACCGGGGACCTGAAGGACTGGGTTCAAGCCTCAGTCTCAACTCTCACAAGCGAGCCATCCATTTTAATTTCTTTTAATTTTTCAATTTTGACCTACTTTCGGATTTACAGAAAAACTTGCAAGAATTGTACCAAGGGGTTCCATACATAACCCCTACCCATTGTACCTCCAATTCCAATGAACACTGTACCTCCAGTTCCAATCCAGCATGTCAGAGTTTATTAGATCTTTCTTTTTTCCCTATATGTGATTCCCTTCCCTGTCAATGAGAAACCTGGCTCCCATTATGTACAATGTATTTACTTATCTGCTCAATTCCAGTATTTTCAGCATTGCTAACCTATACACCTGCAAAAAAGAAACCGACTATCTAGAGATTAAGACTCAGGCAGGACTCTTTTTATCTTTCATCCAAACACTGTGTTCCAAAATCGCTGGGGTCGGCTCTCCCTGACCCTTCCTTTCAGTGTGGCTGTGCATTTCTTTTGGGAAAATGCTTCAGTTCATTTGCTTTCACTTGTATCTCATTTTAAGACTTTTTCCCAACTCTGTTGATTTTATTTCTCTTTTTTTAGCACATGAAATAGTAACATGGTTCCAAAAGTCAGAAGTGTACAAAAAAGTATACTAGAGACCTGTTACTCCCTCCCATTCCTTCTCCTCTTTCAACCCCACTCCCACTCACTTCCGGTGACTAACAGTTTCATTAGTTTCTGTCTTATCCTTCTAGCATGTTTTTTTGCACAAATGAGCAAATACATATATTTTTTCTCCCCCCTCATTCTACACGAAAGGTAGCATCCTACTTTAACAATACGTCCTTTAAATCACTCCCACTTAAGGCCACAGATCTTATCCTCAATCATTTTTATAGCAGCATAGAACTCCATTGGGTAGCTATATCACAATTAGACAACCAGTCTCATATTGTGGATTTTTAGAGGTTTTTCAGTGTTTTGCAATTACAAATGATACAGCAGTGAACAACCTTTCACATACATATTTTCTCATTGCCGGAATGCCACCTGCTTTTAAGTGTTATGTATCAGTAATGATTAGACCCAATTGCATGTAATAGAAAACTCAAAATAATAGAAACATTTAATGGGTTATTGTTATATATATGAAAGAAATACTGAGGCAGGCAGTCCGGGGTTGGTACAGTGGCTCCATGGTTCCTCAGGGACCCAGGCTCATTCTATTCTTCCATTCTTCTTAGTATGTTATTTCCATCTGCAGCTACCTCATGATCTAAAATGGCTGCTGATACTCCTGCCATCACATCTATGCTTCAGAAGGGAGAAGGAAGTAAGAACAAAAAAGGCCTTCCTCAGCAGTCATTATTTATGGAGACATCCTGAATGGCTCTCCCAACAATTTCTACTTGCATTTCACTGGCCAGAATTAAGTCTCAGAGAAGATTGGGGGAAACAGTCTAATAGCTAGCTGCACTACTATGTGATTAGAGTCCTTTTGGTGAGGAATAAGGGAAGATTAGGCGTTAACTGGCAACTGGCAATCTCTACCATGTTACTACAATGAATGTTTCAGCCCTTCCATTCTACTAAACAACTAGTAAATGTTTCACATACAAGAGTGAACCAAAAAAGTCATTTCTTTCCCTAGGGTACCTGGGACAATTTTAGGAGAATTCTCATAGCTCTGAGCCAGTGCAAGGCTCTCCTCCCCTTGGAGACCAGGAATGCCCCTGAGACAGCAGGCACTGGGGACCACCTCTGTTATCTGAGCCACAAGGAAGGTCAGGTATTTTCAGGAGAAGAGGAAATACAGTGATCCTTCAGCAAGCACAGGAGATAAGCCCAGAAGCCAGATGCCAGTGTCTTTCACCAGAGGTGAGAGTAACAAGGTATTCAATGTCAGCCAGAGAACCAAATGTATTAGGAGACATTAAAAAGCACCCTGGTTCACTCCAGGGAGGGATGAGGACTGTCATTTGAAGCAGCATTAAGTACAAACTGAATGATGTCAGAGGTTCCAGAAGAGCAGAGTTTCTGTGTGAGTCTGGAAGCAGAGGCTAGGGTGGGATGAGGTCAGGTGGGGAGGTGGTGAGACTGAGCTGATGGACTCAAGCACCAGGACCCAGAAAAGGGGATCCCAGGGATGATGTGGGGAAGGACACTAGGGTTCTGGCGTCCAACAGAGGTGAGTTCACACCCAGCTTTACGTGTAACAACCACAAAATCACTTCCCCTCTTTGGGGCTCAGTTTTTTCCTCCACACACTACTCTCTAGCTTGCAGCGTGTGGAAGGAATTAAAAGATGGATTGAGTCAGAAAGAGGAAAAACAAATATTGTATATTAGCACATATTTATAGAATCTAGGAAAATGATACTGGGGAACCTGTTTGCAGGGAAGCGGTGGAGAAGCAGCTGTAGAGAACAGATTGTAGGCGCTGTGGGGGAGGGTGAGAGCGGGGTGAATGGAGACAGTAGCATCGTCGTATACACACGCTCATGTGTGAAACAGATAGTCTGGCGCTCTGTGGTTACCTAGAGGGGTCGGATGGGAGGAGAGGAGGGAGGCTCAAGGGGGAGGAGATATATGTATAATTATGGCTGATTCGCATCGTTGTATGGCAGAAGCCAACACAGCATAGTAAAAATTAAAAAACAAACAGAAGATCCAGGAAAGCGATTATTTCATTAATAGTCACTATTGTAACATTGGCTACAAAGGCTCTCAGGCGGTCCTTCCCCGGGTGTCAGTGTCTAGTTACCAGCTCTTCCCGCACAAGGCAAGTCTGCCTGTGGGAAGCCCTGGGAGGACAAAGACAGAAACGCAGCATTAAAGGATTCTCCACTCTCCTTGGCTGAACCTTGTAACCCTCCACTAGGTAAGGCTAGGAGGATGGCCTCAGGGGCCAACAGAGGCCCCCTCACATAAGATATGGGAGGACATTTGACGTTTCCTTTCTCACATTTCAACATGCTGGGTCATAAGGACTTTTGTCCCCAAGGCGTTGGCCATTAAAGAGTCAATTCCCTCATACTCAGGACTCCAGGGATGTCAACCTATAATTTAGTGATGTCCCAGTGTCCACTGGACATGCAGCCCTGACCATATCTCAGCCTCTGGAAACGTCCCTTGTTTCTCCCTCAGGCTGTTTGGAGAAGTCAATCAAAGCCCCGCTCTGAATAGTTAAAGTATCAGAAAGTGCTCAAGCCCATAAAGCAAATGTGTGGAAAGCACAGTAGTTCTGACTCCCTGGATTCTCTTGGATAAAGAAAAAAAAAAGTCAGCATTTACTGAGCACCTACTATGTTTTATTGTCCCCTTTGGTGCATTTTACCTTCAGTATTGCTATTATCATAGTCTGTAGTCATATAGTCACTCAGAGTACACTACACTTATTTCAAAATATTTAAGCTGGGTCTAGGTGGCTCACTGATAAAGAATCCACCTCTAATGCAGGAGACCTGAGTTTGATCCCTGGATCGGGAAGATCCCCTGGAGAAGGAGATGGCAATCCACTCCAGTATTCTTGCCTGGGAAATCCCATGGAGAGGGGAGCCTGGTGGGCTACAATCCATGAGGTCACAAAAGAATCAGACATGACTTAGCCGCTAAACAACTATGCTTTTATACTGTATATGCGTATCTCCTCTCAGCCTGACAACCATCACCCAGGTGTAGGAAGCAATTGTTATTATCCCCATTTTACTGAGACTAAAGTGAGATTTTGGAGAAAGCAATGGCACCCCACTCTAGTACTCTTGCCTGGAAAATCCCATGGACCAAGGGGCCTGGTGGGCTGTAGTCCATGGGGTCACTAAGAGTCGGACACGACTGAGCGACTTCACTTTCACTTTTCACTTTCATGCATTGGAGAAGGAAATGGCAACCCACTCCGGTGTTCTTGCCTGGAGAGTCCCAGGGACGGGGGAGCCTGGTGGGCTGCCATCTATGGGGTCGCACAGAGTCGGACACGACCAAAGTGACTTAGCAGCAGCAGCAGCTTCAAAGTGAGATTTGGAGAACTTAAGGGGCATGTCTGAAGTTACAGATCTAGGAAATAGTGGAGCTGGGACTGAAACCTAGTGCCATATAACCCACACTTAAGAGTCTGAAAAGGCTAGGCCCTTTAGCAGAGGACCTTTCAAAGGCTGAAGACCAGGGCTTGGATGGGAGGGCGTGGGGCGGGTACTCATGTCCCAGAAACCTCCTTGCCTTGGGAGACGTGCCCGTGTCCAGTGACAACCGCTGGCACAGGGCATCCACAGCTCAAAATCCAGACGCCCCCGGCCACTTTGCTTCTCAGCCACAGTGAAATCAAAGTTTATTTTCATTCTCCCCTTCTCCATGTTAAAGGAAAGCAGAGCTTGGGCCCCAAATTCCATTCTAAATAAGGGATTGGAAGACTGTTCAATCTAATTAAGATGATTGGGTAGTTTCAAAAGAAGTATTTCACATGCGCATGTGTATGCCTGCACACACACACACACACACACACACACACACACATACACACACACCCTTCCAAGCAGACCTGGAATATATTTTGAGAAACAACATGCTTCCTTGTAATAAAGGCAACCAGAGTTCCCTGTATTACCTTTAGGAGAAGGCAGCTGGGATGTGCATGTGACACTACATTTTTAATAATCAGTTCTAAGACCTCAGGATGCATAAATCAGGAACCTACTTTAAAGGTGACAGGAAATCTTACATCACTTATGTTTCATTAGGGCCACACCCTCATTGCTTCAGGATTCCAATCTGCATTCCCACAGTCCCTCAAACTCAGGGTCCCCAACCCAGTGTCACTACACAGCGACCCTCCCCCTAACAACAGCACCCTCCTCCCAGGCTCTAGAACTGTGTCTTCACTCCCCCTGCCTTATTACCTCTCACGCCTCTCCCACCCCCACTGCCAATCTCCTCCATCTAACCCATCACCCAGTTCATCATGCTTTACTCTGCTATATCTTTCAGCTCTTAACATCCTTCTCCTTCCCACTCTGACTATCCGGTTTCCTGCCTCCTAAGCACCTCCCTGCCCTCATTTCTCCATAATTCATCCTACCCACTGCAACCAGAGGGATTTCTCAATGCACAGATTCACCTGCTCAAACAATATCGTCCTCAGGCATCATTGTGGGTGAGGTTTATTAAGCACTTGCTTTGCTCTATGTCTTACATGATTTTTCCTAGTCTGAAGACTTGGAAATTGAAGCACATAGAGGCTAAGCAATTTGCCTAAGACCTTGCATTTAGTAAATGATGACAAGAGTAGGCTTGGGGTTGGGCAATATGGGGCCAGAAGCTGAGTGCCTCACCCGTTCATGGTCCCACCTCCCTTCACAGACTGCCAGGAACATTATCTTGGCCTTCCACCGCCCTGCTGGCTCCTCCTGTCCCAGCCACGCCAGGTCCACCACTCAGATGGACACATCTTCACCCATCAACATCCTTTTAACATCTTTGCTGAAACACATTTCCTCCATTGCCCAACCACACACCCCCAGCTGCTCTTATTAGTGGAATCCTTAATCACGCCTATGAGATGGTCAACTTTCTGAGGGTGAGGATCCGACCGTATCTGTCTATGTCTGTTTTTCCTGGGCCTCACACAAGGTCAGTGCCCCTCCGCCCCCAACCCCCACAGCCGACTCTCTACTCTGCTTTCAAAGATCTGGAGAGAGCTTTAAGTCTTTTTATTATGGAAATTTCCTAACACACACCAAAAAAATATTTCTGTAAACAGAAGCAGAGAGAACGGTTGGATGGGCCCCTGTCAACCGTCTTCAGCAGCTATCAATACTTTGTCAGTTTTGTTCCATCTGTTTATCCCTTATGTTTTTGCCTGAGATAGGAAATAAGTCTCAGACATCATGGCATGTCATCCACAATTTCTACAGTCCCTAGTTCTAACAGATAAGAACTTTTAAAAAACTATAATTATAATATTGCTGTCACTGACAAAATTAACATTATCATACAAAAGGTGTCAGTAAACTTCAGACCTCAGGCCAAATCTGGCCCTTTGTCTGTTTTTGTAAATAAAGTTTTATTGGAACATAGTGACACCTGTTTGCTTTCCTATTCCCTAGGGCTACTTTCGAGCTGCAACAGCAGAGTCGAGCAGTTGTAACAGAAACCATACAGTCCACAGAGCCTAACATATTTACCTTTGCCCTTACAGAAAACTTGCTGGCCCGTGATATGTAATATCCCATCTGCCTTGAAATATCTCGGATTGAAAAGACATCTCTTTATTTTTTACTTTTTAATTGAAGTACAGTTGATGTACGATATTATGTAAGTTACAGGTATACAAAATGGTGATTCACAGTTTTTAAAGGTTATACTCCATTTATAATCATTATAAAGTATTGGCCATACTCCCTGTGTTGCACACTATATCCTTGTATTAACAGCTTATTTTATACATAGCAGTTTGTACCTCTTACTCCCCTACCTCTATATGGCTCCCCATTTCCCTCTCTCCATTTTAACCACTAATTTGTTCTTTTTGTCTGTGAGTGAAAGATCCTTTTAAACCACAGTTCTGATCCAGTCTCTTACGTCCTCAATTTTCATTGACCTCTTGTTGCCTGTGGGGTGGAAGATCAGAAATCTAGTGGAATTTTCCAGGATCTTACTGCCCACTGCTGCAGCCTAAATCTTACTTGTCCTTCAACCCCGTGCTCTCTCTGTCCCAGTTTGTTGGTCCTTGTGTAATTCCTCAACAATCCCTTTTTTGGGCCTTTACACAAGCTGTTCCCACCAGTTATCTTCCCCTCCCCAATCACTGTCTTTGCTCAGTTCTAAACCAATTCTTTCCTCGGTTATTAGCTCAAAGCCCCCTTCTCCAGAGGGTCCTCTCTGAGCCCCCAAACTTCCCTGAGCCCCCAGAACCCTCTGTCGTGAACAGTGCTAGTCTTTTGCTGTACATGGTGAGCGCACATGTAACCACGCACGTCCTCGTTGGTTGCTGGACCACCGTCTGTTTCTACACTGGATGCCAAGTCTAGGAGAGTGGCCAGTATCTTCTTTCTCATCCTTGAGTCCTTGGACTTTAACATGTTGCCCAACACATAGTAGGAGTTCAACAAATATTTGGCAAGTAGGTGAATCGATTAGTTTGTATTTGTTGAACTGAAATGTCCCAGGATAAGGCGGCAGAATAGGGCTTCCCAGGTGGCTCAGCGGTAAAGAAACTGCCTGCCAAAGCAGGAGATGAGGGAGACATGGGTTCAAACCCTGAGTCGAGAAGATCCCCTGGAGAAGGAAATGGCAATCCACTCCAGTACTCTTGCTCTGGAAAATCCCATGGACAGAGGAACTTGGCGGGCTACAGTCCAGGGAGTTCCAAAGAGTTGGATGCGACTGAGTGACTGAGCATGCATGCAGTTAAGTGCAGATGATAAAGAGACAGGTATCTGAGCATGCCAGGACAATTTTCCCCATTCTCTTAATCAAGAACAAAGAGAATAGTGGGGAGCCAAAGGTGTTGAGGTCACACAGCAGGAAAATATTAGAGCAAAAAACCCCATCCTGAGTCAAAATTGCTTCGTTGGATATCTTTCTGTTTAATTTTTAATTACAAAAGTAATATAAAAGTGTGAAAAACTACTAAAGAGCATAATGGCAAAGTTCCTCCATTCCAGTTCTGAAATCACTATTGATGTATTTTTCCAGGCATTTCTATTCACCTATAAATGTACACATACATGTATATATATACATACACATCTATAAATGTACATACATATGTATATATGTATCAGTTCAGTTTAGTCACTCAGTCGTGTCTGACTCTTCGTGACTCCACGAACCGCAGCATGCCAGGCCTCCCTGTCCATTACCAACTCCCAGAGTTTACCCAAACTCATGTCCATCGAATCGGTGATGCCATCCAACCATCTCATCTTCTGTCATCCCCTTCTCTTCCTGTCCTCAATCTTTCCCAGCATCAGGGTCTTTTCAAATGAGTCAGCTCTTCGCATCAGGTGGCCAAAGTTATTGGAGCTTCAGCTTCAACATCAGTCCTTCCAATGAACACTCAGGACTGATCTCCTTTAGAATGGATATATGCACCTATAAATGTACGTATGTGTGTCTATATATACACACTTATACATGTACCTACCAACACTCACACACATTGGGAGTTGTACAAATACAGGCGTAATCTCTGCACATGCTTCTGAATGTGTGCTTGGTGTATCCCACAATCCCCCACTGTGTTCTCTAGCCTGTCCAGTGTAGTTTGCATTAGGGTCAGGACCAAGGTGAGGTGGAAGGGGCAGCCTGCACTTTAATGACCCCTTGGATACCTCCTTAAATTTTGCACCTTGGGCATCTCATTTTCCTCATCCTAACCTCGGCTGTGGTCCTGCTTTGCAATATACATCTTATTTAATCCTCAGGGGACATCAGTGTTGTAAGTAGGTGCCATTATTATTGGACTTCCCTGGTGGCTCAGGTGGTAAAGAATCTGCCTGCCATGTGGGAGACCTGGGTTTGATCCCTGGGTCAGGAAGATCCCCTGCAGAAGGAGATGGCAACACACTCCAGTATTCTTGCCTGGGAAATCCCGTGGACAGAGAAGCCTTGTGGCTACAGTCCACGGGTCACAGAGTCAGACGTGACTGACTAACACACTTTCAACACACTATTATTATTACTTTTTTTGGCTGTACCACACAGCATGCAGGATCTTAATTCCCTGACCAGGAATCAAACCCATGCCCCTTGCAGTGGAAGCTTGGAGTCCTAACCACTGAACCATCAGGGAAGTCCCCTTATTATTATTACTACTGTTATTTTCATTTCACAGATAAGAAAACTTGGATCAGAGAGGTAAAGTGATTTCCCCAAGTTGATTCCGGATTGAACCCCAGACTGTCCAACTCCAAAGCTGTGTCTTAAACCACGGGGTGCTGTGTGATTCTTTGAAGGTTAGAGAGTAGCACAAATGAAGTCTGTGCTTGGCAGATTGTCCTGACATTCACAAGAGGAGAGCTGGACCCTGTTCAGGGGCAAAGACTCGGCTGGAAGGACGGACAGCATTCGGAGGAGGTGGCGTTTGAGATGAGATGGAAGGACGGCTAGGTGTTCAACAGGAGGTGCTTTGCAGGAGGTTATTCCAGGAAGAGAGAACAGAAAGTAGGTCGGAGGTGGGAAGGGCAGGGGCTGCTCCAGGAAGGCATATGGTTGAGTTCGGCTAGACCACAATCAGAGACGCAGAAAGGAGTAGGGAGAGGCACCAGCTGTGGGGCATGCCCACACAGGGATGCCCCTTTCTGGGGTGGGAGGGCTTCACCCAGCTATGCCCAGGGGCAGGGTGACTTCTCTTGGGGCTGGGGTGGGCTCCAAGCCCCCACTGCGCCCGGGAGTTGCCTACGTCTGTGGGCCTCAGATTGGACCGGGACTTTGCCCCTTCCTTCTCACTGGATAAAGGAGGAGAATCAGGCAAGGATCTGCAGGTTGCTTGGAGAAAATCTCTCTCGTCTCTTGGCACCAAAGTTTTCAGCTGTAAAGCCTGACCTAGAAAGTTGTAGTGAGTCCCAGGGCATGGGGCAGAGTCTCAGAGGTACACGTGAGAGGTGGTTCCTGGGCTCTCGGGGAGGCAAAGGCCAGGAGGCAGGTGTGATGAGAGGGCTTTCCTCCTGCCCCCATGATGGAAGATGCCCCTCTTCCCTCCCCATGAACAGACAGCTTGATTTCCTGCATCCTAGAAAGCATGGGAACAACTGGAATGCCCAGGTTTCAGGAAAACAGGCTCTTTCTCAATGATTTGTACCCTCTCTGTGGATCATCTCTGGAAAATCATTAATTCCTTATGGGCCCCCAGAGCCACCCAGCTGGTTTCCCAGTGAACTCCCAGCAGGTACTTCCCAGAGTGCCTGCCTGGCTTCTCTTTGAGACCTCCATCCTCAGCACAGAGGGGCATGTCAGGGCCAGTGGTCCACACAGACAGCTTCACCTTGACTCCTCACCTCTGCCCATCAACTGCTTCATCACCTGGGGAGCCAGACCAGCAGGGGATCCATCCGAGAAGGCCTGTCATTATGAATATTGCAGCCTCACTGCCTGGCACCCAGGCGGTGCTCAGTGAATTACAGGAAGTAATGAGTCTTTCAGTGAGGTCTCTGCCAGTCCCCAAACCCGACTTCTTGGTTACCAGACAAAGATCCCTCAGGCAACTCTTACAGGCATCTATGGCCACTAAGTTTTCCAGTAACTTAACCTGGCTGCCATGTCTTCTTTATTACAATAAAATATATGTAACATAAAATTTACCATTTTACCCTAAAGTTAACAATTTAGAGACTTCCCTGGTGTGCCCATGGCTAGGACTCTGTACTTTCACAGCCCCGGGTTCTATCCCTGATTGGGGAACTAAGATCCCGAAAGCTGTGTGATGCAGCATAAAAATAAAATAAAATTTAAAAATAAAGTACACAATTCAGCGATATCTAGTACATCCACATTGTTGTACAACCATCATCGCTACCTAGGTTCCACAATATTTTAATTACCCTAAAAGAACCCCTATAGTCATTAAGCCTTCTCCCTGAAGCCCTAGGCAACCACTTATTTGTTTTCCCGTAAGGATACCCCACTTAAATGGAATCATGCAATACATGGACTTTTGCATTTGACTTCTCTCACTTAGCATAATGTTTGCAAGGTTCATCTCTGCTGTAGCAGGGGTTAGCACTTCATTCTTTTTTATGGTCAAATAATGTTCCATCATATGGATATACCACATACTATTTGTTCATCCCTTAGAGGACATTGGGTTGTTTAATGTCCTCTGTCTAATCTGAATAGCACTGCTATGAACATTCAAGTACAAATTTTTGTTTGAACACCAAGTATATAATCAGGGGTGGAATTACTAGATCATACAGTAATTCTGTGTTTAACTTAGTGAGGAATTGCCAAAATCAATTACCAGTTTTTCCCAAAAGGCATACATTTTTATCATGGTTGTTTAGAAAATGTGTACAGAGAGAAGAAAAAGTTAGTATCACCCATCGTCTTGGCCTAAGCCTTGCCAACTTCTCTGAATGTTTCCCACCAGGATTTTTTAGAATGGTAAGTTGATCCATATTAGTACACTTTCTTCAAAATTTTATTTTATTAAAGAATAGTTGATTTACAATGTGTTATTTCTGCTATACAGCAAAGTGATTCAGTTATACATATATGTATACCCATACACCATTCCTTCTCATGTTCTTTTTCATTATGGCTGTCATGGGATATTGAATATAGTTCCCTGTGTTAAGCAGTAGGGTCTTGCTGTTTATCCATTCTGTTTATAATAGTCTGCCTCTGCTCACATTAGTACACTTTTCATTGACCAGTTCACACAAAAACAGAAATGTCATTTTATGCCGCCTTCTGGGTGACAGCCTTTTAAAATTATTTAACTACTTATTTGGGGCTGTGCTGGGCCTTAGCTGCTGCACAGGTTTTTCTCCAGTTGTGACGAGGGGGCTACTCTACAGTTGTGATGCATGAGCGTCTCATTTCAGCGGCTTCTCTTGTTGCGAAGCACATGGGCTCCATAGTTGTGGCTCAGAGGCTCAGTTGCTTCCAAGCATGTGGGATCTTCCTGGACCAGGGATCAAACCTGTGTCTCCTGCATTGTCAGGCAGATTCTTTGCCACTTGAGCCACGAGAGAAGACTGACAATGATTTTTTAAATGGCAACCTTGGTCCTCCCTACCTTCTTTCCTGCTATACTTTACCCCCTTACATTCATCACCATCCAACTCTCCTGTGCTTATCAGAAACCCTGTCAGATGGGATTGCCGACTGTTTTGTTCACTGCCCCACATACTGCAGAGATTCAGAGAGTATTCGTTGAATCAACTAATGTTTGTGAATGAATGAAACATAGCTGCCAATTTAAGATATCAACTGGGTTTTCAATGCATTTGCTGGAACACAGCAGAAAAGGTTATCCATTATTCCGCACGGATCACCAGCCACACTGGAATCTCCCCTCCAGCCCTTATTTTTCTGATGAAGAATAAGGAAGCCTGGAGGCAGTCCCTGGGAATTGCATTGGCTCAAACTGAGTGTCTGCCCACCCTTAAACTTTCCGCATACTATTTTGCAAGGAGGCCCCCCTCTCATTTTCACCCCAGGCTCCTGTAAGGGGCTGGAAAAGACCGTCCTGAAAAATCTCAGAGCTCCAAGCCCATTTGGTCCTAATTTCGGGACGGGTTTCTTCCGAACTCCAACCAAAGCCAAGGGTCCCCAAGAGAGACCATGTCTCTGCCTCTACCTTCCTGTCCATGTCAGAGCAATTCTCCCAGCCACCTTGTCACGAGCCCGCTGTGCTGCTGATATTAGTTACAGATGATGGCAATTAGAGGCCGAATCTCCCTGGCTCCTGGTAGAATATTGAGACAGAGCTACAGCTATTTTAAGATTTTAAGCAGATTTATACTTAGTGCTTCAAAGCAGGCCAGTCAGCAAGGAAAATATGGTAACTGTTGCTTTAAATTATAGCTATCATTACTTCAAAAGGAGATTCAATCAGAAACCACTGAAGACTAAAACTATTTACATCTCCTGACACTTAAAAGCAAGCGAGCAGTTTTAACCTGTCAGCCTTGGACATGTTGGCTACAGAGGGAAAGGAGCCTTGCTGGCCTGTGAAGAAAAACATTTTCAAGGGAGCAGGACCTGAGAAGGGATCTTGGGGGTCCTCCCCGTCAGAGCTTGCTCCCATCTCTCTCAAGTGGCCCAGGAGGGATTTGAGGTCTAGGGAGTGGGACACTGCCCAGGTCTACAGGCAGCAGTCTGCAAACCCCTGGGAAGCCTGGCTGTCCCCAAAGCAGGAGGACTGCCCTTTTCTGTCTGGCCTCTGGCCCCCAGGTCCCTGCCTGGGGGAAATCCCGTCTCATCTCATTAACACGAATCCCAGGACAGGACTGTCCTTGCTTTCTCCAGGCTCCACTGCATGGACTGGGCAGGAAGGCTGGGTTATGTATCGATCAACTCAGAGCCTTAGACAGTAGTCAAAAGCATTAGCTGCGGAGACAGACTTCTCTGGGTTACAGTTTGGGCTCTTGAATTTACTGGCTGTGTGACCTTGGACAAGCCACATAATCTCTCTGAGACTGAACTTCTTCATCTGTAAGAATGAGGTGATCCCAAGTCCCCATTTCATAGGATTGTTGAGATGCTTACATGAGAGGATGTATGTGATGCAGCCTGCCCCATCTACACACACACACATATAGGCACACACAAACACACGCACACTGGCATCTGGCTCTGAAGCTTACAGCACCGCAACTCTTCCCTGAAGGTCTACCTTGTCTCTGCGAATAGATCTTTAGCTCCTTGAGAGCAGGAATACTATTTTAGAATACTTCTGGATTTTTCTCTGCCTCAGCTGGGCCTGCCAAGGGGGGATGGAGGTTGGGGAGCACCAGCTTTACTGTCTGGAAGGACTGGCTCACAGCATCGCCCAGCTGTGTTGCCCCCGGGGAAGTGCCTGAAGCTCTCAGACCTTGTTTCCTCACCTCTAACTGATCCACGGAGATGATGTGAGGACCAAGATGGGAAAACATAAATAAATTACCTAATGCGTTAAAAGGGGCTATTGCTATTATCACAGTTATTACTGACACACAAGCCTGAAGGCAAAAGAATGTCTTTTCAGTTGGAAGATGGATTCTGTTCTTTTCCAGGGGATGGTGGTATCAAGGAAAGTTTTTAACGAGAACTCCAAACTTGGAGAACTCTCCCGGGGGCCCTACCACTCAGATTCCCCGATGGGTTCTTAGCACCTGTTTTGTGGCAGGCAACTAACTCCCCAGGTGCTTCCAAATAAGCTTTCTGGAAGCCAGAAGGTCCAGGCAATAAATAAGTCCCTCTCAGTTCCTCTTCTTCTTTTTTTTTTTTTCCCCCCAAGAAAGAGGAGTGTAGCAGAGAGATCTCATTTTCCAAATGGGTGTGGTCTGTTTTTCTGATGAGACGACTTCTTTGTCTCAGGCTGTCAGGGTGAGTTCTGAAGCACAAGGGAGCCTGTGCTGTGTTCTGGGCCTGGGAGGACAGATAGGATGTCATCGGATGTCCCCAAAGGGCAGCCATTTGTCCCCAGAAGAAGCCAAGACGAGGGTGAGACCCCAGGCTGACCAGAGTTCTGCTCCTCGCCTACACGGAGGAGAGTGGCAACTCAGGACCCAAGGGAACAAGAAAAGGACATGGCAGGGAAGATGGTTTCCCAAACAACAGGGCTCTGGGCAGAACCTGCCGGGCGCAGACCACCTGCATGCCTCACCCCTCAAAGCGCACTCCCCTCTCCTCTCCTGCTCTGTGGCCCTGGAAGCTGATCCAACTGGTCTGGATCAAACAGGTCCAATGTGCTTCCTGCTCCCCTCCCCTCCGGGGAATTTATTCTCTGGATCCCTCCCTGGGGCACCTGGGACAGGCAGTGAGGTCAGCAGAGAGGCTCACGGAGGTCCTTTCTAGAGATTCTGACTTCTCAGTTCTGATGGCTGCTCCTTACCCTGGTCCCTTTGGGCCGAGAGGTGGCAACAGCTCAGTGCCATCCTTGGGTTTCTCTGCACCCTGCCCATATCTTTGCAAATACAGTGAGTCCCCTACATATGAAAGAGTTCCATTCAGAGAGAGGGTTAGTGAGTCTGGTTTGATCATTAAGTCCAACAAACTTAGCCTGGGTTCCCAACTAACACAAGTGGCTATATAGTACTGTTCTGTAATAGGTGTACAATGTTTTTCATGCAAATAATACATTAAAATGAACAAAAAATTAAAACATTTTAATCGTACAGTACCCTGAAAAGTACAGTAGTACAGTACAACTGCTGGTAATAAGGGGCTGAACAGGCAAGAAGAGTTACAGACTAGAGGAGGGACAGGAACCGGGAGATGGTAGAACTGAAGGATCATCAGCAATAGGAGACGGAGGGCAAGCTGCAATTTCTCTCCATGGTAGGTCAGCTGGTAAAGAATCCACCTGCAATGCAGGAGACCCTGGTTAATTCCTGGGTTGGGAAGACACCCTGGAGAAGGGAACAGCTATCCACTCCAGTATTCTTGCCTGGAAAATCCCATGGACAGAGGAGCCTGGCAGACCCCAGTCCATGGGATCGCAAAGAGTCGAACACGACTGAAGGACTTCCACTTTCATTTTCTGACGTTGATGACACAGGTTCTGGTTCCTTGCTGGAACCAGAGGCATGTTTGCATGTTAGTTCTTTGTATGAAGGGGACTTATAGTACCTTTCAATGGCCTCCTCGAATGACTCTGTTTCCTACTGAAGCTCTAACTGCCAGTCTGGCATCGATGGTACCAGCCTGCTCCAGACTTTGTTTTCCATCAGTATGCGTGATGGGGACACCCCTTCCAACCTCACCAGAGAGGTGGCTGTGACATAGGGCACTCTTGGGGAGGGCTTGAGGAAAGACAAGGAATGTCACCCCTGCCAGGCCGTCAGGGCCCCCAGGCAGCCCAGGAAAGCCCACTTTCTAAGAAACTGGCAACCATAAATCATTCTAGGCAAGATGCTGTGAGTGTCTCAGCCACAGAGAGGAGAGTGGTTGGGCAGAGAGGAGCAGAGGCAGGAAGGGGTCAGAAGAGGGTTGGAGGAGACAGACAGACCTTACCTAATCTCCTGATGACCCCGGGGAATTCCCTCTATTTCTAAGCGATCATAAAATACTCACCTAATTTAGGAGGAATCGGAGACAAAAGAAGTTGCTTCACCACGAGCACTTTGCACAAGACGGTCTTCATGATAAGTTGTGGAGGATTTAAAAGGTTGCTGACATTTTCCGTTATGTATCTTTTCATTAGAGGTAACTATCACTTTAAGCAAATTGTTTCAGGGCCTGGAATGTGGCAATAAGTGATCTAATTAGTGTAGGTTGTAATTTAGGAAGGTTCATTATGTCACAGACATTATGACTCCTGGGTATTACTAAAGGACTCATTTGTAGCCCTTGAAATGATTTTCTCATGAACACACATAATGTCACCCATCAAACTAGTGTGGAGCCTTCAGATGCCTGGACACGTACGAAACTCCAGCTTTCTTGGGAACTAGGTTTCCAGACGGTAATAAACAAGTGAACAGACAGTTAGAGGAAAACCCAGTTTTGACTAAAACAACACTGGACCCTTCAACTGTGTTACCCAACGTCAAACTAATCACTTAGGACAAACGAGGCATTCAGTGAGAACCAAGAAGCCTATGACCTCTAAATATTTTCAATCTCATGGAGCCAGAAGGCCTGAGAAATGGCTGGCTTTGAGTTTTTGCTATTTTCTTTGGTACCTTTCTGTCGCCCCAAAGAAAGCACACTTGTGATATTCATAGTCACAAAAAGAAAACATGCTGTCAACTGAACCACCAACTTGTAATAGTGTCACTGGAGTGCAGCAGAGCCTAGCTGCTGTCTACTTACATGTTTCCCTTCCTCCTGGGCAACAAGGTCAACTACATTTCCCAGCTTCCCTTGCAGTTAGGGTGGCCATGTGACTGGGTTCTAGCCAATGGGATATGGGTTGATGTGCATCACTGCTAGGCCTGGCCCATCAAGCCTCAGCATCATACTCAATGCTTTCTCTTCCTGCTGCCTACTATCAAAACTCAAAGATCCAGAGTAGGGTTGGCAGGTGCAGGGGCTGGCAGAACCACGAGATGGAAAGAAACTAGAGTCTGAATGACTGGAGGAAGAGAGCTCCCTCCTACCCACTGTCAGGAGGACAGGACATTGGTGAAAACTAAACTGTGTGTGTGAAGCCACTGAGCTCCATGTGCTTTTACATCAATAGTTAGACTCTGGGTTAATACACGCCTATAGGGTTCCCCATTGCATCAGTCTTTCTCGGCTCCATTGGTTAAAATATTGAGGGTCTCTCCCTTCTATAATTCGTGCTATGAGAGCAATGGGGTTCTTTTCCAGTATTTTCAATATATATATTTTAAAAGAACTATAAGAACATACTAACTTTCAAAACCTTGCAACTACAGACATTCACAGACATGAACAAAGCTGACTGCCAGAGTTGGATCTGCTCCTCATGAACAATAGTTGTTGATATAGTGCCAGGGAATTGAGTAGCTCTGCTTCCAACTAGATGGGACCAGTCACTGAAGCAAGGGGGACTGCTCTGACTGATCAGGCCGGGGTCACGTGGCCATCTCCAGTGCTAAGAGAAACCCAGGGACTGAGAGTAGAGAAGAGATAGCTTCTGAAGGCAAATCAAGGTGCTGTTATCAAAAGAAAGGAGAAGTGGATGCTAGGCAGGTGAAAACTAGAGGTACCAATTGGATACACGTTCAGATGAGGAAACTAAGAAAAAATTCTAGGCACTTCTCTTGGATTGGTTTAAGAAAATGTGATACATATTACATTACTCAGCCATAAAAAAAGAATGAAATAGTACCTTCTGCAGAAACATGGATGGACATAGAGATTATCATACATAGGGGAGTAAGTCAGACAGGAAAACACAGATATCATATATTGCTTATATGTGAACTCTAAAAAATAATGCAAATGAATCTATATAGAAAACAGAAATGGACTCACAGACATAGAAAACAAATTTATGGTTACCACGGGGGAATTAGATGGAGAGGGGTATAAACTAGAAGACTGGGATTAACAGATACAAACTACTGTACATAAAATAGATAATCAACAAGGACTTACTTTATAGCAGAAGGAGCACTATTCAGTATCTTGTAATAACCTATAATGGAAAATAATCTGAAAATACATATATAACTGAATAACTTTGCTGTATATCTGAAGCTAACACAATACTATAAGTCAACCATGCTTCAATTAAAAAGGAATGTACAATTAAAAAAGAAAACAATTCTCAGGACTTTGCCAGCAACAGACAGCTAAGAAAGGCAATAGAACAAACCATCCTCTCCTATGTCAGCTTTCTCCCCATCACCCCTGTGGTAGCACGGGACAGCATGTCCACAGGGCAGATGTTTTTGGCTCTGTGACTCTCAAACTGCCAGCAACTGTGGATAATTATAACCACAGAGCAACCATGTTCCCTAATGCATGGGCCATAAACCCATCGGCTGTCCAGAGGCTGCAGAGGGATTTATAAGAGGCCATTCATCTAATTAATAATTGGTCTGCTGCCAACTTAAGTGGTTTTGTGCTGTTAACCAAAGTATGTTTTTAATGTAAGGAACTTACTCCCATTAGCTGTCTTCTCTTTTGAAAATATGACCAAGTAAAAGGCAGAGATTTCACAAGCCGAGAGAATCACCTGGCATTAGCTGGCCTCTTAAGAGTTTACCTGCTCAGCCAAGTTTATTTTCAACATTAAGCCCCAAAGGACCAAACCCATCTTTCGTGGAATAAACGTTGAGGGAGAATCCCATGCAGTGCTCGTCCTTTGGCACTTGATTTTGTTCTAGCATATAGCATCAGGGACCAGGCATGAAATAAGACGTCCTGGGCCATACTTCCTGGGTGGCACTGTCACCTACATCGGTGATTAGGACTCTTATGTTTTTTGTGCTTGTTAATGCAGAAGCATTTCTAGCAGATATCATTTTGGGGAGGTGCTTGCGTCTTGGTTTGTTAAATATTTTGATGGTCTCAAGGGGTACCTTGGTGCTATTGACTAAGTTGTGCTTCCCCAAAATTATTACACTGAAGCCCTATCTCCCAATGTGATTGTATTTGGAGGTGGGGCTTTTGGAGGTAATTAGGTCACAAGGGCCGTGTCCTTGTGATGGGATTAGTGCCCTTAGAGAAGAGATAGGGGCTTCCTAGGTGGGGCTAGTGGTAAAGAATCCAAACCTGCCTGACAATGCAGGAGCTCCAGGAGACACAGGTTTGATCTCTGGGTTGGAAAGATTCCTGGAGGAGGGCATGGCAACCCACTCCAGTATTCTTGCTTGGAGAATTCCATGGACAGAAGAACCTGGTGGGTTACAGTCCACAGAGTTAAAAAGAGTCAGTCGGAAACGACTGAAGTGACTTAGCACACATGCCCACAAGAAGAGATTCAAGAGAAAAAAGAGCTGTCTTTCTCTACCACACAAGAAGCCATCTACAAGCCAGGAAGAAGGCTTCCACCAGTAACCAAATCGGCTGGAACCTTGAACTTGGACTTCTCAGCCTCCAGAACTGTGAGAAATAAGTCCATGTTGTGTAAGTCACCCAGTCTATGGCATTTTGTCATAGCAGCCTGTGCTAAGACACTTGGCTAGGTCCTTTTCCATCTGCCAGTCACCCCACTGAGCACCCTCCAGTTCGGAATAAAACAAATCCTTCTTTCCTTTAGGAGCAATGGCAATAATCTGCTTCCCCAGCCTCCCTATTGGTGATCCTTTCAAAATATCCTCAAGAATGTTCTTCTGGGCCAGGCACAAACCAGCATTCCTCCAGCTGATTGTGATTTAAAAATACGAGTTATTGAAATGTTTAATTTGGTCCAAAGCTTGCCTCAGCTGCTTGATCTGCTAGATTAAAACAAAAGAAAAAAATTTAAAATCCTCCTAGGACTTTTCCAGACTTTCTCTGCTTTTGCCAGGCTGTGATCTAATCCTAGAAACCTCTTAAGGACTGTTTGGGCCTAGTTAGAGTTATTTAAGGCAGGCCGGCCACTCGCTCTGCAAGTGGTACTCAACACCTACCAATAATCAGATGCCTGGGACCTGGATGCTTATATTTAAATAGCAGCTGCACTTTATGACCTCAAGCTTGTTTAATCTGCCCTATAAACATTTGGAAGTTTCAGGAAACCCCTTTGCATAGAGAGAATAGAGTTGGTTAGGGAAGAATTAATTTGGATAAAGCCTTTCTCTGAGTGGGAACCAGCTCTACAAAGATGCTAGGCATGTTAGCCATTTTCCCTTAAACATTTAACTGTTTCTTCTAACTGCTTCCAGAAAATGCAGACAGAATACTCCAAGAGGAAAGAGCCCAACATCACGGAAAAATAAAAGCAAACGCCCTCCCCTAGCCCCCACTGGAGGCACCTCACCTCTTCTTGCTGAGACTTTGCATGGGGGGCCAGCAGTCACACCTGCATGGGTATGCAGTCTCCTAAAGGGTACCTGCCTCTTCCTGAGGTTGACTTGCCCACCAGCCTGTTCCGCCCGCTCTTGCCTATCTGCAGTCAGACCCAGATGTGAAAGAGATTACAGTTTCTTTAATTTTTTGAGAGAAAAAATAAAAATACTCCCATCTCCTCAGCATTCCCTGCAGTGAAACCAAGCCATTTAAAGACAACCCATGGGAGGGGAGGAAAGGATTGGGAGTTTGGTGGATTAGCCAATACAAACTATTATATATAAAATAGATAAACATCAAGGCCCTACTGTATAACACAGGGAACTCCATACTCAATATCCTATGATCAACCATCACGGAAAAGAATATGCAGATGTATAGCTGAGTCACTTTGCTGTGCAGCAGAAATTAACACAACATTGTAAATCAAATACGGAGAACAGGACCGGAAGAGCTGGTGCCCGATAGCCCACTGCAAACACTGCTGTCTCTGCAGTCCTGGAAACATCTGGAGTGTAGAGATGAGGCTCATCTCTCCTTGAGCTGGAAAAACATGCACAGCAGAGAAACTGCCAGGGACCTCGGGGAAGGCTCCAGACTTCCCAGCTCACCCCAGCCTTCCGAGGTTAATATTCTGAAGGTAAGGACTGCATCTGAACACTGTGTTCTGTGGTAAGCCCTCACTTTGCTGAATCACTCCCTTGATGACTTTTAGCAAGGTTGAGGCAAGCGCAGCATAAAACCTGCAGACAAAAGATGCTACACCCAGAGCAGCGACTCTGTTCATTTGTGGCATCTAGTACTTGGACAAGTGCTTTTAAATCCATTCTCTTATATGATTTCTGCAATAAAGCTGCCCACAGAGGCCAGACAGTCAGTGACTGGCACCCCCACTTGATGGAAGAGAAAACTGATATATAGAGTTTAAGTAGCCAAAAGAAGGACCTTTAAGAAAATCTCCTGTAGGAGCCGCCATGATACCTTCCATGCTGTTGGGTGCAAGTCAAGTCACTCAAATCATTCTTGCTTGTTCTACCACTTTGTAGCTGTGTGATCTTAGGTAAATCTCATCCCATCACAGATTTCCGAAACATGGGGCTATAATCATACCTACTTCATAAGGTTGTTGCAAGTAAACTATATATTTGTATAGACCTCTTAGAATAATGCCTGGCTCATAATGTTTTTGTTGTCCAGTCGTCAAGCTGTGTCCTGACTCTTCATGACCCCATGGACTGCAGCACAGCAGGCTTCCCTGTCCTTCACCGTCTCCTGGAGTTTGCCCATGTTCATGTCCATTGCACCAGCGATGCTGTCCAACTAACTCATCCTCTGGTGCCTTCTTCTCCTCTGTCTTCAATCTTTCCCAGCATCAGGGTCTTATCCAATGAGTCGGCTGTTTACATCAGGTGGCCATAATAAGTACTCAGTCAATGTCAGCAATGATGATGATGATTTTGAAATATATATTTGTATAGGTTCCTAGAAAAGACTAGGTATAAACTTGTCCATCAGAATTCCAGATAAAAGAAGACTATAATTAGATGATATTATGGGCCTTTCATTTCTTCCCAATGTCAAATATTTAAAGAGATGAGAATACGACCTTCTTTCCTCCACTTTGGAGCGGGGTCCTATGGTCATATTTGAAAAGTTTTGAATTCAGGGATCAGAAAAAACTTCGGCTATATATGAAATAGATACCCAACAAGGTCCTACTGTATAGCACAGGGAACTATACTCAATGTTTTATAATAGCCTATAAGGGAAAAGAATCTGAAATTGATATATATGCATGTATAACGGAATCACTTTGCTGTACACCTGAAACTAACACAACACTGTAAATCACTGTACTTTAATAGAAGAAGGAAAGAAAGACAGAAAAACTTTCCTGCTCTTCAGTCTTCTATCTTCTCTGCTCTCCAGTGGCCAGTAGAAGAATCTCCCACCTTGGCAGCAATCAGAAGTAATGCAGATAACATCTAATTTCCTCCTTAGGGAATAAAGAAAATCTGGAGGCTTTGGACCCACTTTATCTCTTGGTATCTGACATTTTACTGTTTCTTTAGGATCAAGAGCCGTCCAGAGACCCAGGGGCAGAGACACCTGGCATTCCCGATGTCTGTGTTCTCTTTGTGTTCCTGGCCCTTACATTAGGCCACTGAAATTTGGGAGTGATGGTTTACAAAGTTAGCCTGCCCCTCGTTAATAAGGCCACGGTTTTGGCAAACTCTAAAGCAGTGATTTAGCTGGATGCCGTGCTATGCTCTGTCACTTCAGGCATGTCTCATTCTTTGCAATCCCATGGACTGGAGCCCACCAGGCTCCTCTGACATGGGACTCTCCAGGCAAGAATAGTGGCGTGGGTTGCCATGCCCTCCTCCAGGGGATCTTCCTGGCCCAGGAATTGAACTGGGGTCTCCTGCACTGCCAGCGGATTCTTTACCAGCTGCTACCAGGGAAGCCTGACTTAGCTGGGGTCACACAGCTAATTGGGGATTTGGGCTCCAACTTCTTGTTCAACGCTCTCACTATTAAAAGCCTATTAAAAGAACATATCCATCAGTTCCTGAAGGCTCTCTAAAGTCAGATGGATGTATGATGGGTGGATGGATGGGTGGATGGGTGGATGGATGGGTGGATGGATGAATAATGGGTAACTGCAGTGTTGGGATAGCAGCAGGGATTGTCAATGGATGGATGGATGGATGGTATGGTGGATGGATGGGCAGATAGGTAGATGGGTGGGTAGGCAATATTCCCATGGTCACTTATCTGCTTAATTGTCTTCAGTTCAGAGAGGAAGTGATCATTCTTGAGTCCTCAGAGGGATGGGCAATCCTGTTTGGAGCTGTGAATCCTGACCAAAGGCAGTTGGATATAGGTTGGAATCATTAGGAAAATTAACCACTCAGACTCACAGAGATCCCCATTCAGTCTTACAGTGGCCATTCAGCCCCTCAAGACAAGACAGAAGACAGCTCTCTAGACTGGCATTGGCCAAAGAATAGATTGTATTGATCAAGAAATAGGGGGTGTACCAGCTGGCTGGGCCAACTCCGTCCCATTCATCCATGCTTATCTCCTCCAGCGTGCCGTCCACCGTGTTGAAGTGCAGGATACTAGAGTCTCCCCTCTGCCCAGGATCCTCTTCTGCTGGGCGGCAGGGGCTGAGTCCCCGAGCTCAGCGCTCCGCGGGGACGCACCAGGCTCTCTGCCTCTGGCAAGCAGGCCCTTTAGGCCTGTCTTTATGTCCTTATCAGGACTCCACGGCAGGCCCAGGTGCCAGGCCTCATTCACTCAATTACCGTCTTCACAGGACACAATGCTCTCTTCTGAAAGCCTACGCTGGGCGCAGATAGAGACACTTTTATGGCAAGGGTTCAGAGCTAAATCCTCTTTTGATACTGTCAGAAACTCCCTGCCAAGCTGACACTGTACGTTAGAGGGAAAAGAGCTCACCGGCGCAGAAAGCCGAAATTAAATTAAACAGGATATTAATACCTAGTCGTTAAGGAAATGATATTTCCTTTTTTTGATTTCTCCCTCTCTCTCTCTCTCCATGCTGAGGCCAAAAAAAAAAAAAAAATGCATCCAGCTTGGCTGAATCAGCCAGACCCTGGGATTTTAAAAGCAAAACACCAACATGATTCCTCTCAAAGAAGAATCTTCAACAGGGTCTCTTCCCCACCCCCACCAGCCGCCCCCACCCCCGAAATCCAGTTTTTCTCTGTTCTATTGAAATGCAGTCTGTTTAATCCCTCTGGAATAGAAAGAAATCGAAACTCCATGAAAATGGTAGGATTATGGGTGGAGGTTTTTTTTTTTTTTTTTTCCTTCTCTAGTTTCTAAATTTTAAAAATTAAGGCTACATTACTTTTATAGTAGAAATTGTGTTTATATGAAGAAAAAACAAAGCACGCACGGCTTTCCCGATGAGCCTGCCTTTCTGTGACATTTGTCTATCAAATACTTGGCTACAGATCATCATTAATAATAATGACTCTATTGTCACTGAGTCGTTAGTGAATGGTGTTCTTACGGCATTTTTTCGCGTGTCAGGCTCCGTGCCAAGCAGCTTAGGTGAATCGTGTCATTCCATCCGCGTGACACTCCTGTCGGGTAGATGACTACTGGCATCTGCATTCTAAAAATGAGGTGTGCACCCAAGTGATTCATAACAGCCAAAAGTGGAAGCAATCCAAATGTCCGTCGATGGATGAGCAGATAACCGGAATGCGGTGTAAAAATGGAAGGAAATTCTAACACCTGCTACAGTAGGAATGAACCTTGAGGACACCAGGCTAGATGAAATAAGGCAGACACAAAAGGACAAATGCCACGTGATTCCACGTGTATAAATTACCTAGAGCAGGGGTCCTCAACTCCTGGGATCTAGTGACTGGGCGGTCGGAGACGGAGCTGATGTAACAATAATAGAAATAAACTGCGCGATAAATGTAACGCTCTTGAATCATCTTGAAACCACCACCCTCCCAGGTCTGTGGAAAAATGGTCTTCCATGAAAACGGTCCCTGGTGCCAAAAGGGTCGGGGAACTGCTGAGTCAAATCCAAAAAAGACTGGAAGTATTACTTGGCTAAGATGGTATGGAAAACCCTGAACAAACTTTTTGGCCAGCCCAATAGAATGGAACTTGTCAAGGGCTGGGCAAGAGGATGGGTGGAGATACAGTTTAATGGGTACAGAGGTTCAGTTTGGAGTTATGGAGAAGTTCTGGAAACGGGTGTTGGTGATGGTTGCTTGACAATGTGAATATGCTTAATGCCACTGAAGTGCACATCTAAAAATGGTTAAAAGGATACATTTTACGCTAGGTGTATTTCACCCCAGTAAAAAATAAATGAAACAATTGAGACTCAAGTAGGTAAAATGACTTGTCCAAGGGTAACAGCCTGTCAGTGGCAGAAGCAGACTCATCTATGCCAAAGCCATGGGTTCGCCCTGCCAGAAATTCTGCTTCTCTGTGATAAAGCCCAGGTGCTGTCATAAGTCTCTCTTACACCCCAGACCCTCCCGTGGATTTCTGTCACTGCTTAAAACACAATCCAAGTAGGAATACCATTTAGAAATAAAAAGGGATGAATCGAAGATATGAGCTAAGACATGGGCAAATCTCAAAAAACCAAAACAAACAAACAAAAATGCTATACTCAGTGAAAGAAGCCAGACAGAAGAGATGCCATTTGTAGGGAACTTTCAGAAAAGGTGAAGCTATAATGACAGCAGAAAGCAGATAGTTGGTTGCCTGGAGTGGGGGCAGACGGAAGCGGGGATTAACAGTAAATGAGCACAAGAGCTCATACTGGGGTGATGAAAAGGCTCTCAAATTTAGAGTGATGGTGGCACCGTTTGGTAAATTCACTTTAAAAAGCATTGAGTCATTCAGTTGAAAAGGGCAAATTATACACTGTGCAGAATATGCCTCAATAAAGTTATTTTATTTAAATACAATCCAAGCTCTAAAGGCTTCTCTGATGACTTTCTCCAATTTCTCTCCCCACTGCTCACTCCACTCAAGTCACACTGACCTCTCCCCTGTTGTTTGAACACATCAACTACATATGTACCTCAGGGCCTTTGCACTGACTGCTCCGGTTCCTGGAATTACATTCCCTTGGATATCCACACAGCTTCCTCACTCCATCCAGATCTCTACCCAGAGGTCGCCAAATATGAGAGCCCTTTCCTGATCACCCTACCTAAAGGAGCCCTCCTAACCACTCTGTCCCTTTAACCTGCTTCATTTTTCTTCTGAGCATGTATTGTAGCAGCCTCCTGACCTGTTATATCTTTGTTTACTATCTCCTCACATAGAAACGTAAACTCCACCTGAGAGCAGAGACTCTGTATTTGTCCACCGCAGGACTTCCAGAGCCTGGAACAATGCCGGGCATGCGCTGGGTATTCAATATGAATATGTTGAACAAACGGATGAATCATCGATTAAGAAAGTAAAAGCAACTCCCTCAGTAAATATCCTCACCCTGTTGGAAAAACAAGGCTCCCCCGGTGGCTCAGTGGTAAAGAATCTGCCTGCCAATGCAGGAAATGTGAGTTCGATCCCTGGGTGGGGAAGACCTCCTGGAGAAGGAAATGGCAACCCACTCCAGTATTCTTGCCTGGAAAAATCCCAATGGACAGAGGAGCCTGGCGGACTACAGTCCATGGGGTTGCAAAAGTGTCGGACACGACTTAGCAACTAAACAACCACAGTTTGGGAAAACCAGCTCCTTTTCTCTTCTCCGTCCCTCTCGAGTCTGCTGGCCTCCACATTGTGGGGTGGACATCTCTAGTCACCCCTCATCTTTAGCAAAGTCTCAGGGAAATCATGGACATTAATCTCCCAGAGAAGGTTCCCCTCTGGGCTAAGGTGAGGTGGCCTTTCTGATAAACCAGACACATTCCTTGGCACAATTTTCCAGGCACTCAAAGTCACTATTATTATCCTGAACATAGACATCTGTGTTCAGACCTTGAGTTGAGGAGCCCAAAGATTCCCCAGGCCCATCCCAGTCCTGGAGAAGCTTGCAAAGACCACCAAGGGAAAGAAGCCACGATTTCTGCCAGGGGCTCTCCCAGTCCTGGAGAATGCCTGACTGCCCCGTTACTTCCTGTCCTCCTAGGAGACTCAGAAATGAGTCCAGCAAAACAGATTTAACTTCTCTAGGGTCACCCTTGTAAATCACATCCGGGTATAGAAAGATTTCAGAGAAGTGGGCCTCCTAGGTCAGAGAGATCCCAGAAATGCTGAATTCCCAAGGGCTCTGAGAAGTTCTGTAAGGAAACTTGGTCTGATGATTCATCTCAACCTCTCCTAAATGAACTTGACCACAGAGCCCATCTCTCCTCTTCTTTCGCCCACTGAGCTATATAACATGGTAATATTCTTAGAATCGCAGGGCAAACTTTGAGAAATGCTGGTTCCAGTCTAGGAGAGAAACCTGAGTCCCAGAGAGGAGATGGGATCTATCCCAAGGTCACAGAGCTGGGACCAGAAGGCAGATATTCCAGCTCCCAATCCCTTTCTTTCATAATTAACCTTCATTTTTAGATACCCCACAGATATGAGACATTGTGCTAGATACAGAAGAGAACGAGTGTGCCTGTTTCCCAGAGTTTACCCTTGAGAATGGCAGAAGGACCGAAGAAGACACTTAAAACTCTTACTGCAGCACTGTGACCTTTCTGTATTCACCAGCATTTACTGAGCATTAACTATATCCAGTGCATTATGCCTACTGCTTCACACACATCAACTCTTTTCACAGGACACTGGCTCAGTGAGAAAGTGCCATTTTACAGATGGGAAAACTGAGGCTTGGCCAGGTTAACTGACTGGCCCAGAACCGTGTAGCTAGGAAGGCTTGGAGCCTGGATTTGCCCTTCAGTTTTAGAAAAGGCAGAGGAACCAGAGACCAAATTGCCAACATCTGCTGGATCATCGAAAAAGCAAGAGAGTTCCAGAAAAACATCTATTTCTGTTTTATTGACTATGCCAAAGCCTTTGACTGCGTGGATCACAATAAACTGTGGAAAATTCTGAAAGAGATGGGAATACCAGACCACCTGATCTGCCTCTTGAGAAATTTGTATGCAGGTCAGGAAGCAAAAGTTAGAACTGGACATGGAACAACAGACTGGTTCCAAATAGGAAAAGGAGTACGTCAAGGCTGTATATTGTCACCCTGCTTATTTAACTTATATGCAGAGCACATCATGAGAAACGCTGGGCTGGAAGAAGCACAAGCTGGAATCCAGATTGCCGGGAGAAATATCAATAACCTCAGATATGCAGATGACACCACCCTGATGGCAGAAAGTGAAGAGGAACTCAAAAGCCTCTTGATGAAAGTGAAAGAGGAGAGTGAAAAAGTTGGCTTAAAGCTCAACATTCAGAAAACGAAGATCATGGCATCCGGTCCCATCACTTCATGGGAAATAGATGGGGAAACAGTGGAAACAGTGTCAGACTTTATTTTTCTGGGCTCCAAAATCACTGCAGATGGTGACTGCAGCCATGAAATTAAAAGACACTTACTCCTTGGAAGAAAAGTAATGACCAACCTAGATAGCATCAAAAGCAGAGACATTACTTTGCCAACAAAGGTCCGTCTAGTCAAGGCTATGGTTTTTCCTGTGGTCATGTATGGATGTGAGAGTTGGACTGTGAAGAAAGCTGAGCACTGAAGAATTGAGGCTTTTGAACTGTAGTGTTAGAGAAGACTCTTGAGAGTCCCTTGGACTGCAAGGAGATCCAACCAGTGCATTCTGAAGGAGATCAGCCCTGGGATTTCTTTGGAAGGAATGATGCTAAAGCTGAAACTCCAGCACTTTGGCCACCTCATGCAAAGAGTTGACTCACTGGAAAAGACTCTGATGCTGGGAGGGATTGGGGGCAGGAGGAGAAGGGGACGACAGAGGATGAGATGGCTGGATGGCATCACTGACTCGATGGACGTGAGTCTGAGTGCACTCCAGGAGTTCGTGATGGATAGCGAGGCCTGGCGTGCTGCGATTCATGGGGTTGCAAAGAGTCAGACACGAATGAGCGACTGAACTGAACTGAACTGAACTCTCTGACTTCAGAGCTTATGTTCTCAGCCTCCTTGCGACCAGCTGCCCCTTACCAGTCCGCACCAGAACCTTCCTGTACCCCTAAGGTTAAGAGTTTTACAAATCCCCCTTATTAAACTCTCCCCCGGGTCTCTAAATGAATAGATCTGAGAAGCTTCAGCTTTTAAAAAAATTTTTATTTATTTATTTAGGCTGTCCTGGGTCTTCATTGCAGTGCACGGGCTTCTGATTGCGGGGGCTTAATGCAGAGCATGGGCTCTAAAGCATGTGGCTTCAGTAGTTGTGGCACACAGGCTTAGTTGCCCCAACAGTGTATGTGGGATCTTCCCAGACCAGGGATTGAACCCATGTCTCCCGCACTGACTGGCAGGCCGAGTCTTAACCACCAGACATCCAAGGAAGCTCCATAGCTCAGCTTTTTAAGTTTCACATCCTTTATGGATTCCACGTAAGGAGGGGCTGGGGGAGAAGTCAGTTGACCTGGGCCAGAGTTGGGCCTGTTCTCAAGGTACCATCTCCACACCTGAGGCTGGGTGGCCCTTAAATAATAAAAGGTACTAGATGGGGTGGACAGAACTTTGTTCTCTGAGCTCCACATCTGCAAGGGCACACTCACTGTCTCACTGTTTGTTTTCTCTCTTCTAGGAAAATGAGCTTCTCTGACAAGCTCCTGGCACGGAACCCTGCGGAATGGAGACCAGCAGAAAGATTGATCCTCCATAAATCAGTACAGTTCAGACTAACAAGTAATTATGTGATTGCAACAAGCGCTGTCAGGAGGGCAGACCGTGGCCGGCAGTAGCTCTGTTCGCCTGACACGCAGCCCCGGTCCCATGTGCTTTGTAGTTGCTGCTGTTGGCTTTTTTCAAACAAAAGTCACAAGATCAAAATTCACGGAAAATAAAAGCAAATATAGCTCCAACTGGAAGTAAATGTTGCCTTCCCCTAGTGTCCGCTGGATGAATGCATTTGTCAGGAGACGGCCAGTGTACAGGGCTGCCCTGTTAAGTACTCAGGTCAAGGCACTACTGTGCTCTTACCACATACTTTGCACGTTTTTTCTGCTTGTGAATTTCTTATGACTCCATTAGTATATACTATTAGGATGAATCATAGGACGTTGCCATTGACTGTTTCTGATCTATACAGGTGGCAGTTTCCTGTGGTTTGGTCTCATAGCATCATTCCCATTTTGCTGATGAGTAAATTGAGGCACAGAGAAGGGAAGTCACTTGCCCGACACTCCCAGAGTGATGGAATCAGGATTCCAAACTGGGCAATCTATGGTATGAGGTCGGGCTGTGAATCACCCACCTGCCTCCAGACTGTCTTGTCAGAGTAGTCCTGTCATTGGTCAGGCACTGGTGGGCTTTGTTTTGTCAGGGTTATGTGTGATCTGATAGATTAAGAAAGAGCAGCCCAGGAGCCTGACCCATCTTAGGGCCAGCAGACCAAGAAAGGCACTTCCAGATGCTTCCTCCAGGTAGCCCAAAGGATATTGTGGCCCCAGCTGGCTTCTTGACTGAAGAAAAGTATAGTTACGGGACCCCTGGAGCTGGGAGGTGATGGTGGAAGTGGACATACCCGTAATTCCTTATTGTTGGTGGATCACTCTGGGGAACACAGACCATGTTTGCTCTCAGTTGTGAGCGACTCTTTTCGACCCCATGGACTGTAGCCTACCAGGCTTCTCTGTTTGTGGGATTTTCCAGGCAAGAATACTGGAGTGGGTTGAGTGGGTTTCCTTCTCCAGGAGATCTTCCCGACCCAGGGATTGAACCCGGGTCTCTCGCATTGTAGGTAGACGCTTTACCGTCTGAGCCACCAGGAAGTAACATCCTCTGTTAATCTTCCAGCGTTTATGGCTGAAGGGCTCCTAAGCAACATTCCTAGCTTGAAAATTCCTTCTGACCAAAATCCACCGGTTCCTTTCCTACCATCTTGGAGGTTTCTAGACAGTGGGAAACTCCAAGCCAAGCGAAGGCCAAGCCCCCAAACCACAGCCTTAGAGTTCTTGGGCGCCCACTGGGCCCAGATCCAAAGGGCCCAGTCCACTGGTCACTTTCAAATGCCAACTCAGAACTGAAAAATGAACCTGGGCACAGAACCAGGGTTCAAGCTGTGGGAGCCAAGGGTTGAAAGCTAGTGCACTTTCTTTCTTTAACAATTTCTGTTTTCTTATTCAAAATAAGAAATTTCCATATGAAAGGAACTTGGTGATTTAAATACAAAAATCAGCTGAACTTTATAACAATCACAGGAGGATCCATTCTACACAGAGGGGAAACTGTGACCCAGATTGTACTGTATTCAAGGTCATGCAAACAAGACCCTATAAAGCTAAGACTCAAACTGAAACGTACTTTTTATTATGATGATTTTTCGAGTCTTATCAGCTTAGCAGCGACAATCAGCAATCAAGCCTCTGGAAGCCCTGTCCTTAGCCCCTGGGAGGGACGAGAGCTCTGAGTGGTCAGGTTCCCGTCCAAGCACAAGCTGGAGAACACACACTGTTCTGACCTCCCTTCTCCATCCATCCCGGAGAGGCATCTGGGCCCAAGAACTCTTATCTGATGCACGCAGCTTCCCACGCCCACACTCCACTCTATTTCTGATTTAATAGTTAACACGGGGCCTCCAAACACAGCCCCAGTGGGCAGAGTCAAAATGAAGGAAAACCAAAAATCTGTCATTCCCCTTCTTTCTTCATTTTCTCCTCAATTTTGGCAGGCAGATGATGGTGAGCAGGACATTGGGAGTTAATATTTGAATCCCCTTCCCTGGTAGCGCCCGCTCCCTACGTCTCTGTCTTTTGTGCAAGTTTAATAAAAATAAATTTTGAATATCAATAAGATGGGTCCTATTTTTCTTGGCATGTCCCGGCCCTGCTCCATCCTTCTTTTGCAGAAGTCATGCTACAGACAGATCACTTTTCCACAGATCACTGATGTAGTGCCGCGAGGACTGCAGATGATTTGCTAAAATGCTCCAAAGGTATTCAAATTTCTTTAAAGAAGAAATTCAATTTATGTGCATTTATATTACAATGTCTGTCAGGAAGAAAGGTTATAATCACCAGCATATTTCAGATTTACATTTTCTTCTGTACATGAGGTAATGGTATTAGAGGAAACTCTGAAGCTCAGAGTTGAATTGGATGCACGGTCCTATTTTCATTGCTGCTAAAAGCAGGTTTTTGAAGTTCTGGAGGAAAGCATATGTTAGCATATGTTAGGGAAATAGCAAGAACAGGAGGCCGGGTGGCTGAGAGTTTAAAACATTTGTCTTTCCTTCTGGCCTCTCCACGTGGGGCACAGACAGGCTATTTCTCTACGCCTTGAACCCTCGGGAAGCCATTTGGGGTTTCAGCAGCTGACACCAGACTCAGGAACACCGAGTCCAAGCTGAACGGGGCTGTCCCACGGGCACTGGCCTTCCTCGCCGTGGGAGCACCCAGAGAGCCAAAGCAAGGCTCCAGTAAGCAGAAGGTGGTGAACCACTCATGGCCCCAGGAAGCAATCCTGGGTCCTAGATATTTTAAAATTACTTCCAGGGCTTTCTTCTGGGAAAAAATGTCTCCGTGGTAGGTGCTCAGGAAGTTTCTGACTTCAACTCTGACCAACTGATGGGCCAGTACCGGCAAGATGGCAGCTGACCCTGCTTCATGTAAACAAATGGCTGAAGTCTCTGTTTCCTTTCTAAGATCCCAAAGCTGGTAGCAGTCCAAGCCAGGATTTCAATCCAAGAGGTCTGTTTCCACCAGCCACTGTGTTAATCCAGTTGCCTTGGGCTAGCCAGGTGGAGACCACACTTAGGTTCCTTGAGCTATGCTCCCTAAATAAGGATCTGTGGGAAGCTGAGTGGACAGATGTCCCTTCACGATACTGTCCAGGTCCTCAGCATCTCACTCTGCTGCTTCATGGTGGAGACATGGACACCTGGCCTCACTACTTCCAAATCATGCATTAAAAAGATATTCAGTGAGGACTTCCTTAGAGGCTCAGTGGTAAAGAATCTACCTGCCAACGCAGGTGATGCGGTTCAATCCCTGGTCCAGGAAGATCCCACATGCTGCAGGGCACCTAAGCACAATTACTGAGTCTGTGCTCTAGAGCTGGGAGTTGCAGCTACTGAAGCCCTCACGCCCTGGAGTCTGTGCTCCACAACGAGAGAAGCCACCGCAAGGAGAAGCCCGTGCACCGCAACTAGAGAGGAGCCCCTGCTCGCTGCAACTAGAGAGAAGCGATGAAGACCCAACATAGCCAAAGATACATAAACAACTATAGAAAATTATTTTAAATTTCTTGAAAAAAAGATCCCACAAGGGAAGGAAGATTATGTTTCTCCAACTTCTCTCCCATAATTAATACATGCTTTGTATGAAGACTATTTTAAAATAAATATCACCACTTCTTCTATTGTGTTACCTCCTAAAACAAAAGCAATTAACCACCGAGTGTAGAATATTTGAGAACTATTTAAAATACATAGACAAGCTGGGAAAAAATAACTCAAGATCAATCTTAGTTCTACTTCCCAGGAGTAACCATTGTTAACATTTTGTTATAACTCTTTCTGTGCATTTTATATACATCCGTATTATAACATTTTATATAAATACATTTTTCACAAAAGCAAAATCACACTCAATTGGTTATTGAATATTGGTTTGCAACAGATTTTGAACATCTTTTTATATCATTGCATGCTGTGCTTAGTCACTCATTTCTGTCCAACTCTTTGCCATCCCATGGACTGTAGCCCACCAGGCTCCTCTGTCCATGGGGATTCTCCAGGCAAGAGTACTAGAGTGGGTTGCCATGCCCTCCTCCAGGAGATATCCCTGACCCAGGGATCAAACCCAGGTTTCCCACATTACAGGTCAATTCTTTACCATCTGAGCCACCAGGGAAGCCCCATATCATTGAGTAGTCTTCTACAAAAAAATTTTAACAGCTGCATAACATTCTCTTCTATGGCTACAACTTAAAAATATTTGATAAATCCCCTCTTATTGGAAATGGGGGTTGTTTCCTATTTTTCACTAATACAATCAATACCATAATATACTTCTGTGTAGCTAAATCTTAGCTCACAGCCACAATTATTTACTTAAGACAAGTTCCTAAAAGTGAAATGTGGGACTCATAGGCTATGTATATTTTTCATTCTTTTTATCAAGATTGCTACATCGTCTCTAGAAAGTTTGTATCACTTATTTTGTCTTCAGCAGGGGTAAGAGTCCATGTTTCATTGCTGTAAAGTCTTAACTCAGTTGGTTAAGAAACCCTCTGATAAGTTATTATTCTACCTGGAAAAATGACAGATTTCCTGGGAGTATGACTTTCGTCTGGAGGAACAGGAAAAAAAATCACCTTTGGTTAACAGGACTGGGGGAGAGTTCATGATAAAGAGTCCATGGCTTGTAAACAGGTCTTCATGGGACACCTATGAGCCTTTTAGGTGATAGGAGAGCTAAGGGTCAGATTTTATTTTCTGATTCACTAGGAATCACTAAAACATGATAAGATGAAAATTTCTAGCCTGGTTGTCACCATGAAAGGGAAGATCTTTTGTGCTTAAAAAAAAAAAAAATAGTAATACCAAATAGGAGTTGGATGAAACAGTACAATATACATCTTCCCCCAATCCATGAACAAGCAGAGAATTGAAGGAGAGTGAGCAACTAAAAGGAGAGACACAGAGGTTGGCTTAGAACAACAATACCATTCTTCTTCTGTGGGTTGGCTGGGCAGTTCTTCCATGGGTTCTGCCTGGCCTCATGTCAGCTGGGCTGGAAAACCCCAGAAGACCTGTCACACTGGCTGCTGATTGGGGTGCTTTGTGCCCCTCCAAGTGGTCTCTCGCCCTTCCAAGGCTAGACTGGGGATGATGGTCTTTGCTTGGTGCTCTTGGGGCCATGTTCTAGGAAGGCCAAGGCAGAAACTGCAAGGCCTCTTAAGGCCTAGGCTCCAAACTTGCCCATTCTCACTTTTTAAAAAAATTTATTTTTATTGCGATAAAATACTTTTGACATACAAGTTGCCATTTTAACCATTTTTAAGTGTACAGTTCACTGAGATTAAGTACATTCACTTTTTTGGGCCACCATCATCACCATCTATCTCTAAGATCGTTTCCACCTTTCCAAACAGAAACTCTGTACCCATTAAACACTAACTCCCCATTCTTCCCTCGCCCTAGCTGTTGGTAACCACCCTTCTACCTCTGCCTTTATGAATTTGACTATTCTGGGAACCTCACAGAAGTGGAATCATACAATATTTGTCCTTTGTGTAACTGGCTTATTTCTCTTAGCGTCATGTCGTCAAGCCTCATCCTTTATGGGGCATGTGTCAGAGTGCCCTTCTCTTTCCATGCTGAATAACATTTCTGGTATGTGCGTATCACATTTGGTTCATTCATTCTTCTGTCCATGGACACTTGGGTTGTTTCCACCTTTTGACTGTTGCAAATAATACAACCTCACTTCTGCTACATTCTCCAGGTCAAAGCAAACCCCAAGGACAGCCCAGACCCAGGAGGGGAGAGTAACAGATCAACGGATGGGAGGAGCAGCAGCATCACATTGTGAGACCCATGGACGCAGAGACCAGATTCCTTAGGACCATCGTATAATTCACATCTGCTGCAGAAGCAAACAACAGAACTGACATCGAGAGAGATCTCGACCAAAGCTCAGTGAAATGAAACAGGTTATGAATGCAAAGTCCAGGACTGTTATTTCAAAGAACAACTTGCATGTGCAGAGTAAAAGGAACGCAGGTGCGTTTGGGGTAGATTTGGGGTGAGAGAACTCTGCTTCCTTCCAGTTCACAGATGCAATGAGTTTAGTGCTGCGCTTATGAGTTAAATAGAAACAAGCTCTGTGTCATGTGTGGGCTGCTCTGTACAGCAGTGGTCCCCAGACTTTTTAGCACCAGGGACTGGTTTCCTTTAGGACAGTTTTTCCACAGACCAGACGGGGGAGATGGCTTCAGGATGATTCAAGCTTGTTACATTTCTTGCGCACTTCGTTTCTATTATTATTATGTCAGCTCCACCTGGGATCACCAGGCATTCGATCCCGGAGGCTGGGGACTCCTGCTGTACAGAAGTATTGAAAAAAGGGCAGGAAGGGGAGCAGAGGGTCTAAGCCCTAGTCTCCCCAACTCGCCAGGCTACCAATCATAAGCTAATCCCTACCTTCTCTTCCCTTAACGTTTTCTCAGCAGTAAAATGGAAATCATGGCATCTAGCTTGCCATGAATAGATGAACTAATGTTTGTGAAAGTCATTAAAAAAAGGGAAAATATTATTGTGTATGGATCCTTCCTCCATCCCCGGGTGATCTCTTTCAAGTAGCCACAGGCTCTGTTTTGGTGTCTCATTCTCCCTTTCTTCCCATCTGGGGTCACTGACAATGGTCTTGTCTTTGCTCTATCTGATTTCTCTCTGAAGTACAGCCAGGTGCCCCCCTCCTCAAAAGACTAAAGAGCTAAGTTTACCAGGATGCTTCCTGGTACATTTTGATTTCAAAGTGCGCTGCGGGGTCTGATGCATGTTAAACAGTAGCAGCGACCACAACAGAAACGGCCCAGCTGCCCCAGCCTCCTTGCTATCCACCGTCTATTTTCCTGTTTCCCTGTGAGGGGTGGATGAACAGATGCCCCCAGAGGACCATTCAGAGCAGAAGGAAGCTGCTTGCTTGGTCGTGCGTGCGTGCACTCTCAGGCACTCAGTTGTGTCGGACTCTTTGCAACCCATGGACTGTAGCCCAGCAGGCTCCTCTGTCCATAGACTTCTCCAGGCAAGAATACTGGAGTGGGTTGCCATGCCCTCCTCCAGGTGATCTTCCTGACTCAGGGATCAAACCTGCCTCTCCTGCGTCCCCTGAATTGGCAGACAGATTCTTTACCACTGAGCCACCTGGGAAGTCCATCTGTCTGGTCACCAGCCTTCAATTAGAAGGCCCTGAACTACAAGGCAGGAACAAAGACAGTCTCCCTGCACCTCAGTTTCTTCATCTGTAAAATGGGGATGATGCTGGGCCAGGATTAAAGGTTAGGTGAGTGAGGGCGGGTTACAAAAGTGGAGAGTAGGATGTTTTGTTATTTAAAATGTTGATAACATGTTCCTCAGAAATTTTTTGCATTGATGTTTTAAAGTGGCTTTAAAATATTTTCTTTTGGGACTTTCCTGGCAGTCTGGTGGCTAAGACTCTGCTCCCAGTGAGGAGGGCCTGGGATCAATCCCTGGTCAGGGAACTGAATCCCACATGCCTCTGGACTAAGAGTTCAGATGCTGCAGCTAAGATCCTGCAGAGCCAAATAAATAAATAAAAATAAATAATTGTTTAAAATGTGTTCTTTTAAAATATGTATTTCTTCATTCTTTCATTTATATATTTGGCTGTGCTGAGTCTTAGTTTCAGCATCCAAGATCTTTGATCTTCCTTGCAACATGTAGGATCTAATTCCCTGACCAGGAATTGAACAACCTGGGCCCCTTGCCTTGAGAGCTTGGAGTCTTAGCCACTGAACCACCAGGGAAGTCCCTAAAATATTGTCTTGATTACTGAATTTTGGGTACCTCCTTAAATTGGGAGCCTGTGTGAGTGACTCACTTGCCTCACCCTAGGCTTGGTCTTACATGATAGTGCCAGTCTCATGGGGTTGCTGCAGAGACTAAATGAGCTGATGCCTGGGAATCTGTGATGGGCACCCACCAAGCACCAGACACAGGTGAGCTGTGGTGACAATCACTGCGTTCTTATCACCCATCTTCCTGCCTGGACCTG